>NW_020528079.1:0-355000 GCF_003368295.1 Carassius auratus
TGCTTCGGAGACGACCTCCAACTCTGATGAGGTGGGTACTGCTGTCATACTCTGGGGCAAGGCACAAAAGACGACTGTTCATTGGTAGAGGTTTTCCTGACTTAAGATGGGCCATTTCGATTGGGAAACTATGGATCTGTGCTTGATGAAGGAGGGTTAGTTCGGCTTTTCTATAATCCTCAGCTGTTAGCACTTCAGTAGGGGTAGCCGCCCCATGCAAGGCTCTAGTTGTAGCTGCTAGTAGTTCCTTATAAGATCCAAATTGAGTGCAGTCAGGCAAATCTGGGTTGGTGACAGGAACTGTAAGTCCACAGAATGTGACCTGCTTCAGCTCTGAATCTTCAGTGGGTAGCTGTAGGAGAGGACTCTGAGGCCACTGATCTGCGGGCAGGAGAAGGAATGATGGGCCTTGACTCCATCGGCTTGACTTGGCTAACTCGGCCAAGGTCTTGCCCCTAGTGATGTCATCAGCTGGATTAGACTTGGAATCAACATAACGCCAATCCTTGGGGGTCTGTTAATATCCTGCTATTTCTGCAATTCTCAGTTCCGACGCAAGACTTTATATCGCACAGGCGAATCCTCTTGAATCCATTGCCAGCACAGTGGTGGAATCTGACCAGAGCAGTAGACCGTGATGTATGGGAAACACTGAGCTCTGCCTTCAGTAATTGGCTAGTTGTGCTCCTGTCATAGCGGCACGAACAACTCAAGGACGAAGGTTATGGGATCTGTTGTTTCTTTGGAGAAAACTCTGGAACGGGCAGTCAAGAAAAGCTATCTCCTTTTCTCCTTGAGGACTGAGTGTTTGGATGTAGGCTACTGAGCCATAAGCTTGCTCTGAAGCGTCACAGGAAAATGTGTAGAGTTCTGATACTCAGGGGGTTATCCAAACTTTAAAGTGACATAACATCTGGGAATGGAGATGTGCGTGATGTTTGGTAACTCTTTGCTCCCATGTTCGCCAGGCTTGGAGCAGTTCTTCTGGAAGTTGAGGGTCATCCATTCCCTCTTCTTGTCCCACAGATGCTGGACTAAGACTTAGCTCTCGTAGTGTAAGGGACGATGTAACCCCAGGGGATCATACTGACTGGCTAGAACCTTGTAAATATGACGCATAGTAAAGGGGCAGAAGCTTTCAATGGGGCGATACTTGTATGACAGTGTGTCAGAGGTACAGTGCCAGAGTAGTCCAAGTGCTGACTCTTGTGCTTCTGGTTGCTCTTGGGTCAGCCACAATACTAAGTTACTTGACTTGGCTTCTGATGGGATAGAGTCCAGTACTTGAGGGACATTGCTGGCCCCACTGTCTTAGATCAAATCCTCCTGTGGCTAGGAGGTCTCGCAACTTAGATGCCAGTGCCATGCTTCTTCTTGGGTATGGAAACTCTGGAGGAAGTTGTCTACATAGAAGTATTTCTGTATACTTTCTCTGACATCTTCGCTTGGCTGACTGTGGTCGATGACATGCTTTTGGAGGGCAAAAGTTGCGCAGCAAGGGCTGCATGTTGTCCCAAATGGAAGAACTTGCCATTCATAACTTGGGGGGGGGGGGTGATTTCTTTTGAGGTCTCTCCAGAGGAATCGTAGCAGTGGGCGGTCCTCTGGTAGCAGTCGCACCTGATGGAACATGCCCCGAATATCGCTACTCAAGGCAACAGTGTGTGCACGGAACCTCAGGAGGACAGACATCAGAGAAGGACCCAGTGTGGGACCAGGAAGAAGCAACTGGTTAAGATTTTTCCCTCCGTGTTGGAATGAACAGTTGAAGACGACTCTGTTTTTGCCGTTATGATGTGGTCATATGGTGGGGAATGTACCATGACTCCTCAGCTTGCTCCAATTGTTCAGGATGTATCACTTGTGCATATCCTGCCTCTTTCAACTTGATCATCTCAAACTTGTAGGCTGCTGCTTGTGCTGGATCTCTGACTAATCGCCTCTCAATTCCTCGGAGACAAGGCAGAGTGGTATCTGGGGAAGCTCACAGGAGAGGCATATCCTTCACTCTTAATAAGGGTGTGGCATATCTGGCTACTCCATCTACTATAACTCTAGTAGTCTTGGCCTCGAGCAGTGAAAAGGCATCTTGATCTTGCTTAGAGCGGGTAATGAGCTTCTCACTGCGGTACGGGAGCACATCTAGTTGCCACATATTTCTCAGCTTGTCGGTACAGATTGGTATAACGAAGCATGAAGTAGCCGTAAAGCAGACAATGCTGGCTGGCAAGGCAATGCTTGATCTCTTGAGTGGGACCTTGCAGGGTCCAGCCTAATCTGGTCTTGATAGCGGCAGGACCGTTAGGTGGGCCTAGACGAACTGGCTCTACTGGAGTTATGAGATGCGGGTAATCTGACCCCATAAGGGTGGAGTGGTTGGACTGATTCAACAGGTGGCAACTGTAGACCTTGTAGGTGTCTATACTTGCGTTGTAACTCATCGACTGGATATGTATGCTCAGCTAATCCCAATGTCTCAGCTGTAAAGGCTTGACGAATCTTAAATGAAGCCTTGGGTTGGGAAGCTGGTGACACTGTGAAGGTTACTGAAGCCCCATGCAGCATGTGAAGGTCTTGTCTGACTGTACGTAGAACAAGCTCTTCGGGTTGACCAGTCAATCCAAGCTGCTGGGCCGCTGAATGAAGGAGGATGGTGAGTTCGGACCCGTCATCCAAGAGAGCGTACGTCTCTAAGCACTGATTGCCATTTCGGAGGAGTACTTTACAGATCTTTAGTAAGACACGTCGACTGTCGGTGGGCCGATCAAGATACAGTGTCTCTGTAGTCGTGTTCACCAAGCAATTCTCTGAGGGTCCAACCTTAGGTGTCTCAGGTGTTTTCACAAAGAATCGATCGTTAACCTCATGGAGGATGTACAGATGGTGGCGATTACAACTTTTGCAGGGTGTCTTAAGGTTACACTGTGCGGCTTGATGGGTTCGTCCACACTGCCAACATCTCTTGTGCGATTGTATCCAGTGCACTTTCTGATCTCTGTTAAGTCTTTGGAAACTAGCACACCCATTTAAGTAGTGGTCTTGAGCATCGCAATATGGGCAGAACATCTTCCTGTCTCTGGGCTTAGGGTCGGAAGCTTTACCTGGCATGTCACTGCTGTCTGTCTCTGTACCGAGGAAGATACTTGTGGCCTTCATTTGCTGTCTTGTGTCTCTCTGGTGTCCCCTCTTGTTTATGGCTATTGGCCTACTCATTGCAGGATAGAATCTGGTACTGTCTTCTTGAACTTGCAGCTCGAATTCTAACCATGCTGAGAGATCGAGCAAGGTAGGGATGGGAACTTGTTGGGGATGGACCGACCGTCTAAAACTAGTCTGCAGATCATGTGGAAGCTTACACAACAGTCTTGATACATGGGAACTGCACTCTAACTCCATGTAGCCTTTATTCTCAAGCTGCTGAAGCATACTAACTAAAGAACGAACTTTCAGTGCAAACATTCGGAAGGCTCTCACGTCACCTTGGCTGATGTTTGGACCATCCATAAGCTCAGCTATTCTCTGAAGGGCCAACTGGTGAGGCTGTCCGTACTGTTGGTTAAGTGCCTCCATAGTATCTGTGAAGGGGTATAATGAGTTGCAATAGGAGTCTGCAATCAACAGAGCTTCCTCCAACTTTAGGTGATCAACGAGGATCTGGTACTTAAATCTCTCTGTAGCGTCTGCTGGCAGAATGTTCTCCAAAGCGATGCGCAGGCAGGAAAACTCTCTCGGATCTGGCTTCACAAAGTTTGGGATGGTTGGAGCTGGTCCCCTATATGTACTCTCTTGATTGGAAGAAAGCCTTAACTGGGTTGAGTTGAGTGGGGTGGGGTTGAGGAACAGGGGAAGATGTCCTCTGAGGATAATGACTGGGCCGATCACTCATTGCAAGTAGGCTCAACTGAGTTTCCAGGGCCTCGTTCTTCTCTTTCAGTCTCTGTATCTGCTCATAGGAATGACGTCTTAGTTCCTCTGTCTCTTTCCGCAACTGCTGGAATTCTGCTAGAACTTGTGATGACAGCTCAGGAATGTGTGAAGTAGGTGCTCGCTGTTGTTCATACTCTCTACTGTGACTCCACTCTGTCAGCGGCTGCCATGACTGCCTACCTGTTCCATACTCTGTGAAGGTGTTGGTGAGCTTGGGTGCAATCGCTCCTTGATATTCTGAATCATCACTCATTTCAGAATAAGTATCTACTTTCTGTCTTGACTGTAATCTTCGTTGATGATCAGTGAGCTCGAAATCTGACAGGTAACTAAGGAGCCGCACCACTCGTCTGGGTCTGACTGCAGGCTCAGGAAGGTCAGGTCTATGATCTGGATCACTGTGATGCATCTTGCTTATGACAGCTCTTCAATCCGGCTCGAAGGACCATTTGTGAGGTAGACTATTGTGGGTGCTGGTGGAAATTGAGCAGACATAAGTCGTCCGGGGTCAGAGACGAAGTACACTTTAAAGATTTCAGACTTGTAGAGCATTTACAGTTATTGAATTTAGTTGAGTGGATGATTGTAGTACCATGCAGCAGAGAGTATGGCAGAGTAGTACAGAGTAGTTTGGAGTGTAACTTAATATGAGTGAGTGAGTGAGTGGGTGAGTGAGTGGTTCTAAACAAACAGAAATAACAAGAACCAATTAGTAATGAAATATGAATTCTCTCTGTTACATATACATAATATCTATACTTAAACATAATAGCAATATAGCCTATTAGCAAATTAGTGATATAAAGATAGTTTCAGACATGTTCTGACTAGATTAGCACTTGTGGAAATAGCATGACATTCTTTGGCAATTGAGCTCGGAAGAACCTTTAATTATGGCTTAAATACCACAAACAATCTCACTTATTCAGTAAATAATAACATACACAAACCCAAAGTGACTTTAAGTTTACGATATTATACACCAATATCGCTATATAACCGTATCTCGTATGCATTACTAGCACCATATATGGATGATGCAATACACAATGAGTATGACGCACATAAATAATTAGAATGAGAAATTAGATATAACACAAACTTATGCCATCAAATACAGCAATTTACAGATGAATAACAAACACAATCACTCACTTGTATATGAACGCACTCAGTAGAAAACAACAACAGCTTGAACAACAGCGAGGAATGTCCATGCTTTGAACTGCGTCCTGTCAATACCGAGGGGCAAGGAACTCGACCGGAAGTTGAAGTCGGGTGGGGGCTGCCATCTTTTAGCAGAACTTCACTTGCGTTAGCATTCCCATTGACTCCCATTCATTTTGGCGTCATTTTGACAGCGAATAACTTTACATCTGAGGCGTTTAAAGACTCTGTTTGTCCATTATTTATTTCTAAAGATACACGACAATGTATAAAGGGCTCCATTACCTTCTTTGTTACATTATGGCCCCGTATAAACAGTTTTTGTAAAAAAAGGTTAACGATTGCATCATAACCACTCGGCTCTCTGTCGCATTACCGTACAGACAGGAGGAGAAGCTCGCAGGTAATTAACTTAATATGGCGTACTGGCGTTACATTTTAAAATACTATACAAAATAATTAATCAGAATACTTACTCCTGCTCACTCACGACAAAGAACTCCCCGCTCAAGCTCGCCCTCTCTGCAAGATTAACGATGGCAGTTTGCACGCACAGCCACTTAGAAGATTTACATCTGGCAGACAGGTTGCTGACGTCGTCAAGCTTTGTTTGAGTCTGCGTGTCAGAAACGGAAGTGCTTAAAAACGCTAAAACTGGGCTTCATTTGTCTCAATTGAGTTCCAATGGGGTCGCTGTGTCCATTTCTTTTACTGTCTATGGTCAATACTGTTAACACTGTTAAAGGGATCGTTAAAGGGGAATACTGATAAATCAGTGTAATACCTCTTAAAGTCACAATGGCACTAATGGCACTTTACTTAGCCGGCCTTTTCTACAAAGCAACAAAACGTAGCGGTCTGATCCACAATACAAGAACCTGAATTCCAGTATGCCTACTGTAGCTCTTAGTAGAAAAAGACCCACTGTTCAGCTTTTCCTCTAGCTGTGGTTGAGGAGATCCGAGAGGCATCCAGCTGCAGCCCCGCAGACTCACTTCTTGCTAGACACCAGTGGCTGGACACCAGTGGATGGACAGCAGACGTCATTTCCGTATCGTCATTCACTTTTCAAATTGACGTTATTTCCGTATCGTCTTTCACTTTCCAATTTTAACGCGCCATAAAGATGTCAGTGGTAAGAAAAAATAATAAACTGTTGATGATTTTATAGGTCATGTCAGAATTCAAATGCACAAACTAGCTAGTTAAAAAAAACGTCTTGTTTTCAAGGTACTGTGTCGTGTTTTTTAAAGGTATAAGTGAACTCTGGTGTGCTTCAATTCTAGAGCTAACGTTAGGTTGCTACAATAGATTATCGAATTAAATCGTTCTTTGAGTGGTATGATTTAATATTGTAAACATGTTTTTTATTCACTTGGATGTGTGAAGATTGTACCCAGTTAACGAGATCTCATAGAACAGTCTTGGTAGAGAATAGTCTAAAATGCTAGGTTGTCTATGCACACGAGAGTTTGCTAGCTAACGTTAACTATGTTTTTTTTTGTTTTTTTTTAGTTGAAGTAGTACTTTTCCCTATGCAGGTGTAAATGCCTGATGTTTAATATGTTTATGATGATTTTTAAAGCGCTTTGGTGGCCATAGGTCTGTTGAAAGCGCTATATAGCCTAAATGCAGTCCATTTACCATTTTACATATTTTGTATAGGAGAATGTTAACATTTATATAAGTTTTTTTTTTTTTTGTTACCACACTATTTTTTACAGTCCATCTACCACACACAACTTTTCACCTACATTATCAGTTCCTTTTTTTTTTTTTAAGTTATTAATTGGATTTTTGTAAACTCTTATGAATTATAAGGTACTACAGGTATTTCATATGTGTCACTATACTTATTATGTAAACAATCTATTAATACTACCCTCTTCTTTTAGGCAAATCGCATCCGTGTGGGTAAAGGGACGGAGCTACCACCAATATAGAAATGCACAGAGTGCTGCAGCCGGTATCACTGCCCGCTGTGCAACCATGAAGTGTTTATTTGATCTTGATTGTTTGGTAAAATTGTCTGATCATGTGAATCTAAGTATATTTTAAAAACAGAAGTGGTTACATTTACAAAAAATAAATAAAAAAAAAGGATTGAATATCCAAATGGGCAAGGCAAAAAACTGTGGTCAATTAACATGTACAAGTCTGTTGTATTGACAAAACGTTATAGTCCATTGATCTAGCCTGAATTTAAGTCACAAAAAATAGTGATATGATCTGAACAATATATATTTTCATGGTGGTTCTTGTGAATGCAGTTTGCATGAATTATTGATGTTATAATATTAAGTATATTATTGAGAATTGTTTTATGTGAAGAGATATGATAAAGATAAAGATTTCAATTTGCACACCGTTTTTATATTATATATTTTAAGTCATAAAAGTAAAATGACAATACGGAAAATACGTGTGCAATTAAGCCTGCAAAGAATGCTGTCTATCCACTGGTGAAAACAGAAAATAAATATGCTGTCTATCCATATGTGAAACTATAAAATAAATATATGTCTATCCAGAGGTGAAAATATAAAATAAATATACTGTCCATCCAGAGGTGAAAACTAAATATGCTGTCTATCCAGAGGTGAGAACTAAATATACTGTCTATCCAGAGGTGAGAACTAAATATACTGTCTATCCAGAGGTGAAAACTAAAATATGCTGTCTATCCAGAGGTGAGAACTAAATATACTGTCTATCCAGAGGTGAAAACTAAATATGCTGTCTATCCAGAGGTGAGAACTAAATATACTGTCTATCCAGAGGTGAGAACTAAATATTACTGTCTATCCAGAGGTGAGAATTAAATATGCTGTCTATCCAGAGGTGAAAATATAAAAAAAATAAACTGTCCATCCAGAGGTGAGAACTAAATATACTGTCTATCCAGAGGTGAGAACTAAATATACTGTCTTTCCAGAGGTGAGAACTAAATATGCTGTCTATCCAGAGGTGAGAACTAAATATACTGTCTATCCAGAGGTGAAAATATAAAAAAAATATACTGTCCATCCAGAGGTGAGAACTAAATATACTGTCTATCCAGAGGTGAAAATATAAAATAAATATGCTGTCTATCCAGAGGTGAAAATATAAAATAAATATATCTCAATCCAGAGGTGAAAATAAGAAATAAAATTGCTGTCCATCGAGTGGTGAAAACGGAAATTAGCGGCGAAACGGAAATGACGTAGGCGGTCTATCCACTGGTGTCCAGCCAGTGGTGTCTAGCCGGAGGTGAGTCTGCGGGGCTGCAGCTGGATGCTATTGGGAGATCCTCCTGAATCTTCTTGTCATCAGGTGGTGCGGGTCTGTCGTCTGGTGTGTCATGAGTGGAAGGAGCTGGTGGACAGCACTGCACACTGGAGAGAGCGCTGTCGGAGAGAGGGCTTACAGCCATTTGAGGTTTCCAGAGCCCTAGATGACTGCTGCCTGTTTTACTTTCAAATTAAGGGTGTAATTTACTCAAGAATCCCAGAGCAGATGGTGAGTTGCATAATTAAGACTGCAATAAGTGTCACTATCAAAATGCGATTTTGTTTCTGGTAAAGTCACTTTTCTGCTGTTCTTAATAGGTAAACTTAAAATGTAAATGAGAGGGGAGGGTGCAATTGCGAATGCATTCATTTAAAGGGGGGGTGAACTGCTATTTCATGCATACTGAGTTTTTTACACTGTTAAAGAGTTGGATTCCCATGCTAAACATGGGCAAAGTTTAAAAAATTAAGTTGTACATTTTTTTCGAGTATGGCTCTGTGTGACGTTAGATGGAGCAGAATTTCCTTATATGGGTCCTAAGGTCACTTCTGCCGGAAGAGCGCACGCTCCCGTATAGCAGAGCACTGAGAGCACAGACATTCACTGATCAGAGCGAGAGCGTCGCGAAAAGTCACAAAAGAAGTGTGTTTTTGGTTGCCAGGGAAAGACAACCCTGCACAAATTACCAAAAAAAAAACAGCATTAAGGGACCAGTGGATGGAGTTTATTTTTACAGAGCATCAACGGAGTTGTGCAAATGTTTGTTCCCTGCATTTCGAAGATGCTTGTTTTACAAACAAGGCCCAGTTTGACGACGGATTTGCGTATCATTTATTTCTTAAGGATGATGCAATGCCAACGGAAAAGGGTCGTGTGTTGGAACCGCAGGCAGTGAGTAAAACTGCTTCAAATATCTCTGCCTCCTTGTTAGTGCGTCCGCATCCCATACCGGAGACCCGGGTTCGAGCCCCGCTCGGAGCGAATCGTTGCTGCTGCTGCTCTTGTTCAGTTTCAGCCTCGGGATCTGATTCTGGATCATAAATAAATGGCTGAATCTGACTGTTAGCCATGGTAATGTCACAGCTTCCAAACGCTCTCAACGCAAAAGCCTACTTGTGGAAAAGCGCTTGTGATTCTTTAGCTCCGCCCACACGTCACGCCTCCAGTCGGTCGTGTTTTTCCGGGAGACTCCCGAATTTCAGAGCCCCTCCCGAAAATCTCCCGGACCGACCTTTCTCCCGAATTTCTCCCGATTTCCACCCGGACAACAATATTGCTACACCATCAGTCATTGGGCACCGTTTCAGACCAAACAATAATAAGGGGCCGTTCACATATCACTCATAATGGAAGCGACGCAGTGCGACGCCCCCGTTTTTTCCAGGCGCGTCCGCACCGCATCGAGTTAAAAACGTTTCAACTTTTCAGAATGCCGCAAACGCACCGCGGGTCATGTGAGAAGAACTAACCAATCAGCTTCATCCTTTCCCGTAACAACGTTGAAAGCTTAGCCAAGATGAAGGAACAGCTGATCATAGTTGTATATGGATTGCCATTTTGATATAAATTTAGTAGCACAGCTACTGCAACCAATTTTTAGTGCTGCAAATTCATTTATCCTTTGCTGAAATTTTCGCGTCTTCAGGGAGGGATCACGTCATGGTTGCTTAGCAACGGCAGACTCAGGGGCGCAACTGCCTGAGCGCTTTGGAAAAGAAAGAGAAAGCGGCGCGCCTACCGTTTTTAGGCGCAATATGTGAACGGACCCTAAATAAATAATTCGAGACCCACCTCGAAGTCAAGCGCGGCAAATTCAGAACAGAAGAAGAAGCAGAAGAAAAAGGGGGAAAGGAAGAAAGAAGAGACATGGCAAATTAAAAGAGAAAATATGCCTGCAAATTCCTAACTGAATGGAAAAAATAATTCACGTTCATCCAGGACAGCTCGAATGGGAAGGGATATGCTACCTGCAAATTTTCTAGATCAGACTCCATTGAACACGGTGGCCGAACGGATTTAATTGTTATTGTACATAATATGTATGTATAAATTATGTACATATAAATGAATTATACTCTTCTTTAAGTTTGTTTGTGTGTGTGATTATATATCAGCCCCCCCCCCCCCCCCTTTTAATTTCTCCCTAATTCTGAGGTCTCAAGGTTGGCGAGTATGGTACAGACTATCTTTCTCTTATGAATATAATAAAATTCAAGACTTTTTGGAGTTATGAAGGATGCAGTACTACTCTATAGGTACTCAAGATTAACAGGATATTGAGTGAAAACGAGCCTTTCACCCCCCCTTTAACATAAACCGTACTGTTCACAAATGTAGCCTTTCCCTTTTGCTTTGCACAGCCCAGCCATATGTGTGTATGACAAATAGTAATCTCTCTGAAAGCAAAAAACAATGCATTTAAAGTCTATTTTACTTTAGTACTATTTTAGCTTTCACGAAGCAGAGGTGTTGTCTGTTTATATTTATATTGTAGATTTTCACCTCTCCTGTATCTTCTAGCCTCCAGCTCATTGTAAAGTACCTGTTACATGCTCACGTCTCAACACTCACTTCATCTGTAGTCGTGTTATGTGGGTGGCTGGAGTAGAACAAATGCACCTCCCACACCACCTCCATGAACAACACAACAAGTCTCCACATGTTAATTGGTCTTCAATTGATAGTTCAGCCAAAAATTGAAAAATTCTGTGATCATTAGCTCATGTCATTCCAAAACTGTATGACGTAGATTCTTCTTTGAAGAAAATGTTTATTTGACATGAAATGCATACAGTTGAAGTCAATGGTAACCAAAACTGTGTGGTTATCAACCTCTGAAATAACATGAGTAAATAATGACAGAATTTTTGGGTGAACTATTAAAAAAGGTAAAATGACATCATAAAGTTAACATCATATGCCAAGACATTTATCTTCATTTAGTTCGGGATCGTTCTTACTACCGGAATGGTACTTTAAATGTACACATACAGTAAAAAATAAATTAATTAAAAACATAACAACTTAACTAAAACATGATATTTTATAAGTTGTTTACCATTAATTAGGCTATGTTTTCATACCGAATTTCAAGCTATGTAGTTTCCTTCTCCTCCTCAACAGGTTATATGATATAATAGTTTATTGTAATATTATACTGATACTTTAGAGATACTTTAGATAAAGAAGGTCTAGTATCTGCACTAGTCTAATACATGCAGAATTTCACCTGTCACAAATTTGGTGCAATAATAATTGAACCAACAGTAATATTTGTTTCATTTAACATGACATATTGCAATTTAAAGGGATTTTACAAAATATTACTAGAATATTTATTAAAATATTAATCTCTCTAATTTATTCAGCATTTATCACCAGTAATACTATCGTGTAACCACTAGATGGCTGTTTAGCTCTCTATATAAACATAAACATGACTGTATGTTCTCTATAGTGGCTGGGAACATTGGATTCCCACATAATAAATTTGGATATATATTTAGGCGTTATTAAATAAATATTTATCAAAGTTTTTGCATTAGTCAAATCTGGACACAAAGAAAGTATTTTGTTGCTCATTCTTGCTTCATGATTAGTCACATGAAACTAATCAGAATCAATCCTGAAATGTTCAGTGTTAAATACCATAAACAGAAACAACTAATTTACAAAAAACAAACGGACAAATTCATATTTAAGTAGCTTTATTGGCACGGTAAAAGAATACACAGAATAGCACTCTGATACCATAGTCTTGAGCACTGTCACATAAACATTTTTCTTATTATAAAGTTTAACATCAGTGGTGTAAGCAGATCATCAATTTTCAAGGTAAAGCCAAAACAAACCAAATAATGTTAACACCAGCTCGCAATTCAGTATGAACACATGGAAGTTTAGCCTAAGGAACACAGCTTATCGAAGGAACATGCTTTAAATCAAGTTCTTATTATTTATTTTATTTATTTTATACTGTATGTGCATGTTAAAAGTACCATTCGGTAGTAACTAATGAAGATAAATGTCTTGGTGTATGATGTGTTTTATTGAAGCAATCAGATAAGAGTAAATGGAGAGTCATTTTTTGGCTACAAAGACCTGCCTTCCCCTTCGTGCTTTGCCAAAACTGAGTTAGTGAGAGAATTTTTGCCCAAATTGTAAGTGCAGAGAAAAAAAGATGGAGCTGTACATATCGGATTATTTCGGGAACTTTTTGCCCTACATATATAAATTTCTCTGAAAAGTGTAAAGACTTTACACACAGCAACATCATTGCAAACCAGTGATATGCAACATATCTGTCTGGATATGGTGCAGAAATTACATTGCTGCACCTTTTAGACCACTAAAGTTCCTCAATTCTGGTCTTGAGGCCCCACAGAAACTTGCATTGATTTGAATATCTCCTTTATTCAACTCGGGTGTAACCAAGATTTGGTGTAATTCCTAAATGGCTTTTGGAATCCCTTCAGAGAAGTATTGAGAAACATTCAAACATGCATGATGAAAACAAAACATTCATTATTAAAAGATCCAGGAACCTGTAAACGTTACAAAAGTAATCAAATCCTTATGAGTAATAAATGTGACATAGTGAGTGATTACATCACAGGCTCAGTTTCTTCTTCTCCTTTCATGCTGGCCTCTGTCACTGTGTAAAACAGACACGTTTGAATATAATACGCAGAGCTAAAAACAAATGTAAAGACTTAAAATGAACCTTGGCCTAAAGTGAGTGTGAAAGCAGTTGCTTTGTACAGAAAGTAAGATGTGGCAATGAAAAAAATGGCACAATTTTTGATAAGAAATATATGTAGAAAGAGTTAAATTATCATTCATGACTCCTTAACTCAGTCCATTATTCTGGCAAAATAAAAACCCTCAAGGTAATACATACAAACACATACCCTGCTTTCCGTAATGTGGCCTGGATTTTTCCTCCGTCGCTCTTTCATTGATGGGATAGAAACAAAAAATCACCAAACTGATGAGCAGCAGGCAGATTGGCACCGGAGCGAAGAGCACTCGCAGCGGTATATGACCTCTGGATTGTGTTACAAAGCACCAGGCTTGTATCCTGCAAAGCTGAAGAGATAAGGATAACACTAAACAAAAACATTGGAAAAATCAATTGGAAACCATTGGTTTTGGGTGATTCAAATCTGAATGGAGAAAGCTCTTACTGTAGCACCAAAGTAGAGACTCCAACAGACATGCCTCCTCCAAATTTGTTGAAGAAAACGTCAGCAGGAGATAGAACAATGGTTCTAGATTCCTGCATGATGGGTTTTGACTTTGAAGTCGTCCACTACATCGGGCAACATTGACTACAATAAATAAATAACCTCGTTATATATAGCAGTTTTACTATATTTAAAGTTAATATGGTTGTAATGATAATAACATACATGATGATAATTGTGCGGGTTGTGTGTCGTGAGGTGAGGGCATTAAGAATGGAAAAAGAGATATTTTTTTAAGAGTTGCCTTACCAAGGGAGTAGATAGAGGGCTGCCAGACTTGTGCCAGATAACATGGACATAATAATGAAGATGGGTAAATTACTTTTCACTAGAGAAATCACAATTAGAGCTGGGATATATACCTGCAGAGAATGAAAAAAGATGATGAAAAAGTGGTAACAAATATAACTTGTGGTGGATTTCATATTATATTTGTAGTGCTTATTAATCAGTATTTAATTATAAAACATAATGGATTGAATAAAGTTGTGATTTAGCATATTCTCCTAGTAGTCACTAAAATTAACGATGCTATTAGAATCGTTTAAATGTCCTGAAAAAAATCTAAATGTAATTTTTGCCATATCGCTCAGCCCTATTTATGTAAATCTTTTAATATTTCACTTGTTTTTCTACAATTTGACTGATCAGAATCATCTTTACCTAAGTGGACGTTTGGGCCGTCGGTCAGAGTGAGCGCTCTTATAGGATGTTCCATTAAGTGAACGAGTCAGTGCCGAGAATTAAAGCAAAAGTGATAAAACAAGCATGTGAATGAAGACGGTACAGACAGAACGCTGGTTTGTGATCTTTCCCAAAGATTTTAATTATGTTTTCATAACAACAAGTTATTAACGTTACTGATATTCAAAAATCTAAGCAAGCGCTGCTTTGTTTACATAACGTATATCTGCATTTATCTCTGTTTCTCCTTTTGAATGATGAATATATACTATTAATAGCTGCTGATTATGAACAGCTCATTCCTCTCACGCATGCGCAGAACGCACGTGTTATTTTTGCCGTCGGCTGCAGTCTGTGCGGTGTGTTCCAGCGCAGCTTTTGGTCTGATGCTGCCGACGAGAGGCAACAACACCGTTGGCAGCTAGTTCTATGAAGTCGACTTGGTCAACAACCAATAACAAAGAGTGGTACTCACTGATAGGCCGATGAATATGGTGGTCTTTTTGCCTTTTTTGACCAGTAGTGTCTGCCACATTGGGATGGATATTGTAGCTGATGTCTGCACAAGAGCAGAAAGAAATAAAATACCATGAAAAACATACCATTCTACATAATTAAACATTAATCATTAAACCTGTCTGACTACTGTATCATTTTAGAAGTAATTTGTACAATAAATCGAGAGAAATTTCAAAAACAAGTTAATACAGTGATTTAATTTAATATACATTTTATATTTTTTTTGCATGATTTAATTTCCTTCATGTTGTAACATCTTAATTAATAGGTCAATTAAATATATTTATTAAGTATTTCTTTTTTTCATTTCTTTACAGGTCAGATTTTTGCTAACTAGCTAATTTTAGTATTTTATGTAATAAACACAATAATAATACTTTCATATAATAAATAAATAATACATTTGAAATAATAAATCCCTCACCAATAGTATGAGAACAAGATGCTGGAAATATGCTCCCATATTCGCTGCATGAGTACAGAAGAGGGCAAAATTCCCCTGAGCCATCTGAAACAAATAATCTTATAATTATGATTCCTGTCATACTTAATAATATCCATTTGTTGTTTCTATAACTTTGGCTATCAAAACCATAATAAGTAACAGACATGGCACTTTTGGTATTTTGATATCAACCACAAGCACTTCAAAATTCATTCATAATTTAAACAGAAAAACTTCTGACCTGGAAGGCAAGTGAAGCAAATAGGAAGCCAAATACAAGCCACACATATGGAGTGTGTCTCACCACCATCTTCATTCCAGTTAGATAGGGGATATTTATGCTGTCCAGTTTACTTAGAGGGGCTAAAATGAAATGTAGACACATGCAAGTCATTATATCAGTCATTGCAACAGCACACTAGCATGTGTGATACAGCTATCAAAAACACTGGCATGTAAATAGTCAAATAAAATCCAGTATAAGCGGTCTTAAAGTTTTGCTGTCCATCCTCAACCTAACCACAGGCTCTACTCTTCACCACAACCAACATAACAGAAACATCTGTAAGTCCTAACATAATAAACATATACTAACTTATGTCTCCCCATGCTAATCATGGCTAATCATGATGTGGTAGTCTTAGTGAAGGCTGAAAGAACATATGGTAAAACACAGCTTAGGCTATCTGATAGTTTAACTCATGTTAACTCATTTGGACCTACCCAACTGCTCCTTCACTCCAAGAAAAAGCACAAGGCAGCACAGGAAGTACAGCATTCCTATTACTAATGCTCCAGTCAAATAGGCTCTTCTCTGTAGAAATTCAAAGACAAATGGCACTACCATAAAAAATGTTGGGGTCAGAATTTTTTTTAAACATTTTTTAAAGTTAATATTTGTATTTGGCAAGGATACATTCAATCAAACAAAACTGAGAGCAGAGACATTTTAAATGTTACAAGAGCAACATTTAGCGTAGGTGCTAGGACCCACACAGATCACAGGGTGAGCACCCCCTGCTGGCCTCACTAGCACCTCTTCCAGCAGCAACCTAGTTTTCCCAGGAGGTCTCCCATCCAGGTACTGACCAGGCTCAGCCCTGCTTAGCTTCAGTGGGCAACTGGTCTTGGGCTCCAGGGTGATATGGCTGCCAGTTTAGGTATTTAGACTAGGTATTTAGTCTAAAATACCTAGTCTAATGAATAGAATTTCTGTTTCTGTAAGTATAACAGATTATACTTGGCTGCTGTGTTAAAGGGTTAGTTCACCCAGATAGCAAAATTATGTAATTAATAACTTACCCTCATGTTGTTTCAAACCCGTAAGACCTCCGTTCATGTTTGGAACACAGATTAAGATATTTTCGATTTAGTCCGAGAGCTCTCAGTCCCTCCATTGAAACTGTGTGTACGGTATTCTGTCCATGTCCAGAAAGGTAAGAAAAACATCATCAAAGTAGTCCATGTGACATCATAGGGTCAGTTAGAATTTTTTGAAGCATCGAAAATACATTTTGGTCCAAAAATAGCAAAAACGATTTTATTCAGCATTGTCTTCTCTTCCGTGTCTGTTGTGTGAGAGAGTTCAAAACAAAGCAGTCTGGATATCCGGTTCGCAAACTAATCATTCAGTTCACCAAATCGAACTGAATCATTTTAAATGGTTTTCATCTCTAATACGCATTAATCCACAAATAACTTAAGCTGTTAACTTTTTTTTTAATGTGGCTCCCTCTGAGTTCAAACAAACCAATATGCCGGAGTAATTCATCTAGTCAACCAGTACACTGACTGAACTGCTGTCAAGAGAGAACTGAAGATGAACACTGAGCCGAGCCAGATAAGAAGAATCGAGGAGCTGATGATACTGCGCATGTGTGATTCAGAGTGAAGCAGACCGACACAACAGAGCATCTGAACCAAACTGATTCTTTTGGTGATTGATTCTGAACTGATTCTGTGCTGGTGTTATGAGGGCGGGTAAACCGAAGGCTTGAATCAAGGGCAATCATCGCCAATGACGCCATTATGTCGAGCGAAAAAAGAACCGGTGAACCGTTTTCTTCAACCGGTTTATTGAATAGAACTGTCCGAAAGAGCCACTGGTGATCCGAAAACCGATGCAACCGGTTCTTGACTTGTGAACGAATCATTGTCTGGCTCGGCTCAGTGTTCATCTTCAGTTCTCTCTTCACAGCAGTTCAGTCAGTGTACTGTTTGAGTGCATGCATTAGTCCGGGATATTGGTTTGTTTGAACTCAGAGGGAGTGTCAGCCACATTAAAAAGGTTAACAGCTTAAGTCATTTGTGGATTAATGCGTATTAGAGGTGCAAACCGTTTAAAACGATTCAGTTCGATTTGGTGAACTGAATGATTCGTTTGTGAACCGGATATCCAGCTGCTTTGATTTGAACTTTTTCTCACAACAGACACGGAAGAGAAGACAATGCTGAATAAAGTCGATGTTTTTGCTATTTTTGGACCAAAATGTATTTTCGATGCTTCAAAAAATTCTAACCGAACCTCTGATGTCACATGGACTACTTTGATGATGTTTTTCTTATGTTTCTGGACATGGACAGTATACCGTACACACAGGGACGTAATGGAGGGACTGAGAGCTCTCAGACTAAATCTAATATATCTTAAACTGTGTTCCGAAGATAAACGGAGGTCTTACGGGTTTGAAACAACATGAGGGTAAGTTATTAATTACATAATTTTGCTATTTGGGTGAACTAACCCTTTAAGACACAGTATATGGTTTCTAATGTCATATTTAGAGTATGATATTTATGATATTTAAATCTGGAGGTACTACATTCTCTGGTACAACAGTTCCAGAGAAAAGGCCTACATATGCTCAAAACAAGGAAGTATATATTATCCTCTTCCCATGACTAAGGCCTGGTTCACACGGGACGATTTTAAAATTGTCGGCAGATTTTCCAAACCTGAGAGACCCCACACACGGCGATAAAAATCACGGGTCTAACAGTTTTGGTCGCTCCGTGTGTGGTGTGCAGCCACACGGCAATATCAACACATCACACACGAACCGATTTGACTCCCGAGCATTCCCAGGTCAGACGGGAAATCTCGCAAAATCCCTCGAGATCAAACGTGACTTTAGAGTAAACAATCATGGCGGACAAAGAGGATGCAGTGGCCATTGTTTGTGCTTTGTTTTTAACGGGGAAAAAACATAAGAAAAATAAGAAAAGGCGATGGTCAAAGAGGTGGAGACGACGCGAGCATGGACTATACTTGCTATATCATGATATGGAGATAAGTTGTTGTTTTATCTCATAGAAATGTTGTTACGTACTACACAGATTAATAACCGTTGAAATAAACGTTCATATATTAGTTTCCATGTACTCTGGTGGACTGCAGTTGTGGATGTAGTTATGCCCATCGACTTTATTTGTATTTGTTATATTATATACGCCGGCTGTTTTGATTTTGTTTCCCGGTACTATCACTGCCTCGTCACCTCGCTTTCTGATTGGCTACACGCCACAGTCCACAGGCTGCGTGATTGTTTGTCCTCGGGGGACACCACACACGAGAAGAAATCGGGCAAAATAAATCCAACATGTTGGATATCCCCGATTTGAGATCGGAGCGGTCCCGACATTCTTCCGAGCAGAGGAGATTAGTCTTAACACACCACACACGGCAGGAATATTTGATCAGATTATTTTACGATAATCGGAGCATCCTAAGATTGTCGGAAGGGCTGAATCGGGGCTAAAATCGGCCCAATTATCCTGCCGTGTGAACCAGCCTTAAATTATGAATTTAGGAAAAAGTTGCCTTGATAGTTCACAGTAAATTTGTGTGGCCATTTCAGAATCAACAACTAATAACAAATTCCACGATCCATATGTGCTTGACACAATGGTAAAAGGATGTTCTCTGTGCCTCACTGTATTTTGTAGAGTGTCAGATATGTCATCCAGTGAGTCTGTGTGGTTCCCAGAAGACCCTTCCGTGCCATTCAGTAAACTGCAGACTTGTGTCCTCTTTGCATGGTGCACCCCAACTATCTGACCCTGAATGGCAGCTCCTGCCAGGGTAGCGAACACTTCCATGCCCATTCCTGTATCGTGAGAGAGAACAAAGTTCATGAAATGTGTCTTTCATATAGGAAACAGATCTCAGTTAAGGTCATGTCCTATATATCCAAGTTTCTGTTCTCTATTTCCAATGTTTCCTTTTCCTACTTACAAATAATAACAAAAAGAATGACGAGAGGAAGTATGATCTATTTAGCTACATCTCAATCCTCAATCTCAGGCACCTGAACTGCTTTTTTCTTCGCACAAATGAGGGTAACAGTCATGCCAGAATGTGCACTGAATATACAGCGGCCGGCAGCCTCCTTAAAAAAAGGGCATTTCGAGACATTTCAGAAGATGCAGGTTTCATGGCCTCTGCATCTTTGGCGCTACAGCTGGGCCTGCTGTGTATGTGGCCCCTTCATTACTGGCTGAAACCATTAGTTCCGCCACACACCTGGCGTCTTGTTTGCCTTTGTGCCAAGGTGGACCAGGCTTATGTGTCAGCACTGGCTCCTTGGAAAGACTCTCAGTGGATAGAACGGAGCATGCCCCTGGGAATGGTCTGCAAAAGGAAGGTGGTCTCGACAGATTATTCCAATTTAGGCTGGGGAGTGCTGTGCTATGGCAAACCGGCTTTCGGCCTCAAGTGTCAGGAAATGCATATTTTATGTTTGCACCTTCCTGCCAGAACTGAAGCGACTCCAAGTCCTGGTCAGATCTAACAGCATGATGCTAGTGTCTAGGGCTGGGCGATATATCTAATGATATGAGCATCTAGTCAGTAAATCTGGTTCTGTGATTACCACTAAATCGTCATCACCTGCTTTCAAATGGAGCGGCATTTGATAGACAGAGCTGTAGATCATTGACAAGCTAAGCAATATTGCGTTCATTATCTCCTTTGATGAATATGCAATATGAACGTGATATTGCGTAGCTTGTCAGTGATCTCCAGGGTGAACTCTCCTCGAAGCACCTCTTATTTCTAGTAGAGCACTTCTTGGAATGGGCTCAGATGAACTTGCGTTCGATGAGAATGTTGCATGTGCACGGACAAGTTAAACCAAGGAGCAGATATGCTGTCCCCTCAGACGAGTGGATGCTATACCCACAAATGGTTCAAAAATCTGAGTGATCTTTGGCAAGGCAGAGGTCAAACTCTTCGCCTCAAAAGACAACTTTCATTCCCCAACTTATTTTTTGAAGGACACAGACGTCTTGGACCACAACTGATCTAACCTCCTCCTTTACGCTCTTCCCCCAATCGCCCTGAATATCGGATTTGGATCGGTCTCGTTAGATCGAAATCTGGATCCGGCAGAAATGCCAGTATCAGGGCGACATACAGATCCTGAGTATCAGATAGGCGTACTCCTAGGCCCCACCGATTCCGTTCAGGAGAAAAAAGTCTTTGTCCTATAGCCTCTTTAGCAAGACAGAGTACTCGTTACCCCCATATCTCAGGGAACCAAGGTTGCGTTAGTAACTGTGAACATTATGTCAAGATCACAATGAAATTAAGTCGTGATAACAAGAAAACTAATTTTGTTATCTCAATATCACAAGAAAATAAAGTTAACTTGATAACTTTTGTCATGTTGAAACAACTCTTTAATTAATCAAGTCGGGATTACGTGAAAACAAGAAAGAAAACTAATAATCCATGGCCTCTGAGGATTTCCGTAGAATTTCTATTAATTTTCATTCAACTTCCTTATGAAAATTTGAATGGTGATTCTTCCATTTCAATTCAAATTCAATTCAAATTCAGGACTATATAAGGTACTCACCTATTCAGTTATGAATGGCACATATGAATGGTGTTTGTTACTTATACACAAACTATCATTTGAATTTAGAATGTTATGAGATTTTGGTTTGCTCTTAGATTGGTGAATGCTAGAAAAATTTTTTAGAAGATCTGACTGTAACAGTAATGATTGTGAAGGCTCTAAGCAATGAAAAAGTTTCAAAGTTTAAAGTTTTCTGTTCCCCTCCTCTTAGGACATCTGTCTGCTTCACATAAAAATTATATACTCTATCTTAAGGTGCTCCTGACAATGAGTTTAATCAAGTTCATTAACAGATTTATAATTCGTTTAATCGTTTAGCAGATATTGGCTGATACATTTTAATTTTTTTATGTGACCCATAATATCTAATTGGCTTATGTCTTGTGAATGTAGATAAACAACAGTATATTAGGATGTAACAAGCCAAATCTCATGAATTTCTGATGATATGGGGCTCTTAGATCAGTAGATCAGTCATTTATTTGTGACAGAATAAAGGCTATAATACTAATGTTGTACACTAGAGAGTCAAAGGGCAAGAAGTCCTTTTACAAGAAATTGCATTGCCAATGGCTGAATATTTCCTGATTTCCATTTTGAAGTCAGTTATCTCTTTTGGAACTAACGTGTTTCTGTGTTGTATGTCAACCCTAACATACAATACAATACAATACAATATAATATAATATATTATAATATAATAATATTGAAGATTTAAGATAGATATGTTTAGAAAGATATATTGCAATTCTATGAACTTGCCCCAAACTAAACATCTGTTATTGGTGCTTTGACTATAATGATTCTTACTGTAACCAGTGGCTGAGTCTCGATCCTTCTCATTCCCTCCCAGAAACATGTTTAGGGAAGAATATGGCACATGGTAGCACTGAATGAGTCAGAGAGAGAATGAAATGTTTTGGAGTGAGTTATGAATCATAACACATTACATAAGCAAATACAGCTGTTTAAAAACTCCTGTGGTCAGTACTATATTTAGCATGAGTACTTCACAAGAAAGAGGTGGAAACTGTGTCACTGTATATTTGTTTGAAATTCAAAACTAATTTACATGTAGTCTTCCCCTCATGCAGGAAGTGTCCTTAACCTGCTGAACATCCTTGTGTAAAACAACAGCAAACTATAGGCAGATAATAGTGGGCTTACACTCATGAAGGTGTCAAACAGACAGCACCATGTGAAGTACCAGCCGAAACTGAAGGCAGGGGACATGGTGTCCTGTGGGGTATACCAGAGCATAATGTATGATAGGACCCCAAGTGGCATTGTGAACACAATCCTACGTAAAGAGCATGGATAAGCAGAGTGGCACATGAAAAACATTCGGCATATAAAAATGTCTATGAAAGTGTACAACATCCATTTATATGCTCAACATTTGTAAAAACATTTAAGCAACCTGTGGTTCAGCTGTGAAATATTTCAGTGAAATTGGAGGATGTGTTTCACAGCCAGTCTGACATTAACCAGTACACTCACCAAGGAATAAGTTTGCCAATTCTGGTCCGGCCACTCTTACTCACAGCATATCCAATCAGAGGATCCGAAATGGCATCCCAAGCTCGACCAAGGAAGAGAATGATGGATGCAGAAAAACCTCCCATCTATAGCAATCATAAAGATATATATATAATGCAGTATAGCACAATGTTCTAACATGCTGTAAAAGTATAATAATATATGCATTTCCTCAAGATCTTTCATATTCCCTTTAAGATACTTCCTGTGCTAACAGTTCAGAGTTCTGTTCACCATGGCATGCAAACATGACATGCAAAGTGAGGAAGTGTTGAGGATAGAGCATCATGCATTTTATAAATACTCAGTTGTTGTACATTTTGATAAGCCCCAGATGACACAGTGGTTATCTCTTACAAAAACCCTCGAAACTTTTCATTCACCAGCCTAGATCTTTAACCATGCAGGATACACAGAAGGACATTTGAAACCAATGGACAAGAGAAATAAGAAAAAAAAAACATATCAGTACATTATAAAAAAATTATAATTTTTTTATTGTCTTATAGGTTTTTATTATTTTTTTTTTTTTTTTACATTTCAATGGAAAGTGAAGCTCAGTTAAGTGTTAGAGCAGGTCAGATTATATTCATCTTTAAGGAAATCACACAATATAATGTTGCACATTTACACAATTGTGTGTAAACAGGCCACTATGAAACTGAATTTATACAGAGGACATATGGTACACTATATGGTATTCATTACTGATAAAAACCTAAAAAAAAACACATATTTTATTCATATATACGCACCTTCACAACATCCAGTAAAAATATCTGCATGAAAAAGCCCTTAGTGGTTCCAGTCATTTGATAAGGCATTCCTCCAATGGCATAGCAGAGTTTTCTGGATAAAGGGATGCCGGGAGTTTTCTGCATCAGATCAACATGTATGCCTCATGTGAATTATTTTGTGAATAGTGTTATTTCAACATGAAATTTTAATAAAGCACGTCTCTTGAAATGAAAAATATGAATATTTACACTGCTGTTCAATAGTTTGGGATCAGCAAGATTTTTATGTATTTTAAAGAAGTCTCTTCTGTTCATCGTGGTTGCATTTATTTGACCAAAAATACAGAAATACTGTAAAATAGCATTACCATTTAAAATAAAAGTTTTGTATTGTAATGTACTTTAAAATATAATTTATTTCTGTGAATTTTCCAATCTTCATTTTCACATGATCCTACAGAAATCATTAGGCTATAATATGCAGATTTATTATCAATATTATAAACAGTCGTGTTGCTTAATATTTTTTGGAACCTGTGATACTTTTTTGAGGATTATTTGATCAATAAAGTTAAAAAGAATAGTGTTTGTTTAAAATATAAATATTTATCTAAATACCACAAAATTGATGCGCGGGTCGGGGTTTTTTCCAACCCGCGGGTCCCGCTTTAATGAAATTATTTGTCCCGGACCAGCCCGCCCCGCAAATAAAGTACAATTTCTTGACCAGCCCCGACCTATGGCCCCGACCCGCTCCGAGCATCGGGACACACGGAAGTTACGTTGCTGCGTATCGTAACCTTATCAGATAGGCTATGGGTAATTGTACTATGAGGGTTCGTTCGTGAGCAAATCTTTTAGGTGAACGAATCGTACTCGTTTACGTAATCCACTGACCATAGACAGTAAAAGGCATTTTACTGTCTATTTAAAAGACTCATTTCTCTTTCAGTGAAGTTCCTCACACAGCAGTGCGCGAGCGCGAGCGCAGCTTGTGAACACAGCTCTGTGAACTGTTTCATCCTATCAAAGAGTTACTCAAGATATGACGGAGCATGTGACTTGTTGAATGTAAGGAACGAATACGATGTTGTCGTAGGTGAAAGTTTAATGAACTGATACATCTTGTTCGTGGAAAAATGAGAGTATACAGGCTCAGTCGGCCAAGCATGTAAATCTGGATCAGCAATGAGCAGATACAAAGCGCAGTTATTGGCGCACATACGCTTGTTTTCATATTTGGAATACAGAACATAACTCCACGTTTAATCCCCGTTAAAACGTCGTGCTTTGTTAATCGGAACAAATCACTATTTATTTAATGCGATCGTGCACACACTTAATTTCTTAACCCGCCCCAACCCGACCCGCGGGTTTTATATATATATATAGCTATATATATATATATATATATATATATATATATATATATATATATATATATATATATATATATATATATACTCTTGCCAATATTGATATCCGATCAGCATATTATAATTGATTTCTGAAGGATCATGTGAAACTGAAGACTGGAGTAATGACGCTGAAAATTCAGCTTTGATAAATAAATAATATTTTGAAGTATGTTAAAATAGAAAACCATTGTTTTGAATTGCAATAATATTCCACAGTTTTGCATAGCCTATTTGTTTTCTGTATTTCAGATCAAATAAATGCAGCCTTGATGAGCAAAAAAATACTTATTTATTGAAGGAAAACTTACTGATCCCAAACTTTTGAACTGCATGCATATTTGATATATTTAAAAGTCACCAGCAAAAAAAGCATATCTCATTGTTCAACTCTTTTTAGAGGTGTTCCTACATTTTTTACAGTTTCTCGATGCCTAAGCGCTTTAAGTTAGGCTACTGTTACTTGCACCATCAAACAAACACTCTGTTGTTTACAAAGAATAAAAATGTTATATCATACCGACTGAGTGTCATCGTTTTCCGTCACACATGCTATGTTCTCATCGGTGCGACGGTCCAGTATATTCCCGTTGTTGATCGCCATCGTTGTCATCGGGGAAAAGCATCGACAGTTTTTCTGTGTCTTTACTTTTTGACAAGTAGGCGTGGCTGGCTTTAGCATTGGCAAAGTTTCGCGGTAGAAATATGATATGTACCGAATAAAAGACTTCAATGAAGATTAAGAAAGAAAGAAAGAAAGAAAGAAAGAAAGAAAGAAAGAAAGAAAGAAAGAAAGAAAGAAAGAAGGAAAGAAAGAAAGGTCCTGAGTTCTGTACAATTATTTTTTATTGCAACCAGAAAGCAAGCAAGTTCATATTAATTAGCCTAAATGTGCGCATCAATTTATAAATAATACAATTGGGCATTCACCAAGATGCATGAATGACAATGCTACATTACAAGTTACAAATTACACTCGTGGTATCAAATGAGTAGCTATAATACTTACAGTCCGGGTATCTCCATATAATCAAACTAATAGTCAAAGTATCATCTGTATTTCAGTCAAAGTGTCTGTTTTTCTTCTGCTTTATTTCAGATGATATGTCTAACAGTAGTATAGAGATCTGTCCAGAAGCTGAAGAGAGTGTTTTTCTGTTTGACTTGCAGGGGCACTGCAATGGTTTCTGTGCCCCCTGAACAGTATATTGATTGAAGCCCCCCTCAGTGTTCTAAAGGGGTGACCCCTTCAGTAAAAATTTTATGTTAGGACCCCTCTCTGTCCAGGCCCTTGCAGTGCGGGGAAGGTTATAATTGCAAGGTTATGGTTAATATGGAGGGTTATGGTTTGTATGTTAAGCCTTGGAGTCGCTTTGGATAAAAGCGTCTGCTAAATGAATAAATGTGAATGTAAACTCTGGATCCAAGTTGGATTTCATTTATTTCATCCATATTAAATTATTTGGAGTGATTATCAAGTAATTAATCAGTATTTAAGCTCTTGTTTTAGCTGATTGAATAAAGTTATGATCTACCATATACTGGTAATAGTCACTAAGATTAACCATGTTATTGGAATGTGTTTTTCTTTGTTTGTGAGAAGACTTTCAGTGTAAACTTTGTTTAAAGGGTTAGTTCACCCAGATAGCAAAATTATGTAATTAATAACTTACCCTCATGTTGTTTCAAACCCGTAAGACCTCCGTTTATCTTCGGAACACTGTTTAAGATATTTTAGATTTAGTCCGAGAGCTCTCAGTCCCTCCATTGAAGCTGTGTGTACGGTATACTGTCCATGTCCAGAGAGGTAAGAAAAACACCATCAAAGTAGTCCATGTGACATCAGAGGGTCCGTTAGAATTTTTTGAAGCATCGAAAATACATTTTGGTCCAAAAATAGCAAAAACGACTTTATTCAGCATTGTCTTCTCTTCCGTGTCTTGCTGTGAAAGAGAGTTCAAAACAAAGCAGTCTGGATATCCGGTTCACAAACAAATCATTCAGTTCACCAAATCGAACTGAATCGTTTTAAACGGTTCGCATCTCTAATACGCATTAATCCACAAACTACTTAAGCTGTTAACCTTTTTAATGTGGCTGACACTCCCTCTGAGTTAAAACAAACCAATATCCCGGAGTAATTCATGTACTTTTTACATGTAACTTTTAACTTTATGTAAATCTGTTACGATTTCACTGGTTTTTCTAAGATTTGACCAATCACAAACCATTTTACCTAAGTAATGATGTAGCTCATGACCTTTGTATAACTACTGCTGTATTGAGAATATATGCAGAGCACCCTACAAACTCCTCGTGAGTATTGAAGCTGACTTCTGCTGCTGAAACTGAAACTCTTTTCTTTAGTAAATTTGTCTTCAGTTGTCTTTATCTCTGACTCCTGGTCTTCATGTATCATACCTGGTCCTTGGGTTTAATTGTAAATCCCCTATAAGAGTTCCCATTAATTATGCTATATATATATATATATATATATATATATATATATATATACAGTATTGTTCAAAATAATAGCAGTACAATGTGACTAACCAGAATAATCAAGGTTTTTAGTATATTTTTTATTGCTACGTGGCAAACAAGTTACCAGTAGGTTCAGTAGATTGTCAGAAAACAAACAAGACCCAGCATTCATGATATGCACGCTCTTAAGGCTGTGCAATTGGGCAATTAGTTGAAAGGGGTGTGTTCAAAAAAATAGCAGTGTCTACCTTTGACTGTACAAACTCAAAACTATTTTGTACAAACATTTTTTTTTTCTGGGATTTAGCAATCCTGTGAATCACTAAACTAATATTTAGTTGTATGACCACAGTTTTTTAAAACTGCTTGACATCTGTGTGGCATGGAGTCAACCAACTTGTGGCACCTCTCAGCTGTTATTCCACTCCATGATTCTTTAACAACATTCCACAATTCATTCACATTTCTTGGTTTTGCTTCAGAAACAGCATTTTTGATATCACCCCACAAGTTCTCAATTGGATTAAGGTCTGGAGATTGGGCTGGCCACTCCATAACATTAATTATGTTGGTTTGGAACCAAGACTTTGCCCGTTTACTAATGTGTTTTGGGTCATTGTCTTGTTGAAACAACCATTTCAAGGGCATGTCCTCTTCAGCATAGGGCAACATGACCTCTTCAAGTATTTTAACATATGCAAACTGATCCATGATCCCTGGTATGCGATAAATAGGCCCAACACCATAGTAGGAGAAACATGCCCATATCATGATGCTTGCACCTCCATGCTTCACTGTCTTCACTGTGTACTGTGGCTTGAATTCAGAGTTTGGGGGTCGTCTCACAAACTGCCTGTGGCCCTTGGACCCAAAAAGAACAATTTTACTCTCATCAGTCCACAAAATGTTCCTCCATTTCTCTTTAGGCCAGTTGATGTGTTCTTTGGCAAATTGTAACCTCTTCTGCACATGCCTTTTTTTTTAACAGAGGGACTTTGCGGGGGATTCTTGAAAATAGATTAGCTTCACACAGACGTCTTCTAACTGTCACAGTACTTACAGGTAACTCCAGACTGTCTTTGATCATCCTGGAGGTGATCATTGGCTGAGCCTTTGCCATTCTGGTTATTCTTCTATCCATTTTGATGGTTGTCTTCCGTTTTCTTCCACGTCTCTCTGGTTTTGCTCTCCATTTTAAGGCATTGGAGATCATTTTAGCTGAACAGCCTATCATTTTTTGCACCTCTTTATAGGTTTTCCCCTCTCTAATCAACTTTTTAATCAAAGTACGCTGTTCTTCTGAGCAATGTCTTGAACGACCCATTTTCCTCAGCTTTCAAATGCATGTTCAACAAGTGTTGGCTTCATCCTTAAATAGGGGCCACCTGATTCACACCTGTTTCTTCACAAAATTGATGACCTCAGTGATTGAATGCCACACTGCTATTTTTTTGAACACACCCCTTTCAACTAATTCAACTAATTGCCCAATTGCACAGCCTTAAGAGCGTGCATATCATGAATGCTGGGTCTCATTTGTTTTCTGAGAATCTACTGAACCTACTGGTAACTTGTTTGCCACGTAGCAATAAAAAAATATACGAAAAACCTTGATTATTCTGGTTAGTCACATTGTACTGCTATTATTTTGAACAATACTGTATATATATATATATATATATATATATATATATATATATATATATTTTAATACCAATCCCTTATATTGATAGGCACACCTCTCTCTGAAACTGATTTACTGAATTATTGCTCTTCATTTTCTTTATTCTTTTTTCTATTTGAATGGGTTTTTTCTGTACATATATCTTATTTCTATGCATCTCAATAAAACCAATTAATAAAATTAATTTTTTGGACTAAAGTCTGCAAAGGTGAGCTCTTATTTAAAAAAATCTTCATGGAGACACCACATTATCAGATATTTCTGTCTCCAGAATAAATGAAACACGTGACATGTAAATTCTGAAAATATTATATTTTTACTATGGCTTCAGTGATGAAAACATTTGCAAAAAAGGTCACAAAATTCCTTACAGATTCAATCACATCATCTATACATTTCTTACATTTTTTTCAACTGTTACAAATTCAAAATTAATACATAATGATGAAAAAAATATATAATATCTCATCAACTGCTTTCAACATTAAGTAAACTGATTACTTCAATAAGTAGTGCATGTCTATGTATGTACTTACAGTTGCAGACTAAGTTCCCTCATATTTACAGCGTTTATTAGAACTAAGTACATACACAAAAGTGCTTTGTAATGTTAGATGTCTCCTTTATGGTATATTGCATCATTAGAATTCCTTTGTGCACCTTTGTGCCTATTGCACAAAAATGCAGTAAGAAACTATCTCTCTTCAGCTGGACACATCTCCACACTACTGTTAGTGACCCGTATCCCATACCAGCCTTCCCAAGACTGTGTATCCACCCCTCCATGAGTAAAGCGGATAAACTGAACCCCAGGTCCATAATCCTTACAGACATGTGTCATCTGAAATAAAGCAGAACAAATACAGAGGCAATGACACCTAGACTGTTAGTTTGATAATAGGGGAATAACTGAACTGTTAGCATTATTCTACTCACTTGACACCATGGCTCATCATTCCACTGTTGGAAAAAAACTTTCTCAGGCTGAAAAGTACAGATGGGTTTTTTCCTCCTATCAAGCAACTCCACGAAGATCTCATACTGACACCCACAATCAAAGCGTGAGGCATACCTGCAGATCACAAATCACGTTGATGTGCTTTCACTATAGAACCTGATTTGTAAGTAACACTGGAACTGCATTTAAAGGGACAGTTCACCAAAAAATGAACATTATGTCATCTTTATTGTGTGGAACACAATTCAGTGGTGTCCTAACAACATTGGAGCACAATGACTTTTAAAACAACACAGACAGTTTGAAGAAATGTCCTTTATATTCCAAAGAAGATCTTGTTTTTTTTTTCAAATAGAGGAGCATAAAAAGAGTTTGAGCAAACACTCACGAGTCTGATATTTTGATAGGAGGTTGTAGTTGATCCATGAAAGCAGCGTTGTAGCCTTCCTTCTTCAAATCTATCAGCTGTTGCTTCAAACATAACCTGAGGACAAAGGTGGATTGGCTTGCTGATTGAATGATAATCATTGACAAATAAATAAGCTAAAATCTTTGTTATAAGATCTAAATTGTCAAATGCACCCATAAGAAGTTACAAAACATTTTGTGACCGTCTCATCCACAAATGGATTCCTATTTTCCTCTACCACCCAGCGGTCACATCCATTCTGTACAATCTTCCATCCTTCAAGTTGATCTGATAAGAACATCAGAGAAGTACAAATTCACACAATGACACCTATCCATGTGAATCAGGGTTATTATAAACGGAAAAAAAATTAAACCATAAAAAAACATCACTTGAAATATAATAAACGTTACCTGAAATTAACATAAATATATGTAAACTTGCCAAGCTACTTATAATTGTCCTTTAGTACTAAAATAAACTTGAACTCCAATAACAGTTTTAATAAATAATTAAAGTAAAAATAAAAACTAATTCAACATATTTATAGAAACTGCAATAACCGTGATACTAATGTGGCTCAACTTCTGCTCTGGGATTCTTGAGCAAGTTATGTCGTTTCTTAGTTATGAAGTAAAACTGGCTCCCGCCGTCTAGGGCTCTGGAAGGATCTTGTGGCTGTAAGCCCTCTCTCCGACAGCGCTCTCTCCAGTGTGCAGTGCTGTCCACCAGCTCCTTCCACTCATGACACACCAGACGACAGACTCGCACCACCTGATGAGCAGGAAGATTCAGGAGGATCTCCTCAACCACAGCTAGAGGAACAGCTGGACGCAGACCTGAGCACTGACAGAGGAAGGAAGATTCAGTTCTAATCCTGCTGTAAAATACAGATGTGGAACATAAGTGCTGGTTTTTAGCTGGTTATCAACTTTAATCTAAAAAAACCCAGTTTGAGCGTTTTTTTTTTCTTTTTCGTTAATCTATGGTCTTAAGAAAGGTTTTTCCATTAGAAAAGGAATGTAATAAATTTTGCCACCGCTAGGGGCCACTGGTAATGAAGACTAACACCTATTCTGCCACCACCTTTAATTTCACCCCGGTCTAGTCAGGGAGGAGCACTCAAAACACTCAAGACCAAGAACTATCAAAGAATACACTTTATTAACAATAGCAGCCATTTGGCATTGTCTCACTTAAATATCCTGATTACACACACTGGTCATATTTCATTAAACCGTGACACACATTTAAAAGAGAACCCAAGTACTCACTCCAAATTCACAGCACACAATAAATTAGGTGAAATCTCATACACAGCACACTTAATTAGGAACTCCAAACCTAAATCACATGCTCTATGTGAAATAACCAGCACAGGCAATCAACATAATTCAGGAGGACAGTAATCACAAATGACTGAGTACAACCACAACCCACACAACTCTGTAATAATAAAATAACTTCGGACTTCCCTGTCCACGTCCAACGACACCCTGCCGTCACTGTGAGGACTCAACCTTCCCCTCCGCGGAAATACTGAGAAGGTTTCTTTCAAACAGCCTGCCAAGTCCACCTACACTCGCTTCCCTGTCTATCTAAGTTTACCCCCCACTGTCTACCTCCGGGCCAATAAGTGGGACCCCGGTTTTCTTCACGCCGGTGGTGCTAGCCAACCACGAACGCAACGGATCCCTTGCTTTTGTGAACCCGGCAGGCTTTACAAACACAGCGTCTCAATCTCTTTCACAGTTCATTATTAGGCATCAGCGCGTCCTCACCTTTCCCCGCCCCCGTATTTAAAAGCCTCCCATAATTGTTCATTGTCCACAGGTGTACTCACAAACATCGTTCCTTCCATAGCAAGGACGTCACACCATCAATAGAATCATAATCATTACAGGAAGTTTATTTCTGTATTTGGGCCTATATGACTAGGCCAGTTTGATGTGTTAATTCTCTCAAACCATAACTAAGCTATTTACTGAGTCTAATCTGGGTTTCATTGAGGCAACATGTGCCCGCTCACTCCGCTGTTTTGTTTTTGTGTTTTTTATAAGACACTTGGTCCTACGGGTGTCCAAACCCGGAAGTTACGTCCATCCGTCTGGCGAAACTACACTAACTGAAACCCAGACAGTCACAGATAGCTATTTTGCAATAGTTACAGTCTCAGTCAGACTGAGTTCTTTTAAACCGCAATAACGACACTTATTGCGCAAGCACACTAATCTGCTTTTGGCAGTGGAGTATAGAGCCAAAAGAGTCTCAATAAAGATAAATGCACACACTTCATTCACATATGCACACATAGGATTCATAAATACACACACAGGATACACAAATGCGCACAAAATTTACAAATGCACACACAAAATTTAAAAAGCACAAGATTCACAAATGCACACAAAATTCAGAAATACACACACATTTCAGAAATGCAAACAACATTTACAAATACACTCAAGATTCACAAATGCACAGGACAAGATTCAGAAATGTATTTCTGATGCACACACACATATATCTTGATTTACAAACTGCTTGCGGTCTGTGAACTTCACTGCTTTTTTTTAAACAGGGAATTGTCAGCAACCAATCAGATATCTCCCTTCTTTTAGCCAATCACAAGAATGCACTCCACGTGGGGGATTGTTTACTTATAAGCCAATCACATGAACTCTTTCACGCAGCGTGATATGCCTGTGGTGCTGCATATTAAAGCCTACATGAAATTGTATGAAAATACAGATGTTTAGATTACAATTCAGGTTTACTTTTTTATAATTTTTATATAAATGTCTCAATACATATAGCCCAGTGACTGCAGAAAAAAAGTTAACCATGGATTCATAAATTTGCAATAGGCAATTATTTAATTTTATTGAAATATTTTAATGAAAGAAAAAAAATTACACCTTTTTGAATATTTAAATATATCTAAATATTCTTTTGGATGCAATATAGAAGTCACTTTAATTATAATAATTCGGTCCCTACATGAAGAGAGAGTCAGTGGTCCACTGCAAGAGGAAAGTGACTCTACAGCTGCGCAAAGTGAGTCGCTGGCTGCATGAGGAAAGTGAATCGTTCGCTTAGGAAAGTGAGTCGTTCGCTGCGTGACTAGTGAGGAAAGTGAATCGTTCGATGAGGAAAGTGAGTCGTTCGCTAGGAAAGTGAGTCGTTCGCTGCGTGACTCGTGAGGAAAGTGAGTCGTTCGCTGCGTGACTCGTGAGGAAAGTGAATCGTTCGATGAGGAAAGTGAGTCGTTCGCTGCGTGACTCGTGAGGAAAGTGAATCGTTCGATGAGGAAAGTGAGTTGTTCGCTGCGTGACTCGTGAGAAAAGTGAATCGTTCGATGAGGAAAGTGAGTCGTTCACTGCGAGAGGAAAGGGACTCTCGGAAAGTGAGTCTCCAGCTGCGCAAAGTGAGTCGCCGGCTACGTGAGGAAAGTGAGTCGTTCGCTGCGCGAGGAAAGTGAATCGTTCGCTGAGGAAAGGGAGTTGTTCGCTGATTGGCTCATAAGTAAACAATCCCCCACGTGGGGTGCATTCTTGTGATTGGCTAAAACAAGGGAGATATCTGATTGGTTGCAGATCATTCGCCGTTTTAAAAAAAGGCATTTGTGTGTTGAGCCAAGTCAGGGGAGTCTCAAAATTCACACACAAATGCAGTGAAGTCCACAGACCGCAAGCAGTTTGTAAATCAAGATATATGTGTGTGTGCATCAGAAAAACATTTCTGAATCTTGTCCTGTGCATTTGTGAATCTTGAGTGCATTTGTAAATGTTGTTTGCATTTCTGAATTGTGTATGTATTTCTGAATTTTGTATGCATTTGTGAATCTTCTGTGCTTTAAAAATGTTGTGTGTGCATTTGTAAATTTTGTGCGCATTTGTGTATCCTGTGTGTGCATATGTGAATGAAGTGTGTGCATTTATCTTTATTGAGACTCTTTTGGCTCCATAGTGGAGCGTCTTGATGGCTCACTTCAGCAGAGATGTTATGTTCTTCTTTCCGATTCGATATTGTAAAAAGTCACACGTACCATGATTCTGGTCAGAATTCAAATATATTCCTTAGGATCTAAATGTTTACCGAGAACCAAATCCAAAAGTACTGATATGGGAAGCTTGCGTTCACATCATTGTGGTTGCCAGGTATTCGCAACAAACTCCCCCCAATTGCTACTCAAAACTGTGGATCCGCGGACTTGGCAACTGCCTCCTACAACAGTGGCGTATGCATTATATAAGACATGTTTGAAAAGTTGTTTTGTGTACGTATACTATATTTAAACCAGCTAACAAAAATATTCTAAGAATTATCTGGGAATGTTTCATATGAAGAATATGAACAATGTATAATGTTTTATATATATATATATATATATATATATATATATATATATATATATATATATATACACGTTTTGATATTAAAGACAAATTAAGACCAATATACTGCATGTAATTGATGCTATGTTAAACACTAAAGCTTTCAAATTCAAAACTCAATGAAACGTTACAAGTACCTTTTGGAGAAAGAGATCCGGTACACCTTACATGGTTCAACTAAGTGAATACTGGAGAGCAAGCAGAATTCCCAGAGGTCTCAGAATACAAAAGGCACCCACTATTGGTGGTGGAGATTCTGAGTTCTGCAAGAAATGGTGTGAGATCATGAACAAGGCTTCACTGGATCTCACTCTAGTTGTTGAGTTCACACAGAGGGAACTAAAGAAGGTGATAGAAGAAATTAAAGAAACCAAAGCCTCAATTATAGCATCTCACAGTGAAGTTAATTTTAACCAACAATTGGAATTACTGGACACTTCCTTGGTGGAATTTAAACAAGGTATACAACAGAAGAAGATCCGTAAATTCTGCAGAGGCACTTTAGATTATAAAGAAAGTAGAGTTTATCCCTGGCTTAATCGCAACAGCACTTTTTCAAGATCCCCAAGGAGGGTACGGTTTGAAGATGAGGCTCGGCATACTTCTGCATCCAGTGGTGATAGTGAAGTGGATTTTTTAGACCATGCAAGCGAGACAGAAACGCATCTAAGAACGCCACGCAAATACCCACTTCGCAGAAGACCACCACCTCCCGTCGTGGGAGATGTGGGAGCAAGAGGAATCACTCAACAACCAATTCGGAAGAGGGGGACTCGCCTAACAACAATCTGATTTTCAATCTTACTGGTCAAGAATTACATCCACATGAAGCAAGTCTTCTGAACAAAGGTCTAAGCTTTGTTCCATCTAAAGCTACAGATCCTTTTGTCACCAAAATTGAACTGTTTAAGTTTTTTCGGACATTAAGATTGAAATGTTGGTACAAAAGTGACAAAGCTGATCAATTGAATGTGTACAATCACAATAGTCGAGAGAAATTCAAGCCTAAAAGTCCTTTTTTTCCACCTGTGTCTAATCCATCTATTGAAACTTACTGTAGGCTAGTGGAAAGGGATGTGACTAATTTATTTGAACAGACATCATTTAGGAACCATAAGTCAAATTCGACACACTCTGAAAAAGAAGCTCTTGATGAACTGTGTAGGAATAAAGACATTGTCATCAAACCTGCTGATAAAGGTGGTGGTTTGGTGATTATGCCTCGAGCACTCTACAATAATTAGTCTCTTCGTCAACTCAATACTAATTATTACCGAGTTTTGCCATCTGATCCTACAACTCGGTTTCAAGGTGAGGTCGAGAAATTTGTTCAGGAAGCACATGCTCATCAGTTAATTTCTGATAAAGAGAAGCAATATCTGCTGAATCGTTCTCCGACTAGACCTGTCTTTTACATCTTACCTAAGGTACATAAGAGTTTGGTCAATCCACCGGGACGACCTATAGTAGCAGGAAACAATAGTCTTACTGAACCTCTTTCAAATTTTGTTAATTCTGTTTTGAGACCTTTAGTCACTTCCCTTCCAAAATGTTTGTTGTGATGCTATATTAGCAACCATGGATGTGACCTTGTTGTATACTAACATCCCACACCATGGGGGGGCACTATGGCTCCTGACTATGCCAATTTATATTTGGGTTTTCTAGAGGACCAATGTGTTTTCAACATTAACCCTTTCTTGGACAACATTATTTTGTTTAAGAGATACATTGATGATTGCTTTGTCATTTATAAAGGTTCTGCAAGTGATTTTGAAACATTTGTTTTGTACATGAATTGTCTTAGGCCCTCCATTAAATTTACATATCATGTGGGGTTCACTGATGTCTATTTCCTGGAAACTTCTATATCAATTGTGGATAATAAAATAGTCTCTTCTCTTTATAGAAAAGATACAGCTAAGAACAGTCTCCTTCATGCTAACAGTGCTCATCCAATGCCCCTAAAACGAGGTTTACCTTACAGCCAATTTTTGAGACTTCACCGCATTTGTTCTGGGAGAGAAGACATTGAGTCTAAAGCCCAGAGCTTGTACATGGACTTTAAATCACGAGGCTATCCCAACCAGTGGCTTGATACTGCACTTGAGTAGGTTTCCATCCTACAAAAACAGGAGGAGAAATTTGACTATGAAAAAAGAAATTAATAAGAATTTTTCATGCATTTTTAAATCAATATGAGTAATGATATCAAAACCATTATCAAGAATCATTGGCACATTATTCAAAGTGATCCCCAGTTATTAAATGCATTTAGTGAACAACCACTTTTTGTCTCTTCCAGGAGCTCTAATTTGAGGGACAAGCTTGTCCATGCTGACACCCACATCTCCTCTCCAACTACTCTTGTCGATGCCCAGGGTAATTTTCCATGTCACAATTGCTCTTCTTGTACGAAGTATGTCAAATGTAAATCATTTACACATCCTCGTACACTAAAAACGTATAAGATTAAACCGATTACCTGTAAGAGTACATATGTTGTTTACATTATCATTTGTCCATGTCCACAAAACTACACATGCATTACACACAAGAATGATTGAACACACAAGTGCCATTAGGAGACAGGATGATACATCTTCAATTGTTCGTAATTTAAGTCTGCTAACCACTCTCTGTCTGACATGAAGTTCCTGGGCATCGAGAGGATTCTACCTCACAGAAAAGGTGGAGATAGAGATAGAAAATTATTGCAAAGGGAGTCTTTTTGGATCTTTGAACTTAAATCTTCATTTCCTGAGGGTATGAATGAAGAACTTGAATTTTCTTGTTTTTTGTAAAACATTATTCATTCTTTTTGTGTGTCTGTAATGCTGTATTATCATTGTAAGTTGTTCATTTGAAATGTGTATATTTACTTGTTTGTAATTCTACTTGAGACAATTGAGATTTTGAGATAACTGCATTCAGCTGATTGTCCTTAAATGCTGACTTGCTTAAAAAGGGTGAATGTTGTTTGCTAAATGAGCACTGAAGATAGCAATGCGCTGAAACGTTTGCTGGTGTCCATTCTGTTTTTAACCCACGTGCACTTTGCACCTTTTTGCACGATGCAATTTGAAAATTAAAATAAATTTTGTAGACTTCCAGTCTTGAGTGGATCAGTGTGCGGCTAGCCACTCCTCTTGTTCAAACACTAAAGCTTTGAATCATTTAAGCTTTTAATAATAATAATACAAAAAAAAAAGAATTCTAAATTAAGCTTGACTGTGAAATAACTGTTGAAGGTTAAAAGAGACAAATATTAAAAAATATATATTATTGTACACTTGATGTCTTTGTTTAAGATGCACCAGATAACATTACCGCAAATAATCCAGAGGTTTAAAGTTCCCTACTGATTACAAATTATAGATGAAAATGCAATGACCACAAGGTGCAGTTTATTTTGTGGGAAGTCATGGCTTAGTGGTTAGAGAGATTGACTCCTAACCCTAAGGTTTTGGGTTAAACGCAGAGCATGAATTCTGAGTATAGGTCACCATACTTGGCTCTATGTCACTTTATTTATTTTTTTCCACGTTCATTTTAAAGTGTTGCAGTTAGATTGCAAGTTGAAAGCAGTTGATTTTTTCATGTACTCTGCTCTATATATTCATTTTGCATTTGTAACGGTTGTAAAGGAATGTGAGAAATTTCTAGGGGAAAGGAAGTGATTGAAGTTGTAAGGACTTTGCAAACATTTCCAATCATTGAAGCCATAGTAAAAATTTACAGAAGTACATGTCATATGTTTCATTTATTCTGCAGCCAGAAATATCTGATAACTGGTGTCTATTTTTATATAAGAGCTCACTTCTGCAGACTTTCCTCAAAACAAATATAAATAAAATAATAATATTTTTTGATTGCTTTTATTGACATGCATAGATATAAGACATGTACAGAAAAAGAAAAAATAAAGAAAACCAAGAGCAATAATTCTTCAGCAAATTATACTTTACAAACAAATCAAACAGCTCTTACCAGTGCTTATTAAAATGATTTTAATTAATTTCTAAACAATACAAAAATGTGAAATGAGAATCCTACATTTTCTAATAAAATGTTTTGTTCAAATAATATTTTTTGGAAAGCATATAGTCATATTTTTTTTATCTTAAAACGAGAGTGAGAAAGATCATTCACTTTATCAAATATATCTTCTCAAAATAGGTAATGATTAATAGTTTCTTCAAACTGAGGACAAAAGGACTTTTCATACTTTTGCTGCGCCCACAGCCGGTGCCGGAAGTAAAAATTCAATACAATTTCTGCATTGACAGTTGGGGTATAAGCCATAAAAACGTAACCATACATGGTAGACTTTAAACCAGCTACGGCTGTATTAAGCAATAGTGTATGCTCATATAAACGCCAAAGGTTCATGGGGCACTAACCTTGTTTTGAGATAAATGCCTTTTATTCGCGATGTGTTGGCTAAATACTTCATTACCCACAATCCTAAACAATCCCACAATCCCACAGTGATGCATCTGATTGGTGGAGCTTGTGTAACCATCTGGTTAAACCCATAGACAGTAAAAGAAAAAAAAAGTAAAAGAAAACAAAAACATGTGTTGCGTTTTTTTCATGGTAGATTTATCAGTGCAATCATGATCTCCTTGGCTGCCATGAGAGTTTTGCAGGGAGGTTGGTAACTTTAGTTAGCAGTATCGTCCACTTTAGCTAGGCTACTGTAGCCTTCATATGGTATTAGTCATATCAAGCATTTTATAATGCCACTGTCAAAACAATATTTAGCCTAAGCATACCTTTTTGTGCATTTACTGAACATTTGTGTAATGTCAACGACATGTTTTGACGACTGAGCGGTGATTGCACTCAGGTACAAAGCACTGCACCATGTTGCTGACGTTATCGTTAACCACTTTCACAGACGCACACAATATAAAATACACGATGATAAATATAAGAAATCAATACACAATACCTACATAAAACACTATTTATTTACATGATTAATACTGAAAGAACTGCTATTACTGCACATTCACCATATAAAATAAAATTCACTGGAGGAAAAAGTTAGCGCGATCAGATTTGGAAGTCGATCAAAACTCGTTTGCGGTTGTGGCTTCAGTCGAATTCAGTGAAGCGCGGTGGTTTATGGGATGCGTAGTTCCTGTGCTCGAAATGAAAATATGTACACAGTAGGTGTTTCTCAATGTCAAGGAAGGATCCTCGGGAGCCAGTATTTCGAGGATGCTATGTCATCGACATCCGTCGAAGGACTGTTCCAATGTCGAAGATCCTCGGAATTTCAACCAAGGACAGAGTCCTTCATTCGAAAAATATGCCATACACCAGAAAGGATGCATATGTGTATCCTTCGCGCTCTCAAATCACCCACAATCCTATGCGCGCAGCTTTGCTACAGTATCTTGTTCAAAAATTCTAAAATGTCTAACGTTAGCAGAGTCGGAACGTTAACGGTTTTTATTTACGTTACCAAAAAAAATTTTGGCTCCCTGCAGCAGCACAGAGACCTGGACCATTTACCTCCATGCACACATATGGACATTGGGAATAATATCGCTTTTGGTTTAAGTTACTACACAATGCAGGAGTTTAAAAGCCACAAGTCTTTGGAAAGTTAAGAGGCTTTCTGCTGTGGCTGGGTCCATCTACAGCAGGTGATGAAAACAGTGTTGTACTGACCAAAGTAAGTTTATTCACATGCGTTTTAGTGTATTGTAATTACATTGCATTTAGAATGCACTTATTGACCAAAATTTCAAAGTAATTAACTGCAGCTGTTTCGTAAACACTAGATTGTAATGAGATGTTACGAGCTTCCTGTAAGGTCCCCTTTCTTTCGCCTTATGTTTTTGCATTGCTTTACTTCCTTTTCTTTCGCGTATTCGTAGATCCGTCTCAATCTGTTCTGCCGACAAAATAAAGGCGCAAAAATGTTTAGTCGCGCCTCTGAGAAGTTCTGAAGGCATTGCCCCTGGCAACCGATATTGTATCCTGCCATCAGGACCGACCGGCTCAGACCCCTCCCAAATCAACCCAAATCGGCACGTGACTCCTCACTCTCAATAGCTCTTGAGCATACCGCCACCTCTCCGTGCGCCCAGAACGTGCTTTTAGCGTACCGTACGCTCATTTGGACATCTGTTTTAATAGAGGTTTTAATCGTTTGCCTACGCTGCCGCTTTTCAGTGCGCCCTTCACAATATAAGCTTCCCATTTCGTCCCACCAAAAGCAGAGACTATATTTACCCATACACCTTTGAATTTTACAAGTGAAAAGCGCATGCGTCGCATTTGCCACCATTTGCAATCGGCTCGGTATTACATTCAAGAACAGTGGACAACATTTAATATGCTCTCCTGGCTTTAGACTTTGAGTACTAAAACATCACGGTCAGACTCAGTAGACTCGCTGGCTGACACTTCACCAAGTCTGAATGATATCGCTGCAGGTCAGACGCAAGCTAATGAAGTAATGCGGTAGCTCTTTCAGGTAGGGTGACCAGGGCTGCGTTCAGCCCCGACAAAACGTTGCACAACGTTTTTTAAACCGAAACGGTGATGCGTTGAACACACTGTTCTGAAGACGCAAGAGTTGCAACTATGGCAGCTGAGAAGGCCATTATTTGTGAAGAATGTTCGGAGCCATCTATTTAGCCTCACATACTGACTTTATTTGTAGTTCATACGGTTTTAATATCCTGTATTTTCTTTCTCATTTTTAGGAAAAGCACTTAATTACTATTGTTTATTTCTATACCAAATGTCATACACTTGCAATGAAGCTAAAAATATAAACAACTACATCATTATGTTTATATCCTATATTTTTACAATAAAACTTATAATATCCTCAGTTGTTGCGTATACCGAGCTGCAACGAACACATTTGTACATTATTTTCCTTGAAGCCATTGTGCGAGTTCAATTTAAAGGGGGGTTGAAATGCTATTTCATGCATACTGAGTTTTTTTACACTGTTAAAGAGTTGGATTCCCATGCTAAACATGGGACATACTCCTTCCGGTTTGTCACAAGTTTCGGAAAGTTTTTTTCGAGTATGGGTCTGTGTGACGTTAAATGGAGTGGAATTTCCTCATATGGGTCCTAAGGACACTTCTCCCGGAAGAGCGCGCGCCAGCCCGTAGAGCAGAGCAGAGACATTCACTGACCAGAGCAAGAAAGCTAAATGTCACAAAAGAAGTGTGTTCTTGGTTGCCAGGGCAAGACTACCCTGCACAGATTACCAAAAAAAAAAAAAAAAAAAAAAAAGACGACAAAGTGGAACTTAATCATTTTCCAAAACCGCTAAGCAAATATATACAGTTTCAATACATACCACATAGAGACGTCCTGCTGTAGTCGTTGCTGCTGCTGCTCTTGTTCAATTTCAGCCTCGGGATCTGATTCTGGATCATAAATATACGGCTGAATCTGACTGTTAGCCATGGTTTGTTTTGGATGATGTTTTTTTCCCCTCACGGTAATGTCACAGCTTCCAGACGCTCTCAACGCAAAAGCCTATTTGAGCTCGTGATTCTTTAGCTACGCCCACACAATGCCCTCCAGCCGCTCGTGTTTTTCCGAAAAAAAAAAATGGTACAGACTATCTTTCTCTTATGAATATAATAAAACTAAAGACTTTTTGGAGATATGAAGGATGCAGTACTACTCTATAGGTACTCAAGATTAACAGGAGATTGAGTGAAAATGAGCATTTCACCCCCCCTTTAATACCGCATGCTTTATATACATGTTTCTGCTGATTGGACTGCAGTTCTGACACACCCACCAAACAAGAGAAAACGCATCTCAAACCCTGTTGCACACCGGTGCACGCCGTTTTCAGGAAACATGACGTTCAACCCGGAAACCGTAGCAAAACGTTGCGCACCTTTTTGAACTTGAACATGCCCCAGACGTCCTGAAAAATTCGGGACAGTCCCGAAATCTAAACGGTTTTCCCGAATCTGGCCCTAGTTGTCCCGAAAATTATACTAAAGCAAAACCTCGAGTAGTTATTGTCTGATAAACATTGAAAACATCTCGGTTACGTATGTAACCATGGTTCCCTGAACAGGGAATGAGATGCTGCGGATGACGTTACCACTATGGGAACACCTTCGGTGTGACGAATGTCTGAAGCCATATACCATCCCGCCATTCCTATTGGCCAAATAGCGCATGGCACCACCTCTACGCATGCGCAAGCATCATATACCTGGGTGCCGCGTGCCATTTCGCTCAGATTTCATGACTGAAGAAGAAGAATGCTATCAAGGTATGGCACGGCCAGGACCCCAGCATCTCGTTCCCTATTCAGGGAACCATGGTTACATACGTAACCGAGATGTTCCCTTTCATAGGTCACTTCGATGCTGCGGTGACGTCACCACTATGGGAATGATATACCATAACGCCTGACATACCTGATAACTGGGATCAGAGGAAGCATCTGCTCAAGCGGAGAGAACCCGGGAGCCAGGAGCCATCCTCACATCCAGACTGTAAGACCTGATAAAAGTGTTCGGTGAGGACCATCCTGCCGCAGCACAGATATCATCCATAGAAGATCCACTGAGAAAAGCTTGAGAAGAAGCCACAGCTCTCGTGGAATGAGCTTTAACTCCTAAGGGCGGAGCGAGTCTGCGCGCCTCATAGGCTAAAGATATTGCCTCCACCAGCCAATGGGACATGCGCTGTTTTGTAACCGCATGGCCTTTAATCTTATGTCCAAAACAGACAAACAGCTGGTCAGACTCACGCCATGGGGCTGTACGATCCACATAAGCCTTTAAAGCTCTCACAGGGCAAAGACTTAGATCTCCTGACCATGCCTAAGCAGGGGGTAAAGCCTCCAGGACCACTTGCTGAAAGCGAAAGGGATTAGACGCGACCTTAGGAACATAATTAGGCCTCGGTCGCAACAGCACCTTCACAGAGCCCAGTGCAAATTCCATGCACGAGGGTGAGACAGAGAGAGCCTATAAATCCCCAACTCTCTTGAGGGAGGGTAAAGCCATAAGAAGAAGTGTCTTCAGAGTAACGATTTTATCTGGTACAGTTTCCAAGGGCTCAAATGGATGCCCTGATAAACCCTGCAACACAATGGATAAATCCCATGAAAGGTACTTGCACGGGGCGGAAAGGCCTCCGCCGTCGCGCACCCTGTATGAAACGAGAAAACAGTGGATGACGGCCCACTGAGGCACCGTCAATATATTTGTGGTAAGCTGAAATGGCTGCCACATAAACCTTTAGAGTGGCTGGTGTCACTCCATCAAAAAAAAAGGGTCCTGAAGGAATTCCAGCACTGAAGCCACTGGGCAGTAAACTGGATCCAAATTACGATTTTCACACCAGGTTGTAAACAGTCTCCACTTGAAAGCATATAAGCGTCTCGTAGAAGCTGCTCTAGAATTCAGCATATTCTCAGTGGTTTCAACCAAAAGACCGGGACATACTAACGCACTCCGCTCAGAGGCCACACCCACAGTTTCCATAGATCTGGCCTCGGGTGCCAAATCCGTCCCTGTGCTTGTGATAATAAATCCTGTCTGAGGGTAATCTCCCATGGAGAGCCCGCTAGCAGACTGATCAGGTCCGCAAACCACGGCTGCGAGTGCCGCCGCGGAGTCACCAGCAGCAGCTGTTCCACTCTGTCCAGCCGTATTCTGGATAATACCGCTGGGATCAAACGAATCGGGAGAAAAGCATAAAAGAAAAGATTGAACATCGGGCTCTGCCGCTAACGAAAAAGTGGCGGCTGTGCGAGCAGTCATAAATGGGTCGTCTGTGCAGGACCCTTGAATCGCCCCTCGAATTCTGAAAGCAGGATTGCACAGAGTGTCTGAGGGAACGTTTGGCATTACAGCTCGATCCAATGCTGCTCAAGGTTCTGTTTGCGGCGAGACAGCCAATGTTTGAGCATGGGGACTGCAATGAGAGTGTCGGATGCGCGAAAGTGGTCCAACAGTGCTCTCTAGTGGAGGGCACAGTCCCTGGCAAGCAGCGAGAACATCAGGAGCTGCTATTCAGGAGCTGCTATACTGCTCGAGCAGTATGTTTGGTAGCACATAGCGCCAAATCCGTTGCTCTTTGCAATTCCTTCACTGCCTCAGGTGTGATACCCTCCCCTTCGTCTAGTTCCTTCAATAGCTCCGCTTGGTAGGCCTGAAGGACTGCCATAGAGTGGAGCAAAGCAGCCGCCTGGTCAGCGGCCATGTAGGATTTCCCCACTAGGCTAGACGTGACTCGACACGCCTTAGAAGGAAGAAGGGGGCGAGACCTCCATGGTGCGGGAGGTGTTCGGCGAGAGTCTCTTCCACCAGAGGCGTCGCTGTATAGCCATGGTTCACCATATTGGAAACGGTGGCGAAATCCGCAGCCGCAGCATTCGTAATCCATGCCGAAAATGGCTGTTTCCAGGACCTCGAAACCTCCTGGTGGAGGTCCGGGAAAAAAGGTAAAGGCCTTCAGGGCTGTGCAGGTGTCCGACTGGTTAGAAAACGGTCGTACAGCTTAGAGGAAGGTTGGGCCTCGGCCTTCTCAACCTCCCAGTCCAGCCCCAATTTACCCACCAGGCGAGAAACCACGACCAACAGCTCACTGTAGGAGGGGGAAACAAGCCTCTCCTGTCCACTAGGAGGGAGAGGGCTAATGTCGGCCGCGAAGTCCTCAGACCCCGAGGCCGCGGTGGATAAAACGTCGTCATCATAGCGTCCACAACCGAAGGAAATGGTGCCACATGCCTCCGGTGAGGGCTGTAAATCCTCATTAGAAAAGACGACAGGCTCAATAAAACATTTACTCTGCAACAGGGTAGGGGAGAGCGAGCGATGTGGAGAATATTCCAGCGCTGCGCTGTCCACGAAATCCATGTCGCACGTGTCACCCCAAGCTATCGCCTCGGCAGTCGCAGAGGTGACATGGCGGGGGTTAGACACAGGGGCGACATCGGAAAATACTTCACCCTCGAGCGCAGTACTCTGAGCCGCAGGCCATCACAATGGGGACAGAAAGAAAGGCCGCTAAGCGCCGGATATGCGTGATGTAAACCAAGACATACTACGCACCTGTCATGAGTGTCTCCCTTCGTGATGTACCTGGTTACATGGCTCCTTGCACTTCCGAAAACTCATCGCATCCGCGAAGAGGAGTTAAACACTGCTCGAAGAAAACCTCTGGAGAACGCGAGATGAATCTTAGGGCACAGATGATTAGCTTCCCTGAAGGAATGAAATGTGAGCAATATGATGCGTGTGCATGCGTAGAGGTGGTGCCATGCGCTATTTGGCCAATAGGATTGGCGGGATGGTATAGGGCTTCAAACATTCGTCACACCGAAGGTGTTCCCATAGTGGTGACGTCACCGCAGCATCGAAGTGACCTATGAAAGGGAACTGTCTGCGGAGGTTGAGTCGTCCTGCAACCAGCCCTTGCCGGCTGCTCATTGGCTGCAGCATCTTTTTTTTAAGTTCTGAAAAAATACCGTAGGCGGCTACCCAGATAGCAAATGACATGTGGCCCAGTTCTGGCCCACATCTCCCATATTCTTCTGGCCCACATACCGCGCGGAATGACGGCAATGACTCAACCTGAGTCTGGCTGACATATGTCAGCCACAACTGAACCAGATCTGGGCCACATCTCAGAAATGTTGTGGGTGACATCTGGGCCAGATCTGGCCCAGTTTTGTCTGACAGAAGTCAGCCAAAACTGTACCAGATCCATGCCCCATCTCACAAATGGCATGGGTGACACCTGGCCCAGATGTCAACCACGCCATTTCTGAGATGTGGCCCAGATCCGTTGTGGCTGACTTCTGGGTTAGATATGGACCATATTTACCCTTTCTAGACACAAAAGAATATGTAATTCATCCAGAATAAAGAAAACACTCATGTAGTCTAAACTGCTTTATTAAAATATAAAAATTAGACAAATAAATATACATACATGAATACAACTGCATGTATAGATATAAAACAAATACATTTACATTGTTACAAAATAAAAAATACAGATAAATATTTATAAATATAGTTAAATACACATTAACATTACATTTACATTTAGCAGACACTTTTATCCAAAGCAACTTACAAATGAGGACAATGGAAGCAATCGAAATCAACAAAAGAGCAATGATACAGGTGCTGGTCATATAATTAGAATATCATCAAAAAGTTGATTTATTTCACTAATTCCATTCAAAAAGTGAAACTTGTATATTATATTTATTCATTACACACAGACTGATATATTTCAAATGTTTATTTCTTTTAATTTTTACGTTTTTAACTGACAGCTAAGGAAAATCCCAAATTCAGACGCAGCAGAGAGGAGTGAGTATGAGAAACATTCAGATACACAGGCTGATTCAGTCTTCTGAATTGGGAGTAGCGAACATGCATTATAAACTTTCAAATTAGAATCTGTTGGGGAGATAAAATGTGCAAGATAACGTATATGTACTAATAAAAACATCAAACAAAAAGCATCAAACAAAAAATAAATGTATCTTTTACTCTCCAGTACTGAAAGCAGAACTGATAAGGGAGGCCTTGATACTGTGACACAGCTCTTTCAAATTAACATTACCTTTTTTGCAGTGGCGGTAGTTTGTATGTCCATCTATAGTTGCCATCATCTAAGGTCTTTTGAGTACTGGTATCATCTGAAGTCCTCACAAGTCCTGCAAGTCCTGTGCTGTGCAGTTTCTAATAACCCTGGGATGGACATTTGCAGAAACAGGAAGGCAAAGGGAGAAAGATTAGCATAGCTGCTGTTCATATCATTTCAGGCAATGTGCACTTTTTACTATTTCATCAATGGAGTACATTGAGTACTATTTTTAATCTAGCAGGTTTAATCTGAAATAATTTTTCTAGATCCCTTAATAAACATTATTTGTTGTCTGTTTTTGGGGAACAGACACAGTCTCTATAGAATGGACTGCATATGCCAGAGTAACATTTAATACTTTTTAATAAAATTTAACTGGGAGGAACATCATAACAGTAATTTACACAACCATTCAAGAGTTTGAGGTCTGTAAGATATCTTATGCCTTTATAAAAAATCTCTTATGCTCACCACGGCTCCATTTATTGAATCAAATTACAGTAAAATAGTAACACTGTGACAATTACAATTCAAAACAACTCTTTTCTATGTGAATATTATGTTAAAATGTCATTTATTCCTTTGATCAAAGCTGAATTTTCAGCATCATTACTCCAGTCTTCAGGGTCACATCTTCAGAAATCATTCTAATATGATGATTTACTGCTCAAGAAACATTTCTGATTATGATCAATGTTAAAATACAGACGTGCTGAAATTCGTTGTTACATAGACTCCAAACATTTGAATGTTAGTGTTACATGCATCAAATTGTTCAAAATCATCTGTTTCAAATAAATGCAGGTCTTTTGAACTTTGTATTCATCTGTGAATCCTGAAAATTAATGGTTTCCACAAAAAAATTGAAGCAGCACAACTGTTTCAACGCTGATAATAAGTTTGAGCAGCAAATCAGCATTTCTGAGGGATCCACGTGACACTGAAGACTGTAGGAATGATGCTGAAAATACAGCTGCACATCATAGGAATAAATTAGTTTATAATGTATTCACATAGAAAACAGCTATTTTAAATTATAATAATATTTCACAATATTACTCTTTTTACATATTTTAATCAAATAATTACTACAGAGGTGAGCAGAAGATAATTATTACAAATTGTTAGCTAGCTTTTGAATACTAGTGTACAGTATATTTGAGGTTTGACTTACTGTACTAGTCTTGTGGTCAATAGCATCTAGGAGATGTTGTCTTACAGTAGGTTCACTCCGACTCTGCTGGATGCAGCAGGCCATCAGCACTGAAGAATCTAGGAACAAACAAGCAATTTGACACAGAGCCAACGATATCTAGTCTGCAGTTCCAGGTTTATTAGATGGAAACAAGCTGGAGCAGTTGAAATGCAAAAAATAAATAAATAAAATAACAGATTCATTGCAATATATGTTGTGAAAAAAATGTATAGGTTACTTAACCTTTTCAGCGCTTCCTAGATCTCTGTCAGCAGCTCCCTTCAGAAATATTGAAATCTTGGACACTCCCTTCTGTTGTAGAAGGATTATTTTGTCACTCTTGAAATCGCAGAACAGTTTTATGTTTACCATAAAAGATCAAAACAACTTTAGTTTTCTGCCAATTTTCGCGCTCCTTGATAACGTGACGTCATCGATAAACAGTAAAGTGTAAATGTTAAGGTTAAATAAATTAAGCAATTTCCAATCATCCATTGAAAGATTACCAACAAAACAGTCAAAAGCTATCATCTACAGATGAAGATTTGATTAAAAGCCCAAACTTTCATAATATTTGTGTGATTTTATGGACTTAACTCACCTGAAAACAGTGTAATCAGCGAGAAACGGGGTGTTTCCTCGTGATATTTGCAGTGTTGCGCTCCGTTTCCATGGCATCTCCATCCGGTCCGTGCGCACGCCCATGAAAGCACGTCACGAATTAAAAGTCACACGCTTACGTCACATAAATAAACATATGAATAAACCTATGCCCCTTAATTTTTTTCTGTAAGAGGGGGCGCGCCATTTGTTGATTTAATGTGTCTGGCTTTCGTTGTCATTCCACCTATATTTGCTGTACAAACAGCAAATATACAGGTTTGCGCTTTACTGTTGCAAACTGCTGTGTCTTACCATGTTATTTTTAATGGATTGCCTTAATTATGAACGTACTGGTTTGTAGTGCAAACAGTTTTACCGTTTACTGCACTTTGTTCTTCTTGTTAATTCATTTTGTAGTTCTATAGCCCAGTGCAAAATGCCAGGCCTGCACATAATAGTGGGACAAAGTGGCACTTTTATAGTTGAAGATTTTGTATTGTTGCTTTTACGACCACTCATATATGTAAGTGTGTGAGTATATATATATGTGTGTGTGTGTGTGTGTGTGTGTGTATAAGGTGCATCTTGAAGAGATGTGAATATCATGAAAAAAGTTCATTTTTTGTAACTTTTTTATTAAAAATTAAAAATTTTATATATTCTAAAGATTCATTTTTTTTTGATGATGATGATTAGAGCTTAATTTAATGAATGTAATTATTGCATTTAAAAGTATAAAAAAGGATCAATCTTTTTATATGTCTTAGGCCGCACAGCAACATTATCTGAAAACAAAGCTTCCCCTCCAGCCTCTGCAGCCGATGGTTGAGTGTTGGACTCAGGCACAAATGTTGCAGCGTCGTAGCTTAACTGTGTTCTTTTCCCTCTTTTCAAATAGGAGTTCATCCCGTCTGATTTCACAGAAATGTTAGACGCACAAGATCCTTCTGAAGCCTTGAACACACTTACTTTAGCCATAGATATAGATGCTAGATGCTGCCAGCTCCATGTCCAGGTCCAGCTCCTCCTCCTTTCTCCTCAACAGTTCCTGCTGCTCCTCCAGGGCATTCTTCTGAAGTAGCAGCCTTTGACGAGCCTATTCTACTGCCTTTTCCACTATTTTAGATATACGTGCCTCATCATTGGAAACAGATCCTAAACATGGTGAGACCACGCGTTCCTCTAATATGTCTGGTGCCTCCAGCAACCATTCATTTGTCTCCTCTACAAAGGCAATTTTATGTTCTTCCACACTGCCAAACCAAGCATTTTGTTTTTCTTGTTCTTCAGGTGGGAGCATAGGGACCACAACACCATGAAGATGACTTGCTTCTTTAAACAAGCTCGATATATTTTCAAGACATAACCGTATTTTCTCAGCATTATCAGCACTTTGCTTTAGGTCTTTAATTTCTCTTATTGCACCTTTAGTCTCTCTTATTTTTACTTGGCGTTCTTCTTGGAGCTTTTCCAATTTATATTCAAAGGCCCTAGGTGTAAGTGTTATTTGTCTTTTATCAATTGACCTGGTATCATTCAACTCCATTTTTTCATTTACAAACAATCCAATAATCACAAATATATCCGCTAGTGACACTAAACACAGCGCCCCTTTTATAACTTGTGTTTCCACGTGAACAAAGTACAATGCATTGTCTTTGATTCCCCCTAACTTCCACTGAGGCTAAGCTTAACTCAACCCTAGTCTTCTGTGCATACTAGCTGTGGGTATTTATGTACCTCAATACCAATAGTCTAGAACCAGACAAACCGTCTTAGAACCAGAACTACGGCGGCACTCCCAAGCACAATGCTTCAATACAAAACACTACCAAAAGCCCCAAAACAAACAAACCAGTACAATCACCTTATGCGAAAGTACCGCTGAGCCTAGCAGGGAATACAATCTGTCATTGACAAACAATGCGCCACGTTTATAAACGTGTACTTTTTAATAAAAGCGACTGTGATGACCAAATAAGCATCGTAACAGCAGATTTGTGAATGAATGGGCTTTACGCGAGTACAATGTGAATTCACGTCTATCGTTTACCAGCTACAACTTTGAAAGCGATCTCAAACATCCAATGTTATCCCAACAAAACGTTTCCGCGCTTCAACAGCCATTTCTGTCGACAAATAATGCGGCGTATAAAATTTAAAACTAATCCAAAGCCGCAGCAGGCTAAGACATGTGGGTTTACACTGAAGACGCGTCACGCGAACCATTGCACATGATGGGACGTCTTTATTGTTCCATGTCACAAGCTTAGCAAGAACCAACACTTACTTGAATTGATGCATTTCATAAGCCGTGCAAATATAGCTCAGACAGTGCAGAAACAGAAGATGATAACGGCGACGGTCGACAGAAAGTTTCTCCACACGCTCACCCTGCAGCCATCATCCAAACACCAGCCCCACACAGGTGAGCACACATGCATTAATACAGACACCACACCCCCGGTGACACCCACGGTAACCAATGACGTCACTATGCACGTGCACATACACAACAGTATAGAAAGAAAAGGAGGAAATATCATGAAATACTAATCAAACTCAGATGTATGGCTCCTACACCCCCCTTTAAAGCACTAAATAAATAAAGACTTGACTTGACTTCTGGTCAGGCGGCTGCCACGCTCCATGGTGACAGTTTAGCGCCAGCTTTGGCTCAACCTCACCAGTATTAAAGAAAAAGAATATATATTTTCTTATAGATGCAGCCCGATCTCTTAAAAAAAAACTTGTTCTACAGGCTCCTAACAGAAGTTCCTGATATTTCTGCTGTTGGTCAGGGACTATGCCCTCCAATAGAGAGCGCTGTTGGACTGCTAATGTGCATCCAACCCTCTCACTGCAGACCCCAGGCTCTAACATTGACTGTCTCACCACTAATGTGCTTCAAGCAGCATTGGACCGAGCTACACTTCAGCCTTCAATGTTCGAGGGAAAGCCCAAGGGTCTGAAAAAAATGGCCCATTTGATGACAGCCCACTTAGCTGCCACTTTCTCTTTAGCATCGGGGCTCGATGTGCATCCTGTTTGAATAAATCCTGCTGTAAACAGAATTATATACAACGAAACACGGCGACCTTAACACATGCATGTCGTGTGCTTATGGATGACGCATACTTTCTGTTCTCTGAAATTCTAACGCATGAGAAGACAACACAGTTGCAGGCGAAGGTCTTGAGACCATTAAAGCTTTTTCGGGCCGTGTGGAAAGCTTACTCTACACTGTTAAAAATTTATTGTAATTTTACAGGAAATTCCTGGCAACTAATTGCCGTGAATTTACAGCAAGTAATATACAGGTAATATATTGTTTTTTTTATACAATAGAGTCCTGTATTTTTACAGCAGTGCTACTGTGATTAAAGTAGCATTATTACAGTAAAATGCTGTAATTTATTTAAATTTACTGTATATTTACTGCAACTCAGTTGCCAGGAATTTCCTGTAATTTTACAGGAGACAATTACAATATTGTAATTTCTAAATATAATAAAATACTGCAATTTTCCATCTTCCAAAATTAAAACCAAAACAATGGCAACTTTTTATTATTTTTTATTATTAACACACTATGCAACATCACATATTACAAATGTATTTTATCTTTTTTTTTCATACAAACAAAATTACAGTTTCACTGAAGAATCTAGCTCACTTCCAGACAGTCTATCATCAGGGGGAACATGGTAATAAATAACAAAAGGTCCCAACCAGTCTTGAACTGGGGAAGCTGTGGGGATGTGGGTGGGCATCAATACTAGCCCATCAACTCAAAACCCAGGAGTCTTCTTAATAGGGTGCAGACAGGTGCGTTGATCCTCCGTCTCTTCTCTGCTTTGCTGACATCTTGGAATTGATTCCACAAAAAGCTCTGAAAACAGAGAGAGTAAAAACAAGTTTTCATATCAGGTAATGATAAATACTGTGTAAAAAAAAAAAACATAAAAAGTAAACTTGCTTGTAGAAAAAAAATGACGTTGATGTATTTATTTAACATCAACACATTTAACAACATAACATTTAGAATTACATTGGCTTTTACATTGTTTTTCTTAAATATATAATGTCCACTGTATGCACTGTAAATTGAATGTCGCTTTGGACAAAAGTGTCTGCAAAATGGGTCATATGACGTTGCTAAAAAGAACATTATTTTGTGTATTTGGTGTAATGAAATGTTTAAGCGGTTTAAGGTTAAAAAAACACATTATTGTTTCTCCTCTACAGGTACTCCTCTCCTCGCCTTCTGAAACGTGTTGATTTTTACAAAGTTCATCGTTCTGAAAAGCAAAGTGTGCTCTGATTGACCAGCTATCCAATCTATCTATCATGTGACTGAAATGTTATGCCACTTAACATACTGTGCCCTGTCCGGCCGAAGCAACGAGACAAACATTTAATTATAATGTTTATTTCATTATAATGTCAAACCCATTATAAATGTGATATAAACATGATTTCTAGTCGTGTTCTCTTTTGGAAGGCCAAACAAAGTAGTTTCCCTTTTTAAAGAAACAGCGCTTAAGGAGCTGTCTGTTCTGCTCTCTTTAGCTCTCGATCGACCTGGATGTTTTAGGCAATATTAAAATCCTGGCGGGGACGTGTCCCGTATGAACGGCGCATATGGCCACCCTATACAGATCTTCTTCATTCACCAAGAGCTTGTAACACTCCAAAGAGAAAGGAAAAAGTAAAATCACATCTAATGACTTTAACCCCCAAAATTGACTTAATGAAAATTGTAATGTTAAACTGCTGTCTGTCAGACTTCTCTGTGTTTACATAAATGTCTTGCAGGGCAATACCAACTCTATGTTAGACACTTAATAGCAATAGCTTTGTCTCCATCCAGCTTTTTAATGCACATTTTAACATTTTGAAAACAAACAAAAAAATCCTGAATGGAAACGGTTCAAATTCACAAAATATTCTAATGTGAATAAAACTTTTTATGTGGATTGACTTGCTAATAAATGCAACATAAATGCACATTTGTTGCAACTCTATCGGCTGTTTTAAGTTGCCCCTTAAGTTTTGATCCCACAGCGTTTCATGACTACTCTCCTGTCCATTTCTAATTTACATAACAGAGCTGATGGAAATGCTCTCCAGTTATAGGGTTTCTTTGCCAAATTTCTACGAATGCGCTTAAAAGGTGCAAAGGAATTGGATGGAAACCTGTCTTTTGACATCAATGCATAGAGTATATCATAGAGTCTATTTTCTTTATAAGTGTGCAAACAGTTTAAACATACCTTTAGTGTTTGAGGCCTCTTTAGGATACTGTTAGTTAAACATGTAGACAGTGAAGGTCGCTGCACTCCATTCAGAAGGTTGTTGTGGGGCCCCATCACAGTTGTCCCTTCCAAAGACATCATCCATTTGTCTGCACTTAGTGCCTCTCCTGAAATGCATACACAATATGATAACTAAAAGAGCACTAGAACCCTTCACTACACACGCATGAGTGGCAGTATTGGCAGGATGGGCAAAAGTACCAATTTTATCAGGTGGGAGACAAAGTTATGGTATGGTTTTTCCTAATTTAGACTAGGCATTTTAAGTATTTTTGAATTACAGCCTTTCCTTTCTTCTTTGACATATAACCATATGACAATTATTAACAGGGCTTAAAGCAAGCAAACGTATGTTCCATCTAGCAGCCAGTGTGCAGCTGATCCTGCGGACGGTCTACAGCTGTTCCCGCTCAGTCTTTTCCTTCTGCCTTGACCGTTCATGACCGTGGTACAGTTATGACGCGTTTGCACCGACCCCCCCTCATTTCAATAAGACGTAATATGATATCAAACACCACTGCCTCCTTTCGTTCTCATTTTAATTCGTTAAACATATTAATAGCCGCAGAAATAAAGTTCAGGGAAATGTGTAACGTTAGGCCTTCATTATATAAACCAAAATATTATACCAAACAGTAGCCTATTGTCTCCTATTTTCATTTTAACATATTAAAAGTTTAACTGAATAAAGACCAAAGATTACCTGTTCGGTTCACCCAAAACGAATTATATTTTATGCTTACCACTAAAGAGACATCACAGCCAGCGGCAAATGTCAGATGTCTACCCGAGTTGAGAGTGCTCCCGACGGATTAATGATCCCTGAGCTCCCGCTGATCGCGTGGAGTTGACCGTCTCCGACATCAGCGAAACACATTTTTTAATAGACGCAGTCTTTATAAATAAACCGCATATTTGAGTTTTAAACAACTACATTCTCGCCTGAAATAGTTAAAACACTAACGTTATACCTTTCATGACACGATGTCAGTAATATTTTAAAAATTATCAAAATAAATGGTGGTTGAAACTACAATGCTGCATTGCCACTCCCGAAAGTTCAGTAACGTTACCTTTGAACAAGTACCTCGCGAGCAGGGACTTTCTGAGGGGCATTTTTTTTACCCAGAACTTTATTTAGATCATGGTAGCTGCGGTGGAAGCACACCGAGTTCCAGCTCAAAGTCCATAGTTTCTGGGTAAAGTTCTTGCGATGTAAATCTGGATCGAGTATGAAGACGCGATTTTAACTAACTTCACCCTATTCCACTGAATTATACCAAATGAAACAATCAGCACTCACTCAGATCACCAGTATTAATATATAAAGACTTATAAAACAAATGTTATGTTACATACCCGAGACATGTTCTTTCTTCCAAAAAGTACCGTCCGTTGGCCGCGTAATTTCAAAATTCAAACAGCAGCGATCCCACAATGCTATGCGGTTGCTGTAAAAAAATGCTTCTACAGTGTAGTTACAATAATTTTACAGGACTGTCCGTTAATTTCCCATAATGCACTTGCATTTACAACAAAAACATGAATACAGTGCGTTGTTGTAAAATTTATTGTAAAAATTACATCAATTGCTAACAGTGTACATTCTGCAATGGTTGTTACACACAATTCATTACGCGTAAACCATTCAGTTTCGAAAAGTGATGTGACATGAAAAGGCCTGCCTCAAGTCAAATGCATGGACACAGTTCTGGCCCCATTGGGGCTCCAGGGCATTCGTGTGCTAAATTAATTAGACGATTGGCTGTTATTAGCACAATCACTCAAGCACACTCTCATCGAGATCTCGTGCTGAATCAGCCTGGGCTTACACATTAAGTACACAAGCTAAGCTCTGTGTACTTTTTAAAATCCAAGTGTTAAGTGTGCATGCCAGCACTTTGTGCACTTTACTTCCGCGTTTAGGAAAAAGGTGGATTGGCTCAAGGTTGGCCTGTCCCAATTGCACACTCCAGACTTGTGGACTTCCTCAGAGTCCACACTTTGGTCAGGTCATGTAGTGCAGACCTATAGGGCCCTTGGCACGTCTGGTTGTTTTTTGACAGAAGCTGCAGGTTTGGGGAATATGCTGCCTATTGTTGTTGTTGTTTTTGCCATTGTGTTTGCGAGATGGCTTGTTTACAAATGACTCAGTAAAGCCCTAACAGTCGGTTCTATTTATTTAATGAATCATAATGCGATCGTATTATTCAATGCGCTATTATTATGTTTGAGATATCAACCAATGGTTGATGACCATAATGTTTGTACAGGTCCTTCTCAAAAAATTTGCATATTGTGATAAATATATATATTTTATAGATTCATTGCATAGCTCATGAAAACCGTGAAGTCGTGGCCTAATGGTTAGAGAGTTGGACTCCCAATCGAAAGGTTGTGAGTTCAAGTCCCGGGCCGACAGGAATTGTGGGTGGGGGGAGTGCATCTACAGTTCTCTCTCCACCTTCAATACCACGACTTAGGTGCCCTTGAGCAAGGCATTGAACCCTGAACTGCCCTCCGGGCGCTGCAGCATAAATGACTGCCCACTGATCTGTGTGCGTACGTGTGTGTGTGCGTGCGGGATGGGTTAAATGCAGAGCACAAATTCTGAGTATGGGTCACCATACTTGCCTGAATGTGACGTCACTTTCAACTAATTAACTCCAAACACCTGCAAAAGATTCCTGAGGCTTTTAAAAACTCCTAGCCTGGTTCATTACTCAAAACCGCAATCATTGGTAAGACTGCAGACCTGACTGCTGTTCAGAAGGCCATCATTGACACCCTCAAGCGAGAGGGTAAGACACAGAAAGAAATTTCTGAACGAATAGGCTGTATCAAGGCACCTCTGTGGGAAGGAAAAAGTGTGGCAAAAAACGCTGCACAACGAGAAGAGGTGACCGGACCCTGAGGAAGATTGTGGAGAAGGACCGATTCCAGACCTTGGGGACCTGAGTAGAAACATCCAGAGCCACCGTGTGCAGGATATGGGCTACAGAGAAGCAGCACTGGACTGTTGCTCAGTGGTCCAAAGTACTTTTTTCGGATGAAAGCAAATTTTGCGTGACATTCGGAAATCAAGGTGCCAGAGTCTGGAGGAAGACTGGGGAGAAGGAAATGCCAAAATGCCTGAAGTCCAGTGTCAAGTACCCACAGTCAGTGATGGTCTGGGGTGCCATGTCAGCTGCTGGTGTTGGTCCACTGTGTTTTATCAAGGGCAGGGTCAATGCAGCTAGCTATCAGGAGATTTTGGAGCACTCCATGCTTCCATCTGCTGAAAAGCTTTATGGAGATGAAGATTTTGTTTTTCAGCACGACCTGGCACCTGCTCACAGTGCCGAAACCACTGATAAATGGTTTACTGACCATGGTATTACTGTGCTCAATTGGCCTGTCAACTCTCCTGACCTGAACCCCATAGAGAATCTGTGGGATATTGTGAAAAGAAAGTTGAGAGACGCAAGACCCAACACTCTGGATGAGCTTAAGGCCGCTATCGAAGCATCCTGGGCCTCCATAACACCTCAGCAGTGCCACAGGCTGATTGCCTCCATGCCACACCGCGTTGAAGCAGTTATTTCTGCAAAAGGATTCCCGACCAAGTATTGAGTGCATAACTGAACACAATTATTTGAAGGTTGACTTTTTTTTGTATTAAAAACATTTTTCTTTTATTGGTCGGATGAAATATGCTATTTTTTGAGAGAATTTTGGGTTTTCATGAGCTGTATGCCAAAATCATCAGTATTAAAACAATAAAAGACCTGAAATGTTTCAGTTGGTGTGCAATGAATCTAAAATATATGAAAGTAAGAAATTTCTAGGGGAAAGGAAGTGATTGAAGTTGTAAGGACTTTGCAAACATTTCCAATCATTGAAGCCATTGTAAAAATACCATATTTACAGAAGTACGTGTCATATGTTTCATTTATTCTGCAGCCAGAAATATCTGATAACTGGTGTCTATTTTTATATAAGAGCTCACTTCTGCAGACTTTCCTCAAAAAAATAATAATAAAAAAAATGTTTTTTGATTGTTTTTATTGACATGCATAGATATAAGATGAAAAAACAACAACATAAAACCAATAAAGAAAACCACAAGCAATAATTATTCAGCAAATTGTTCTTTACAAACAAATCAAACAGCTCTTACCAGTGCTTATTAAAATTATTTTCATTAATTTCTAAACAATATAAAAATGTGATATGAGAATCCTACATTTTCTAATAAAATGTTTTGTTGCAATAATATTTTTCAGAAAGCATATAGTCATATTATATTTTATATCTTAAAATGGGAGTGAGAAAGGTCATTCACTTTATCAAATGTATCTTTTCAAAATAGGTAATAAGGCTAAGATTGAGAAAACGTCTTGAGTATGAGACTTGGTACCAAAGGCTATAGTTCTCATAACAATTCTTCTTCTATTTTATTATTATGCAGTAAAAGGATAAAAATTAAAAACTACAAATACAAAGATAGAATAATAAGAAAAGACAACAAGGGTTACATTAATTCAAAGCATTTTATGTTAGCTTACAAGAATCACACCATGAATGTAATAGGTTTATTAGAGTTTGTTAAAGAATTTAAATACATAATAATTCCTGAAGATAAAAAGGAAGGAGTTGTCTTTGAAACTGTACGTTTATCAGTGTAAAATTTGTAACAATTTTAGGGCTTACACAGAAGTTTGAATTTTTTTTTTTTTTTTTTTTTTACTAAATTGGAAAAGTGATCCCAAAATACTTTACAATAGGCACAGTCCCAAAACAAATGATTAATTGTTTCTTCAAACCGAGGACAAAAGGACTTTTCATACTGTTGCTGCGCTCATATTGCATTCATTACAGTTGTGGGCGGGGCCATGACGATGCTTCCGGTAACAGAAGGATACTTTCGGTTTGGGAACTCCTTAAACGTGTTACTTCAAGGATTATTATATTCTAATTCAGCGCGGTTGGAATTGAGAATGCTACGGTGTTTAATTAATGTGATATCTAAACCGAAAAGAAGTACATATAACAGATCTGCTGAAGTTAACTGCCGCATTAAGAGTCGTTATCACTGGTCAGAAGAACGTTCTTTGGTATATAATTAATGCGAATGTAGCTAGGCTGTTTGTGTTTCATTTTTGAACTGCGACATCGTCAAACTATGAGATATAACATACGTTTCCACCTGTATGTCCAGACGCACAAGAGTGACTTATAAAGCAAATATAATAGACCTATCAAAAACAAAAATGGGGCAGTCAGAGAGCAGACACTTTAATGCATCTTTGAGTGACTTTATACCCAGATCAAACTCAGTAAGTTGTTGAGTTCTTTGGTTTCCGTTACAGCCAGTTATTTTAGCATGAAATCAAATGCTAGTTGATATGACTTGCCTTATGACAGGTAGATCATCATCTTGGACCAGCATTAAACCAGATGGTCATGCCATGTTTCAGTTGTCATGGCGGAACATAGCTGATGACCAGCTAAAAACCAGCACCTATGTTCCACATCTGTATTTTACAGCAGGATTAGAACTGAATCTTCCTTCCTCTGTCAGTGCTCAGGTCTGCGTCCAGCTGTTCCTCTAGCTGTGGTTGAGGAGATCCTCCTGAATCTTCCTGCTCATCAGGTGGTGCGAGTCTGTCGTCTGGTGTGTCATGAGTGGAAGGAGCTGGTGGACAGCACTGCACACTGGAGAGAGCGCTGTCGGAGAGAGGGCTTACAGCCACAAGATCCTTCCAGAGCCCTAGACGGTGGGAGCCAGTTTTACTTCATAACTAAGAAACGACATAACTTGCTCAAGAATCCCAGAGCAGAAGGTGAGTCACTGGACTGAAAATATGCAATATTTTTAATAAAGCAGTAGCCTACGCTTCATTTTCTGGACTGCATTTCCCAGAAGCATTGTCAACCTAAGTTGATAATTGAAGCCATTAGTGGCAAAAGGTTTTACAATCTATAGCCTTCGATACTTTTGGGAATCACAGTGGTAGAATTTTGCAGCAGTGTATTGATATTCCTCAAGCATTTTATTGTTCCAGGTTCCTTGTTTTGCAGTTATAGAATATCCAATTTTGGAACTGTGGATTATAATGGAAAAAATGTGGTGGCTTGACAAAAAGAGAAAAAAAAGTATAAGAAAGTGCCATTTAGAAAAAATTCCCCTTAATATAGAGTTGATTATTTCTGGTGGGGGACCAGATAGCAAGCTGACATTTTCACAGATAAATGTCCTTGATAGCATTCTGCTGTAAATTATGAGTATGTGATTCTGCTGGTTACAGAGCTAGTAAAAATCAGGATTCATGTTTCGTTAGATATGAATGTAGTATAAGCATAACAAATAATAAAATGTAACAGTATTTTAGAGTAATTATATTTATGATTGACACACCATAGCTTTTGTTTGTTAATGAGGTCTAAAACAGTGGTAGGAAGCCTTGACAAACATCAAAATGTTTAAAAAAATAGCATTATTTCACACTTTCTCAACCCCATTAAAAAGAAAACCCTGACATGTTATACTTAACTTTGACCTCCTAAAAAGATTTAGGACTGAGACTATTGGTTTTGCAATACCAAAACAAAGAGGTAATGGTCAACCAGAAATGACCCTAAATTCACTTAACATTTAAACAATTCATTTTAATACTTTTGCCACCTTATTCCCTTCTGAAAATGCAATGCCAGTGTCACTTGCTCCATTTATATAATGTTCTCCTCTCTGCTGGTCTGATTAGAGGAGTTCAGTGGATGGGAGATTGTAGAGAATGGTGGTGACCGCTGGGCAGTAGAAGATAATTCTGTAAAAATCCCAAATTTCACAGTCGCAAAATACTTTGTCACCTCTTACAAGTAAGCCTGAAATTACTTATTCTTCAGCTGAAAAGTCAAACCTAAATAATTTTATTCAGTTTAAGTAAAAGGACAATGGCGAGGCCTTCTTTGTCACCAATTAACTTTGTCCTCAGGTTATGTTTGAAGCAACAGCTGATAGATTTGAAGAAGGAAGGCTACAACGCTGCTTTCATGGATCATCTACAACCTCATATCAAAATATCAGACTGGTGAGCATTTGCTCAAACTTTAATTTTACAGTATCAGTGGTTTCTTTACTATATCAGTTAATAAAGTTTATTTTGCGAATGTTTTGTCTGGTGCAGGTACGCACCGCGCCGTGATTGTGGAAGCATGTATCAGATCTGTGTGGAGTTGCTTGATCAGAGGAAGAAACCCATCGATACCTTTGAGCCTGAACAAGTTTTCTTTCCGCAGTGGAACGATCAGCAGTGGCGTGAAGTGAGTAGAATAAAATAAAAATCAGCTGAACCTGATAAAAACTGTCATTCTCAACATATATTTATTTTTACAACAATTTCAGATGACACATGTCTTTAAGGATTATGGACCTGGGGTTCGGTTTATCCGTTTCACTCATGGTGGGCAGGATACAAAGTTCTGGGCTGGCTGGTATGGGATACGGGTCACTAACAGTAGTGTGGAGATCTGTCCATCTGAAGAAAGATAGTGTCTTACTGTATGAATGTGTTCTTTATGAGAAACACCATTATATGTAACTATAAACTTAAAAGGCTGAAAGATAAAAGTGCATCTCTCGTTGTTCATGGATTGAAGTATGTACTTGAAGAATCTGTATTTGTTTTTATTTTTGTACTACATATAAATCAGTTTTAAGATGTTTAATTTCCAGAAGGCCTTAGTTATCAGTGTATTCTTATTATCTCGAAAAAAGAGAGTTTTGCAGTGAGACTGAGTACCCTAAACAGACTCATTCATGTTTTGTGTTAATAAGTAGAGCCAACAGTAAGAACCTGTGTTTCAGACATGTTCCCATAACATGAATTTATCTTTATCTACATTGTCATAATTTTAAAATGCGTATTTCAAAATGTATTTTTTACATAATATGCAGCTGGTACTATTTGAAAGGATTTCTTAAATCTAAAGTAGTGGAGGAGTGAGCTATACCACCAGTTTAAATATTTTTCATCATGCGACTAAATATTTTATCATATACAGCTGTCCATGTTAGAGTGGGTAAACATTTGTCACCACACTGAAATACTATGGAAATACTATGGATCACTAAAAGGCTAAAGAGAGTACAATCTGCACACATATAATAGAATCCTATGACAGGAGTACCAAGGTAAAAAATGTTGATATAAACCTGTACAAAAATACATCAATCTTCTTGTCTTTGATGATGCTGCTGTGTCCAGTTCATAGAACCATGCATTTGGATGTCTTCTGGGATCCTGGGGGCTCTAGATCTGCTAATACTGCCTCATCAAATACATTCAAATACAAATACACTCGTGGACAGGTGTTGAAAATTAGCATTCATTCTATAACACTAAAACCAATGCATATGGTTCGTCCAGTGTTATTGTATGTCCATTATAATAGTCATCTTGTAGGTCAATCTGAGCTCCAACCAACAGAAAAGGGGTTTTCAGGGAGTGACAGGTTATCTCAGGCACCCACTGCATTACAAATGAAGTTATTAGCAACAATCCTGACTCCTGGGTTTTTTCCGCTTGAGCAGATGCTTTCCTAGAACCTGAAGTGACAAATTATTTATTCCAAATGATCCTAAAGCTTGAATTGAATTCAGTCATCACAATCTATAAGTACATGTTCTACTGACTCTGCATGACCACATTTGTCACAATTTCCAGTTTCATGCTTCCCCATTATATACAAACACTGATTTAATGAACAATGTACAACACGCATTCTTGACATTAAAACATCTTCTTTACTGTTGCCAAACTTTCTTCTTTTTTGACATATTTTCTCTTGAATATGATGAAAGTGTCTACGTCCACTTTTTGTGCCATTTCTTTCTAAATTCATTTACAAAACCCTTTTACTTCTGCTTTACTCATTGCCACTTTATTGTCGATTTGTGCATGTTTCAGAGCCTGTTTAGCCAGATGGTCTACTTCCTCATTTACTTTCACACCCATATGTGACATTACCCACAAAATTTACCATGACACCTATGGGTGACGTCACGGACACTACGTCCATGTTTATATACAGTTATAACTAGACTCCGTATAGGTCATTCCATTTCCAACCTTAATTACGCCCTGCATATAATAGGAAAATGTGAGTCAGAATGCTGCAGTTACTGTGGGGAAACAGAAACAGTTGAACATGTTTTATTACACTGTGAAAATACAGAAGAGAAAGAAACCAGCTTGTTTGAAAACTAATCGAGATATGGAAATTAGTGTCTTTTCAGTTAAAAATGTATTTCAGAATGCTCAGAAACAGTCAAATGTGTATGACTTCTAAGATATTTAAATCAACAGGATATAATTTATTAATTTAGTTTTCTTCCGCTTATTGAGGCTTCACACTTCATTCCAGTAGGTGGTGGAAATGGATCTGAAGCTGGTTTGCCAACCGCCAATAAAGCGGGGAGTTGCCACTTGGAAGTGATACAAGTATACTCATACTCGGATTTCATGTTCCGCATTTAACCCATCCAAAGCACACACACACCCGAAGCAGCAGACAGCCATTTATGCTGCGGCACCCGGGGAACAGTTGGGGGTCGGTGACTTGCTCAAGGAGACCAGTCATGGAGATAGCCGTGTACATTCACTGCCCCGCCTACAATTCCTGCCGGCCCGAGACTTGCAACCTATGGATTACGAGTCCAAATCTCTGTTTATTAAGTCATGTTTACTTCCCCCTTGACCACCGCCTGTAGCCTTGCTTGAAGTCGAACACATTTCATTTTCCCGTTGCCACGGAATTCCCAACGTAGATTTTACCATGACTGTCCATCCTGAAAGATTATTTGTTTTTAATTAACCTTAGTTGAATGTATTTGCAATCAACTGTAGCCAGCTGTACTTTGTTCACAAAAGTGTGAACCAAATGGCCCATATAAATAGCAATGAATGGGCTCTCCATGGGAGAGATCCTATCAAGTCACCAAAAGGTTACACTATCGTTGGCTCTCCATGGGGTGTTATTGTATTGTTTGTAGCACATTTGTTAACAGGTATAAAGGTCTGGTCTCACAGACAGTACCTTGGGTTAAGATTGTATGAAGGATGACATGCTAACATCACTGCTGAAGAACTGCTACACTGCTACCTTCAATAAATTCTTCTCCCCACAAGAACTTTGATCAAGCTTACTTATTGTATGTATTAGAGAAATCTAGTACATTGGCGAGCCACCCAAACTACTGCTCAGCCAAATACAGCAAAATCTAACAATTTGGCGGAGCCAGCCAGGAGAGACTGACAAGAAGAGAACTCACCAATTGCAACAAGAAGTGAACAAAAGAGTTTTGGAAATTCTACAGTTTTTGTGTTGAAGATCAACAGACCGCATCTGTGGACATAAGTTATTTGAATCAACTTGATCCTTTCTCAAAGATTCTAATTTGGTGAGTGAAACTATCAGCTCTCTAAAAGAACTTAAAAGAACACTTTTTCATAAGTAAGCAGATCATTTGATGTGTGTAGTGTAACCATAATAACCAGTGTAGCACTGTTTAAGAAATGTTTGGCTTAGGCCTTTCTCTTGAGTCTGTAGGAACCTTTTAAATGATTTAGTTAATTCTCCTGAGACTGTAGGAGCTATAGAAAAAGTGTTTATAGCTTGGTCCAGTCCTCTTGAGTCTATAAGAATCATTCAAGAAAGAGGTTTAGTCCGTTCTCGTGAGACTGTAGGAGCCATAGATGTGTAATTATAGGCTTAATCCTGTTCTCTGGAGTCTGTAGGAATTGTTTAAGAAACAATTTAGTCCGTTCATAAAGAGATTGTAGAAGCAGAGGCTTGGTCCGTTCTCTTTTTGTCTGTAGGAATTGTGTGAAAGAAACAATTTAGACCAGTAATCAAGAGACTGTAGAAGCAAGGGCTTGGTACTTTCTGCTTGTATCTGTAGGAATTGTTTAAGAAACAGTTTAGTCCAGTAATCAAGAGATTGTAGAAGCAGAGGCTTAGTCCGTTCTCTTTTTGTTTGTAGGAATTGTGTAAAAAAACAATTTAGTCCATTTCTCCAGAGACTGTAGGAGTCATAGATAGAATTGGGACTGATGTTGCTGCAAGAATTGGGAATTCTTGACTGGGTGCTAATTCAGTAGCCACTAATGTAGATTTAAATTAATGTTCAAACCGAATTAGAAAATGATGGCATAAAACCAAGAAACTATAAGTTTGTTTGCCTTCCATAAAAATACAGAAAAAAAAATATATAATGTAAATTGTCTAAGGGACAAATTTGAAAAAGGCATTCAGCCTTCTGAGCTAGAACTCAATTCAGACATTAAACAAGGAAAATTAGCCTGAATGTAAATGTTTTGTTTTAAATGGAAGATTGAAAACTAAGCTGAGCTTTTAAACTAATGATTTGTCTGTGTAACTGAAAATGGTCAGTCTAACAGACTGCTGTGAATTTAAATCTGAATAAGTACCTTTAACAGTTCTAACACCTTTTGTTCTGTTTTCACACCTCTGAGGGCACTTTTCCTGTATTCGCCATGGCTGAGTCTGCACAAAACAAAGGCAATAGTCATGCATTGAGGCCAACAACAGAAAGACATGGAACAGAACCTCCAAATGTTACCATTGATCAGATGTTGGAGAATCTGAATGCATATCTGGACAAAAGGCTGGGACTGAGGAAGTGTCATGATGACATCTGCCAGAAGTACAGCATCAAGTACTCAGAGAGTGGACTATGGGCTTTGCCGGACATTAAAAGGGCTTATGGAAAGATGCAGCGCTTAAGGACATACACCAACAGAGATGGCTTGTCTGTAATTTTGCTCAAACAAATTCGACAGCATCTACAGAGATGTGAAACTGACAAATTACAACATGAGAAAAAAGCAGAGAAAGCAAAGGTTCGAGCACTGGCTGAACAATTACAGACTGTAAAGAAGGACAAAGAAAGACTGTTACATCAGAATGACAAGTTGTTAACTTTGCTCTCCAAACGACTGGAATCAAAAGCTTCAAGCAGCTCTGATAACAGTGATGCAGATATCAACACACATACTGAAATTACAAAGGACAATCTGAAGGTTAGACTTGCTCCTGTAATTATTAAGAACAGAAGAACTGAAACTGAAAATGAAGAGGAGTATGAGGAAGATGGTGAACGACGAACTCGCACAGTAAAAAAGGTAATAAAGAAATATGTTCCATACAGAACATACCAGCCAGCTACTCCAGAGCAAGTTGACAAATGGTCAAAAGAATTGCCAGATGTGTACAAGCAACCACGGAAAGTATGGCAATTTCTTCAACGCTTGCAGAAAATCTACAATTTACATCCACTGGACAGTGTGATGATTGTTAATGTGAACTTAAGAGACAATGACCAACAACGACTTACAGAAAGTGTTGAAAGAAGGATTGGTGAATCTCAAGAAAACATTGAAGCTGGATGGGAAGCGGTTCAAACCTTCTTATTTGAACTGAAACCTGCAGAGGTTAATTGGGCTAAAATTACCTCTTGTGTGCAGAAGACAGGAGAAAGTGTTGCAGAGTTTGAAGAACGCTTCAGACAAACTTGGATGGAACATGCTGGTTTGAACAACAACATTGAAGAACTCTGTGAAAACACTAGCATCCCTTTTAAAACCATATTTGTGAATGGACTGAAACCTGAGTTTTCTAAAACTCTTAAAATCAGGTATGATGACTGGGACAGCACTGGAACAACATTTATGCAGATTGTAGAATGGTCAGCAAAGATTGAAAGAACACAGGAAGTCGATCTCAGAGTTTTACAATCCAAAACCTTGTCATACAACAACAGGACAATGGGATACGAAAAAAGTGAATATCAGAGACACTCAAGAGAGAAAACTCAGGAAAGATTTAGACATTGCAACGAGGAAGGACACTGGATTCATGATTGTAAGCTGAGTTTGAGACAAAGTGATGACGACCACCTGTTGAAGAGATTTCAGCAGTTGACAGCCAAACAAAAACAGACTCTGCTAAATGCTGTGGAGCCACAGGGAAACTGAAGAACCTCTCTCTGCAGCACCAGCTAGTGACATCTTATCCAAAAGCTGATGGACTCCATGAAACCTCAACAACTGAAGCCACAGAGGATGTCCTAGTAGACAGTGCTGCTAAACAAGCCGTAAAGGAGAGAGGTAAACATGCAGCGGCATTAAGACAACTTCAGCAAAACTCACAAACTGTTCTACATAGTAAACAGATTCAAATTGAATTGGCCAGGAAACAATCATCATTGTTAATGGAAGATGTAAAAAAACATGATGACAACCGATGCCTTAAGGAAAACCACAAGGAAAATGGACTATGCCCTTTTGAACATGTCACAGGCCGGCCCATGTCCACTGAAAATCTAACATCTGACAGCCTTGTCCAAACTGATGAAAGACTCAGTCTGGCAGTACACAATGCCAAGAATCAAGTTTTGGCACCTCCAAAAGGGAGCCATGGTTTAGTGCCCAACAAATGGGTAAAGATTAAAAAAACTGATGTGTCGCAACAAGAATACAGATGGGAAAGACCAATTGAGGATCTTTTAGTAACTGACACAGCAGTTAAGGCACAGGGAAACAATGAGTGGATTGATGTGAATTTGCCTAGAGATGAGGGATAGATGGCAGTAGTGTTTTTCAGAGTCCAAATATGGTGGGACTAGAGTTTTTAGGCTCTAGCTTGTCGCCTGAGGACGAAGACATGAACATTTCACCACTGATAAACACTGTAGTGTCCTGCCAACATTAAATAGGGACAGTTATATTGGTAATTAGGCATATTTTGTTTAAACTATTTCTTTGGAAAGATTTGTTTCCCTTTTCTCTGGTGTGATTGTAGGTGTCCCAGCGTTTCAGAGGATGAGCAAAGATATCCAACGCTTGGACCAAACTGCACTGGCCACCTAGATAAACATGCCTTAACATCCACAGAACACAACAACATTAGTCACTTCCACAAGATCGCAACATTAAAATAAAAAAGAACTTAGGCATTAAAGATAATGCAAACCTCACCATGAACTCTTATTCTGTCATCTTAAGTAAGGGAGCCTGTATGCAGCATTCTGTATTCATGATTACTGAAAAGTATTGCAAGAAGGAACCTGTATACAGCATGTGTACATGACTACTAAAACTATAACTGTTTTGTATGTTCTTTCTATTATGACCTAGCATCAATTGTCATTAATTATTGTAACTTTTATTGCAAGCTTTTATTGTAACTTTTATTGCTTTTATTGTTTTTTATGTTCTTTCTATTATGTGTGATCAAAAATGATCAAAGGGGGGATTGAAAGATTATTTGTTTTTAATTAACCTTAGTTGAATGTATTTGCAATCAACTGTAGCCAGCTGTACTTTGTTCACAAAAGTGTGAACCAAATGGCCCATATAAATAGCAATGAATGGGCTCTCCATGGGAGAGATCCTATCAAGTCACCAAAAGGTTACACTATCGTTGGCTCTCCATGGGGTGTTATTGTATTGTTTGTAGCACATTTGTTAACAGGTATAAAGGTCTGGTCTCACAGACAGTACCTTGGGTTAAGATTGTATGAAGGATGACATGCTAACATCACTGCTGAAGAACTGCTACACTGCTACCTTCAATAAATTCTTCTCCCCACAAGAACTTTGATCAAGCTTACTTATTGTATGTATTAGAGAAATCTAGTACATTGGCGAGCCACCCAAACTATTGTATGAAGGATGACATGCTAACATCACTGCTGAAGAACTGCTACACTGCTACCTTCAATAAATTCTTCTCCCCACAAGAACTTTGATCAAGCTTACTTATTGTATGTATTAGAGAAATCTAGTACATTGGCGAGCCACCCAAACTACTGCTCAGCCAAATACAGCAAAATCTAACAATCCAAAATAGGGCTTGGGCCCTTCAATCGGACCTATCAAGTCTCTGTGTTGTTGTACTGTTGCTACTCCTTACCCTTCAAGCGAAACAGATGTTTTCAAAGCATCGTTTTGCTTACTTGAAAGCAACCTTAGCATGATTTTGGGCTTTTTAAGATAGTGTGGTTGTTGTGAGAGCACGATTTCACGCCAATCTGTAACTAAAGTCACGTTAGAAACTGCTGAATGGGATGGCTAAGGACTCGTAGACTCATCGAGTATGCGTAATTTAAGTCCACAAGACCGAAAGTCCACATGAAGTGCGCCATTTGGGACAGGGCCATTGAGTAATTCTTTGTCAGGATGAAACAGTTCACGCTGCTATGGAGGGAGGAATTTCAGAGAATGAGAAATTTGAGTCAATGGATTACATGGATGAGAAAACAATTTGTTTACCTAAAAGATTTGTTCAAAAAGAACAATTCGTTCACGATCAAACCATCAGTAGTGCAATTCCCTATAGCCCATGTTAAATATTTGGAATATATATTTTCATATTTTATTAGGTTCTTTGATAAGGTTAATAAGAAGGTCTAACTAGCAACATAACTTCCATGATGTCCCCGATGCGTGGGTCTTCTCAAAACCCAGAGGGTCGGGACATCATTACTACCATGTCCCTAAGGTTGCTTCAAATCCTTTTTGTTTCCAGCAAGTGGTCTTGGACGCTCTTCCCCACGGTGGCAGGGTTAGGAGATCTAAGCCTTTGTCCTGTAGGGCGCTGAAGATCTATGTTGATCATACAAAATAGGACCCTTCAATCGGACCTGTCAAGTCTCTGTGTTGTTGTCCTGTTGCTACTCCTTGCCCTTCTAGCGAAACAGATGTTTTCAAAGCATCGTTTTGCTTACTTGAAAGCAACCTTGGCATGATTTTTGGGCTTTTTAAGATAGCATGGTTGTTGTGAGAGCACGATTTCACGCCAATCTGTAACTAAAGTCACGTGAGACCTAGCTTCACAAATCGCTTGACGTTAGTTAATGCAGCACAAATTTTTGCTGTCAGCAGAGGGATGGCAACAAAAAGATGAATGCTGAAATTTCCCGTATTTTGAATGAGTAACCCGAGAAATTCCCCTTATTTTCAATGTTGACTTAAGCTGTATAAATTAATATTCAGATGTTATGGTCTCCGTGGTCGCACCTCCAAGCAGGAAAGCGGTGTAAAGTTAATCCATTCTCATTTTATTTTCCCCGTGGCGATTATGTGTTGCGCTATTACACCCCACAATACAGCAACGGTGTACCATGGTTGAAATAGATTTTTAATTAAAGGGGGGGTGAAATGCTCGTTTTCACTCAATATCCTGTTAATCTTGAGTACCTATAGAGTAGTGCTGCATCCTTCATGACTCCAAAAAGTCTTTATTTTTATTATATTCATAAGAGAAAGATAGTCTGTACCGATTTTTCCCGGAAAAACACGACCGGCTGGAGGCGTGACGTGTGGACGGAGCTAAAGAATCACGAACGCCAGTAGGCTTTTGCGTTGAGAGCGTTTAATCCAGGTGAAAAATTACTAGTGCTCAGGATATAAGAGCTACCAAAAGGCAAAATGCTTCAGATAATTAAAATGCGGGAGCAAAGATGCCATTTGGTGAATTACTTTGAGACATTTGAAAATTGTCTTTACTTCAGACACAGTAGTAATTTGGTACTTCACAAAGCACTGCACATTTATTCTGCTCATCATGTTTATTAACTTTGCTAAATCCAACATCAAATTTTTTACTACATTTGTAGTTAAACATGACTGCAAATTAAGAAAATTACTTTTTTTTAAAGTGACATGATTTGATGCAACATTCAATAAAATGGATTCAACCTTCTTCAGTTTCCCAGCATACATTATTCCAAACAAGTTAGTCATATTTAGTTTAAAAATACGGGTAAAACGATTAAAAGCAACAAATTCTCATGAGTCTATTCACACTGACAGAAAAAGATTGTGTCTTTTCATTTCAAGGGGACCTCGTCACAAGCAAAGTAATCCTTCAGTGGTGCTAGAAGATGTCTTATGACTGGGACGCTCCAGGACTTCCCCAGCACTCTCTGCCTCTGCAAACGCCCCAAGTTTTTCACATCCGTGTAATGCTTTGGAAATCCAAATATTCTGTGAAAGTGTGAGAATCATCATAAATAAAATATTTACATTTGTATTTACAGCTAAGAGCAGGAGTAAAACTTACTTCTCCATTTCTGTGATCCATATGTTGTCATCTTTTCCATTCATGGTGATGGGGAAATGTGCGTCTTTGGTGCCCTGCTTCAGTGAGTTTGGTTTTGTGGTGATGGTGCGAACTTTTTCATACTACAAAACAGTAAAAATTTAAGTTTGTACGAAACCATAACCCAGTTTCAGAACTCATCACTAGTGATATCATGATATTTATGTACTGCATATCTTTGGTTAGAAGCTCATGACAGACCTTTGCAGAGCGGCCAGGCTCCAGACATTCCTGAAGACTCAGTTTATCTTTCTGAGATGCTATGATTGGTCTGGTCAAAACAGAATTAAATGGATGATGTATATCATATTTATATACTTTAGTTTACACTGTTGAATGCATTTTCCAGGTAAAAAAAAAAAAAAAAAGGTGTGTTATTCATATGAATATAACTGACACACCTGTTCATGCCAGGTATGTTCCCCCAGAAGTATCTTGCTCTGTGAGCTGGACTCACTTTCACAGCATCAACAAGCACAGGGTTACACTAAAAACAAACCACACAGACTTACTACATTGTAAGACTAAAACATTCTTTAAAAATTATATATATATAAATATTAGGGCCGGGACTCGATTAAAAAAATTAATCTAATTAATTAGAGGCTTTGTAATTAATTAATCGAAATTAATCGCATTTTAATCGCATATAAATATTTGACCTGAGAACAGTGAGAAGTAATTTTTTTCACATGGATTTATAGTATACCATTGAATAATGACTGAATACATAAGCTTAACCAACAAAATATTGTTTATTTTTGTTCAACCAAGTCTAGCAGACCAGTGCAATTTTTGCCATGAAGTGTATCAATAGCATATTTAGAAACAATGTAGAAATATTACATTTCAGAAATTCAGGAAGCTTATAGGTGCTGGAACCTTCTGTAAAGTGTTTTTTTAAGTAAAACACAATACTGTCAATTACATAAAGAACATTGGAAACCCTGACTATTAGAAAACATCTCTCTGTTGCTTCAGAGGCCATAACATACTAAGTCCAACTCTCAATAACCTTGGCCAAAACAATAAAGAGTTCAACATAAACTGTTGCACCAACAAAATAATACATAGTTCAACAAAGTGTAAAGTCCACGCTAGCTGCTATATGCTTTGCGTTGAGGTGATACTTGAGGTTCGATGTGCTGCTGCGGTGATATGCGAACGCTAGTTGGTGCTTCAGTATAATCGGTCCCGCCGAAACTCATCCAGTGAGAAACGTTCCGCGGTGCAAAAATAAGTTATTAAAAACGCGGGAATTTTTTTTTCTGTAATTAATTCATCTTAGTTAACGCGTTATTTTTTGTGTAATTAATTAATCTCAATTAACGCGTTAAAGTCCCGGCCCTAATATATATATATAAAGTGGTGGGCCGTTATTGGTGTTAACGTGCTGCGTAAACGTGAGACTCTTATTGGGCATTTAAAAAAAATATTGCCATTAATCTATTCTCAAAGTTGGGTTGGGAGCTGGGTCTATACTACGCAAGCTATGATGACTTTCACCTTGATATTTTAGCGCAGATGTATACCTAGCCGAATCTGTAGGGGGCGAGAACGGGTCTTAAAGGGGGGGTGAAATGATATTTCATGCATACTGAGTTTTTTTACACTGTTAAAGAATTGGATTCCCATGCTAAACATGGACAAAGTTACAAAAATTAAGTTGTACGTTTGAAGGAGTATTTCTGTTCCAAAAATACTCCTTCCGGTTTGTCACAAGTTTCGGAAAGTTTTTTTTTGAGTATTTTTGTTAGATGGAGCGGAATTTCCTTATATGGGTCCTAAGGGCACTTCTGCCGGAAGAGCGCGTGCTCCTGTAGAGCAGAGCACTGAGAGCACAGACATTCACTGATCCAGTGTTAATTTCGTTGACTAAATATTTTCGTCATTATTTTCGTCACGAATATATTTTTGCGGACAAAAACGAAACGAAAACTAAAAAAAAAGGCACTGATGGAGACTAAAACTATGACTAAATTGACTGACATTATCGTCAACGAATAAAGGACGAGACGAAAATAGACTGTGGCGAAAATCAAATCAGCAGACGGGAGAGATGCTTGGAATGAGCAAAAGAACCGGAAAAACGGAACAGGCGAGACTGCATGAGAGAAGAGAACCAATCCGAGCCTGACTTGAGACGTGAAGGGAAGGTTTTCAGTTTTTAAATGAGCTCCCGGGAAGACGGCATTCGAAGAGGTGATGTCTAAAAGAGCGACAAAATGTCCACAGCTCACTTCGCGTTTGACGACGAACAAAACAAAACAAAGTGTAAAGCACGCGGAGCGCTCATTCGTGGCAAGAACACAACCAATTTGAAAAGACATTTACTGACGAGCCACCGGGACATTTTCTCAAATGTAATTTCACAACGATGTTCATTTGTTTATTGAGCTAAGCAAAATTGGAATAGAGCAGTGCGTAGATGTTGTAGCATTAAATATTACGAACTGAAAAGTACTGTAAAATAGCCCCTTCTTCAAGTTAGATGAGAGCACAATACTAATACGTAATATTATGATACATACATTTGATTAATACTAATGTTTAGTATATTTTATAATGTTCTACTTGTTGACAATATCACAAATATTTCTATATTAGTCATAACAGTGTTTGTTGCTGCATAAAAGCTTTTGAATCAAAATAAAGACACAGTTGTGTTGAAATAAAGTTGAATTTGTGTTTTATATATTTTGGTTAAGTTTGTTTCCTATACCAGCTGTAAAAAATTGTCTAGTAAATCTGTTATTGATTTTAGTCTTATTTTAGTCGACTAAAATACCAAGCGATTTTAGTCGACTAAAATAAGACTAAAATTAAAACAAATCAGATGAATAAAACTTGACTAAAACTAAAAAGAATTATTGACAAAAGACTAAGACTAAAACTAAATTAAAATTTCGTGTCAAAATTAACACTGCACTGATCAGAGCGAGAGCGTCGTGAAATGTCACAAAAGAAGTGTGTTTTTGGTTGCCAGGGCAAGACAAGCCTGCACAGATTACCAAAAAAAAAACAGCATTAAGGGACCAGTGGATGTAGTTTATTTTTACAGAGCATCGACAGAGTTGTGCAAGTGTTTTTGTTTGTTCCCTGCATTTCGAAGATGCTTGTTTTACAAACAAGGCCCAGTTTGACGACGGATTTGCACATCGTTTATTTCTTAAGGATAATGCAGTCCCAACGAAAAAGGGTCATGATCGTGTGTTGGAACCGCATGCGGTGAGTAAAACTGCTTAAAATATCTCTGTGTTGTTAACTTAGCTATCGGCGTGTAAGCACATCAAGTAAACAACATGCGATGTTGTCATCAAACTGCACTTTCCACATGTACAGCTTTAAAAAAAAAAAAAAAACGACAAAGTGGAACTTAGTCATTTTCCAAAACCGCTAAGCAAATATATACAGTTTCAGTACATACCACACAGAGACGTCGTTGCTGATGCTGCTCTTGTTAAATTTCAGCCTCTGGATCTGATTCTGGATCATAAATATACGGCTGAATCTGACTGTTAGCCATGGTTTGTTTTGAATGGTTTTTTCTTCACGGTAATGTGATTCGTGATTCTTTAGCTCCGCCCACACGTCATGCCTCCAGCCGGTCGTGTTTTTCCGGGAAAAATCGGTACAGACTATCTTTCTCTTATGAATATAATAAAACTAAAGACTTTTTGGAGTTATGAAGGATGCAGTACTACTCTATAGGTACTCAAGATTAACAGGATATTGAGTGAAAACGAGCATTTCACCCCCCTTTAAACCTGTGTGTATGCCTACAGTGAAATTACCACATCAAACGTGACGTGCTAACATGGATGCAGCTAAGATGCCGCCGGGTTTGCATCAGGGAAATGTTTTTTTTTTGTTTTTGTTTTTTAAGCTTCCCAATGGAAATTTCGACAAGACGCACGCTAGAGTCCTGCACTGGTTCGGGTACCTGTGGGTGAAAAATAGGCCTACGTTCCACTTAAAAAAAAAAAAAAAAAAAATCACAACCGCGCTAACGGCTGCATGAGTCATATATATATATATATATATATATATATATATATATATATATATATATATATATATATATATATATATATGTATGTAGGCTATACAGAATCTGAATTAAAATGTGTTTGATTTAAGCCCATTTCAAAATTTGTGTCATAAAATTATATCGCGCATACAGCTCAACTAACGCGATCGTTATAAAAGGCGTTTAAACAACAATACACTTCCACTTGCATGTATTTGACAATGGGAATATCACTAACACATTTGTGAATATGGGCCTAATCTAGGCTATCCAGGTTTTTTTTGTATTTTTTTTTAATTCCATCTGAAAATGACTTTGTGCAGCTCATTCACATGTGCACTCTGGCACAGATCCGGCTCTCGCAATACTGAACGATTTAAAAATGGGTGCGTTCGACTTGAAACACAATCTCAGATGGTGGTATGGTTTGCTCTTTTGCTGTTCTGTTTTCTTTCAAGATCAAAAATACAACAAATGAAAGCGTTTATCTGTATTTCCGACTGATGAGAACTATGCATATACATTCATATACATTTGTATTTTATTATGAGATATTTTATTCTAATGTAATGTAATCACTGATGGATCAAAGAGCACCTATTTCGAAATTTGCAGTAAAAAAATTTAATTACAAATTCTCAGAAAATGCATTTAATACCAATATATTAAAACGTCTGTTTATATAGTCCATTAATAAAGGAGTCCAGACATTGGAAAAATATCAGTCCACATGCATTTTATATTTAATATGAGGGAAATAGACATGCATGCATGCGTGACACAAAAAATATTTAACTTTTAGGTAGCAAAATATTTCTTAGTAATTCTGTCAATTACACTATGGTTATTAGCTACATTGTCTGCTATATATTTCCTTCTTATTTATTAAATACGGGCACTGATTGATAAAATATTGATCAAAATTGAGTTAAATTGTATAAAAAAACGAATATCTTTTAAAAGAGTTTTAGAAATAACTTCTGTATGACCTGGCAATAGAATTCGAAAAAAGTGTGTCTAATGTGATTGGCTTAACTGATTTGATTTCGGGTGCGGGTCGGGTGTTGGTTCTATTTTAAGCGGGTCGGGTGCGGATTTCAATTAGTGCTACTGTCGGAAAACGGGTTTTTAAATCTAGATTAATTCCAAGATTACAGTGAGATTAATCTAGATTTTTAAAAAAAAATTATCTATGCCCACCACTAAAATATAAATATATATAAGAGCTTTTTAAAAATTACAATAAACTGCTGAGAGTATTTAGCAAAACTTCTATCCAACAAGAAGAACACTCACTTCCAGAAAGCGGCAAATGTCAGCTTTAACCTGGGTTTCCATGAACACCACGTTCTCAAACAGCCAGAAGAACGGCTGTGGGTCATCCTCCTTTGGCTTCATAACATTCAGAAGCCGATAAAATTCAAAAAAGAGCCGTCCTGTGCCCTCTGCAGAAAATAAAAGAGGATCTCAAATGCAGTGAGTGATGCTAAATATTAGCTGTTTTGACAAATGTTCAACAAAACTTTAAATCTGTTGTGTGAATCATGCACTAGATTTCAGTATCCAGACTTGTGACTTACCAAACAAGCCTTTCCGGGCAGGATTGACTATGGACAAGTCGTTACAAGGACTTCCACCAATGAGAAGATCAAACGGACCCCATTTGTCAATCTGAACAAAGAAAAAGAATAAATTCAATCAGCAGACAGCAGAGGAGTCTTCTTCAGGTGTATAAATAAATCTCAGTACATGTGCAGAGAGGTTTTACCATTTAAAGGGTTACATCAACCCAGAATTAAGATATTAGTAAAAATATCTCTGAGATTTCTGTCTCTCCATTGAAAGTTTATTTACTCAAAACTCTGATGCATCAATACGTTTAACAAAAACAAATACATATGAATTAAGCGGTTTAATCAAGATTTTTGTTCAATGAAAAATGTTTACAACATTTATATCAAATAACCAAAGCAAAAAAAAGGTGCATTGATGCGTGAGAACAAATGGGTTCATTTGGTCACACCTACATATTTGAGCTTCCACAAGAACCAATGAGGTTTGGTTGCGCTTGTCCAGCAGGAATTGTTGAGCTTCTGTTTATGCTCACTGATCAATGAATACATGTGAATAAAAGCCTAAATTAAATCTGTTCATCATTTAAAATAATTGTGACTCTTCAGAAGACTTGGATTAAACCTCTTCATTCACATGGATTCATTTTTGATCTCTTTGCAAACATTTTTAAGTCATCAGAATTTTAAATGAAGAGACTGTCTATGGAGGAACAGAAATCTCTCAGATTTCCATAAAAATATTTTCAGTTGTGTTACGAACATGACCACAAGTCTTGTGGTTTTAGAATGACATGAGGGTCAGTAAATGATGACAATTTTCATAAAAACAAAAAAAAAAACAAGATGATGAAAAACGATTTTGCAACCATACATGCTTTTTCGTAATGTTTTTAACATCATCCACATGAGTGATTTTTCCATCATGGTTGACCATGGAAACGGTAATGGACTCTTCATCAACTTCTGAGGCCACATATTTTTCCACTTTAAAGCCAAGATCCCTTAAGACAAGATATCCTGAAACATAAAAATGTATTTAAATGTGTCATATAACCAGAACAAGAACACTAGAATAAGTGTATTAAACTAAAGTGGTGGAAGAATACGGGCAATTTTTACCTGTGGCTATACCATCAAATAAAGAAAGCACTCTGATTGGACGTCGCTGGTTAGCAGGGATCGATGGATAAACACGATGGGGCTCCTAAGGAGAACAAATGTCATTGGTCGAACCAATTCAAATACAAATAAGGAAGATCATACGATATTTTTGCAAGATGATGAACATTATGAAACCACTAACAAACTCCATAGCGCTGTTGTTGGCAAAGAATTCCTGAACTTGGATGCTCCAGTCATTCCTGGGCTTCAAAGCTCGAGAGCTGCTCTCAGGTGCACACAGGTAACACGTCCACGGGTCCACATTTTTCAGCCGGTCAAATGTGCCCTCACCCACCAGGATATCCAGACAGTCCACACAGTAGGAGCTAGGGAAATGTAAAAAAAAGACCAAGTTCAACTCATCTATGAACACTAGGGGAAATACAACATACATACATGCTTTCAAGCTACTCATTTTATCAGATTTTTGCTTTCCCTGGGAATCAAACCCATGTCCTGGTATCAACATTACCGTAAACACTCACCGACAACAGTTGTCATGGCCACACAGAATGACCTCCATGCCAGAACAGCAGACGGTGCAGTACGACTGATAACCATCTTCATCATATCTGTACAGCGTCTCCGCGAAATTATACTATATGTGACAAACGTACACACAAAGACACATCACTGAAAGATTGTATTTCATAATATGACTGTATACTTGAATTTATGCAACATTTATTAACAGCTGTAGCTGGTAAAGCCAAAACCCCTGTGTGGAGAGAACTACAGCTGTGTAACTGTATTTACTACCTTGCAGTTCGAGCACAGCTTTCCTTCGAAAAGTGGGTGGTTGATTTCGTCAGGCGTACTTCCACATGATAAGCAGAACTCTGAGAAGGAGGAGAAATGAAGTTAGGATGACCTTCACTCATTAATAACAGTTACTGCAATTTTTATGAAAGGGTTTCTGACCTTCAATGTTTCTCTTGTTTTCCAGAAATTCATGCACCATTTGATCTGTCAAAACATTTCAATAAACACCAGGTTACTTAAGTTTTTTTTTTCTTTGCCATTACAATTTTAAAAGCAACAATAAATGTTAATGATATACTTACGTCTTTTTTGGCTGTTCTGTCTGGACTCGATATGTACGCTTGGGGTAATATTTTGATGCTTATTCCTCTGTGCAGGTTTGTGTTTTCTACGCATCTTCACAGTCTGCCAAGATCTCTGATTCCATTTTGAATGCATGTGTTTTCTATAAACATCGGTTGTCCCAAGGTCTATTGAGCCACTGGTTAGCTCCAGGGATTCAGGGAGTTTACTGAGAGACACAGTTAATTCAAATAACTTTCCTGTAGAGTCCTTGTGCTTTCTCATGTTCCTATTCACTGATCAAGAAAGAACGACAGATATAAATACATAGTAAATGAATACAGCATTTGATACTACATGCTACACTTTAAAATAAAGCAGTGAGGTTAAAGAGCGCCCTCCTGTGCTTATTGCATACCATTGCATTCTGATCGAGTTTGAAGTCCTTCTGGACCCAATGGTTCAAAGCCTCCAAAGGCCCAGTCCAACATGATTCTAAACAGTTCATCCTTAGACTCGGTCTCGGGAGAAAAAAACATTCGACTTCGTCTAGAGGCCACCTACAGATACATGAACAATCACACAAAGAGATGCAAATATGTTTTTGTACTAACAATTGGAAGTTTTTTAAAGGCTTCAAAGATTATGTAATTACTGTGCCAGTAGCATAACCAATTGGAATTGCAGCAAACTGAAGAAATTGCAAACTGCATGCTAATGCATGAATTACAGATCACTAATAACAAAACTTGTCTTACCTGCAGAGAACTAAAAATGGCATCTTTGTACGCCATTACTGTAGCGAATGAATTAGAACAGAAGCACTTGGCAAATGAAAAAAAGGGCAGGAGATTGTCTGCTTGGACCTGCAACAGACAATTTGTAACATACTCATATTTAAGTAAAAGATTACCCAGAAGCTTGCACATAAGACTTTGCAAAGCCATTTTTCTACCTCTGATATCATCCTGTTCCCAAAGAAAATCACTTTACGCATGGAGCCACAAGGGCTCTTGCTGTCCCAGCTTTGAACCAGTCCAGGCCAAAGACCAAAGCCCTCAATCGGCCCCCAAACCATCTCACCCACTGTGTAACCATCCTAAACAGAAAACACAGCACTCGTTGGATGGAGAGTCTAAAGTCGAACTCTAATTTTACTGATGTTAAAACACTTTATACTGTTCCATCTTAAAGAAATGGTTAAAAGCACTTCTCACTTTAGTTTCAGTTTAATTGCACAGAATTAATAATAATAATAAAAAAAGGATTTGTATTATAATATTAAAATAAGTTACCTGGATTTCGTTTTTCTCGTTGTTTTCTGTAGATGTATTTTCTTTTCTTTTCTGGCAGAGAAAGCAAAATGTTTATTAAAGATATCCAGAACTAAACATAAAACAAAAACAAATGAGCAGACATTTACCGTATAATTACATGTAACAGCATCACAGTTGTAATCGTCATCATCATCAGTGATTTCATCATCATCATCATCGTCGTCTAAGATCACAGACACATATGGATAATCCCCTAGCAAAAAGAAGGGCAAAGTAAGTTTTTCTCAATGTTGCAGGACTGTAAAAGAAAATACCACTAGCTTTTATAACACCTTCTGTGTTATTTTGGCTTTCTGTGTCTGATTCAGAAGAGATTTGCACAATATCATCCACTTCCATTGGTTCAATGTCCTCCACGACTATTGGTGCCATGTCATCCATTTCCGTTAAGTCGATGATATCTGAAATTCAAATGCAAAGTAAGTACAGATCAGCTCCTCAATATATCTTGAACCTTACAAAGTATATGTGCATGTACATGTCATTACCGGACATGGCGCTCCCTTGAGTCTCTGGGCTGAGATGTGATGGAGCACTTTTATATGAACTGCTGTCTGTAACATCATCCTCAGCCATGTCCTTCTCCACCAACTCCTCTATTTTCCTCTCCTTGAGATAGTCATTTTGTTGAAACATCTGTGATACAGACAACCACACACAGACACAAACCAAACTTTCAGACGTTTGTTTGGATGCTCTAGATGGTTGACGGTGCATTGCTATGGACCAAAGATGCTCTGAATGTTCTCGACCTTTTAAACATCATCAGAGGTCCCTTAATCCAAACTAAATTAATTTTCATAACCACCGTCACATTTAAAGGGAGAAATTATATCTTATTACACAGATATCTGATCAATTATATTTTGTTTTCTCAAGCTCTTCATAAACCAGCAACTCACCTGTTCAAAAATGATCTCTTTTTTCAACGTTCTGGGCAAAGCCAACAAGCTAACGATTAATTTCCCAAAACTAGATGTCCTTCCCATAATCCTCAGTTCTGTCATCCAGTACTTCTCCATTGACTGGTTGGCTAGATGTACATCACCTCCATCAATGAACTGGTACTCCAAAAACTCATCTGTGAGTAAGCTGACATTCTCAGGGCTCGAGCAAACTCCAAAACAGACACCTAAATCTTGGACTATTTTGCCAGTCACCTCAAGCTTTTTTCCTGGACTCAACACCAATGACAAGTTTCTCAGAATGGAATCTGAGAAGGGTAAACGTTGAATAATATTAACAGTTACAGTCGTGTAGAAGGAGATGATGGAACTGTGGAACGTCTCCAAGTAGTCTGTCAACTCTTCAGAGCATTGCAGGATAAAGTCAGCAGCCTGTTTGCCGACTTCAACATCTCCTCTTGGTAAATGTCCCACTGTTTCCTGTATAAGCGAGGTCTTGCCTCTTCTAAGAAAATACTCGGCTGCTTTGGGTCTGAGAAAACTTGCTGTGTAGAATCTCACTAATTGAGAAGCATCTTGAAGCAGCTGTGTCACGCTGACACCTCGGTCAATATTCTGCTGAAAATCGTAAAGCGGTTGCAAAGCGTGGCTAAGAAAGAGTACGCCGAGTCTTATTTTGGGGTCACTAAGAAGACGACAGATTGCATTTTCATCTGCATCCAGAGATCCAAAGTATTTCTCAAGGTCTGACCAAGCTAAAGTCATTTTCTGGATGATTCTCCAGAATAGAGAGCATTGGGACGTCAGGGCATTTCTGAAGTTCGAACAATCAACATCTTCAAGCAAAGTTTGTAGAGCAGCTGGAAAAGCTGGAAAGTGCTTGTAGATCTCGGTGATGAGATTTAGAATCAGGCCAGAAATCTCCATTTTCTCAACACCGCTGTGACACACTTCTCCTGCCATATCTGTAAGTCCACATAAAGACACAATCTCAGGTTTCAGCAACTTTAGACCTGAGAGAAGACCTTCATGATCTGGGAAATTTGAATAAAATATTGCCATGTTTATTAGAGGTATCCTGAACTTCTTCAGCATCTCCACTATGCAGGTGCAGATGGCATCAGCAGTCTCCTTTTCTGGATGAAGAACATCAAGCAGTCGGAATTTGTTTTCCCCAGTAACTTTGTCAAAAAATCCCAATAGCGGTACACTGGCCTTGTTCTCATCCTCAAGCTCCACTCCATGGAATAAATAAAGGCAGTATGGAGTCTTACTGCAGAAGTCTGAATTTTCTTCAGGACATTTCAGGCCTAATAGTACACTGTCCTTGCTATTGGCACAGTTTGATCCAGCATCAGGTAAGCCATACTTTCTGATGAAACACATTGTGGCCGGAGTCCGGAAAAAAGACTCATGTGATCCCCTCTTAACATTTAGCATTTTCTGGTTTAGACAGTTTGTTTGCACAGGACTGTAGAGTCTTGAAGATGGTTCTTCCTTTTTAGCTATCAATAAAAAGAAAGAAAGAAGTCACAAAAAGGGGGGGGGGGGGGGGGGGAATGACATGCAGGTTACAATATCTATAAAATTTAAAAAGGTAAACACCTACAGATGTTAAATTCTCTGCTTGATTTCAATGACACAACTTCCTGTACAACAAAACCCTCCTGAGGGTTATACTTCTCCTTTGCAACATTCTGATCATAAAGATCTTTGAACCATGTAAGCAAATCTAATGTTTTCAGGATGTCTCCATTCTTTAACGATTTCACCTCTAGTTCCTATAAACAAAGAGAGAAAATGCATTGTTGACAATAATGCATGTTGATCATTGCATAGCCAAACAATTAAAAATATTTTATATGATGCATTTTTTTTTGATAGCATAAATCAGAGTTTTTAGATTAGATTAGATTCAACTTTATTGTCACAGCACATGTAGGTACATGGCAACGAAATGCAGTTAGCATCTAACCAGAAGTGCAATAAGCAGAAAGTACAGAATAAAGGTCTATAATATGTACAATAACTATACAGGTAAGTATTATGGACATAATTTACAGATATTAAATACTATAAGCACGATATACAGATAGGTGTACTATGAACATACTATACAGATGGGCTATGTAAAAGTGTATGTACACTATAGGCAGAACTATGAACATAATTTACAGTATTGCAATGGACAGTAAAGTGCATAGAAAAAATATTTCAGTGTGCAAATGGATTATACAGTGTTCCTGGATGAACAGGCAGTAGTGCAAGTAATAACAAGTTACTTTTTGCTTGTGAATAAATAAATAAATCAGAGTGTTGAAGAGGGGGAGGAGTCTATGTGTGGTGTGGGGGGGTTGAGGGGTGTCAGAGTTTTAATTCAGTTGCTCACTTTCTTGATCTGTGCCTTGCTGAAAGCTTCCTGTAGAAGACGGTAATTATCCAAGATGTCTGCATTCTCTTTTGCTGTGAACTTCACTTTATTTATGTCGATAGATCCAGGCCGAATGATGTCCATCAACTGACAAAAAGCGGCACCTGGAAAAAAAACACCATAAAAGTGTCACTGAAAAATATTTAACATTCAGCACTTTCCTATTAAAATGCTTAATTTAACCTGGAAACAAAAATACCTGAACATGTGTGCTCCACCTGGCTGAAAGTGGAATGCAGTATTTCATTGAGCCAGTCCAGCAGCTCACTGAGATTGTGCTTCTCATCTCCAGTCTTCACATTCACCACCATTTTTCCATAACCTGTGGAGACATTATTGTTATATTAGTCTGCGTTGATAAAGTACGTAATAACTCATTAATTTGTAAAATATTTGTCCACTATATGCGTCAAACGTAAGTTTCTTCAATAAAAAAAAAAACAAAACAAAAAATCACAGACCAAACAGATATTTTGTTCTTGACAAAAATGCTACCGCCTAAAGTTGAATGACGTTTTGGAAAATAAGAACACAATATCCGCGCATGTGCAGCCCTCTATTTCCCGCGAAAACTTAAAGGGAGGAAACAGCTGTAGTGGCCAATGAAGCGCGAGCAGCCTCCCAAGTATCCAATAGCCATTCCTCCGACATTGCATTGTGGGACACAGACTGCACGGAAAACAATAGGATGAAAAAGTAATGTCTTAACAAACATGTTACCGTTAGTTGATAAATGTATTCAACATTTATACGTCACACAATGAGTTAAGGCAATTTAGATTACTTTTTACGTCTAATCTTAATATACATGTCCTAGACTAACCGTGTATATAGTGTTTTCCTTGTGTAATTTGTTAACATTTTTTGTTTAGATGCACTTCAGCAAAACTAAATAATATCGTCAACGATATAATCACGTATTAATATCGAATGTTGCATGCAGTCTTTTAACCAGGTTGATAAATACAAACGACTTAAAAACCTACAAATATTCATAACTATCTTTAGCAACACAGAGATGTCCAGATCGCGCACGCGCACCAGCTGTACAACTTTTCCAGAGAGTAAATTCCATTACATGTATTACTCCTTAAACCACCCTGTCCCGCTCGGTGTTCCGTTAGTAGGACCTCCCACTGGCGATGCCTTGAGTTCAATGGATCATCAGATCGGTCGGTCTGACGCAGGGCAGTCGATCGCGTTAGAATCCAGAAACGTTCCGTTGCACGCGTCCTGCTGCTTTGCAACGTGGAAACACCGTGTGGTCACTGATGGGAATTTTGATTCATCCTAGTGACTCGAATCTTTCGAATCAGTTAAAAGATTTGTTCGCTTATTTTTGTAAATAGCATCATTACTCCAGTAGGTGGCGATCATTCACTGCGTGTCTTTTTCTGTGTTCTAAGCGAGTCTTCAATTTACTCAACCGATTCGAAAAAAAAAAAAAGAAAAAAAACCGAGTCATTGCAACCGAAACATATCATCACTATCTGTTATGTTTGGATATAAACTAAGAAATCTTGAAAAAGTTGAATCGTATGCATTTCCCAAATAGTTAAATTCTTCTTCTTCCTTTGTGTTGTGAACCATACATACTCAATAAAATCACACGACGAACGACGTGCCTCTCTCAGCGAATCTTTGTGTAGATGTAAAGAAATGATTCGTTTAGTGATGGGGGCGTGTTCGCCAAATCGCTCAAACCAATAACATGCCTTTTACGACCCGCGTAGGAAACATAGACAGTACGTACGGTTGGAAAGCGGTTTTGGACGTGCAAATCACTCTTAAAAACAGAAAAGCGGTTCAGAAAAAGGAGAAACTGAACGAAAAATAGCCGAAAACAGAGTAACATGCTACCACACCACGCTAAGGCCTATTATTTCTTTAAATGACAGTAGAGTCTTTTCCGAATTCAGCATATGAGTACATGGAAGTGAATGAAGATGTTGTATTACGATGTCATATAGTAATTGATATTTATGTATCTATACATAAATGTTTAAAACATGAGACAAAGCAGGCAGATTAAGATAATAGGTTGGAATTGCATATTACGATACAGTTGTTGAGAATACAATATAACGCTAAGATGACCTACTGTTTTTGCAAACACGTACAACACGTTGATTACGGTTTCCAGCAATATCTTCAACTCAAATCGGGGTTTGTTTTTGTAATGGCGGCTAGTGATGCTTGAACCGGAAGTGACAAAATAACGAGCGCGGCCATTTGTACTTGAACGTGCAAGGCAGTTAAGTTATTTAAACTGTTCAAAACAGCTCCCTATGTTGATTGCAAACTGATATTTCTTATATTATTTGAATAATAAATGCACTTAGTTTGTAGCGCAAATCACTTTACAGCTCACTGCATTTTGATATTCTTCTAGTTATCTACCTATCCATATATTGTCAAAGCCCCATGATGCTTTGCGCGAAACTGTAAACAGTCAGTAAGTGCCTATAAAGGTTTGCTTATTAATTTTCATAAACTGTACAGTGAGGTGACGTCCTCCACTCTTCAATCGAACATCAAAACCAAATTGTGTAAATGTATTAAGAAATTAATATCAGAATTATCCCAAATTCAAATGATTTAGTTGATTTAGGGCATGTTAAATAATACTGTATAGCTATGGTGGTCTAATATGTAACAAAACTGTGTGCCGCTTTAATCAAAACCTTTTCCTCATAAACTGGAACACTGATGGACATTTCAGACAGCTTTCCTAATTTTTACAGATAAATGTTTTACTTCCTAGCTTGAGAAATATTACAGTGCTGTACTGCTGATAGGATTATTTGTAGAGCAGCCTTTCTGATTAGGCTATTTTCAATTACTTTGTTTTTATTCATTTTGAATGTTCCTTAAACAGGAAGTGCTACCCAAATTAAAAATGTAAATTTTAACTTAAGTTTTAAATAAATTAGAAATTCAGTAAATTCTTTTGGGAAAAGGTGAATAGCAGTCAATTAAGTCTAGCAGGTTCACAGAAAATAGCTTTCCGTGTTGCAAAATAAGGTGGATATGTCACGTAAAATCTTTAATTAACCTACACAATCCCCACTGAAGCAGTGTGATGTATTGTATCCATCATTCTAGAGCTTTGCAGGAGATCAAATGTTCTATAGCAAATTATTTTACATTTAACTACAGAAAAATAGACATAGACTACGTTTTTTATGATTATATAAATACTTTTTTTTTTTGTTATTGCTCTTGTGAATAAAGCACGGATGTGCGTCCACAACACAGTAAGCACTGACTGCAGATTTAGTTGATTTTAAACTGTACGTTCATTCCTGGTATTTTGTATTGTATTGTAGTTAAAATGTTGAACAATAATGCTATCTTAAAGGTTTAGTTCACCCAAAAATGAAAATGATGTCATTAATGACTTACCCTCATGTCGTTCCAAACCTATGAGACTTCCATTCATCTTCGGAACACAGTTTAAGATATTTTAGATTTAGTCCGAGAGCTTTCTGTCTCTCCATTGAAAATATATGTATGGTATACCATGTCCAGAAAGGTAACAAAAACATAATCGAAGTAGTCCATGAAACATCAGAGGGTCAGTTAGAATTTGTTGAAGCATCGAAAATAGATTTTGGTCCAAAAATAACAAAAATGATGACTTTATTCAGCATTGTCTTCTCTTCCGGGTCACGTCAGAGTGGACAGTATACTGTACATTTTCAATGGAGGGTCAAAAAGTTCTCGGACTAAATCTAAAATATCCTAAACTGTGTTCTGAAGATGAACGGAGGTCTCCCGGGTTTGGAACGACATGAGGGTCATTAATGACATAATTTGGGTGAACTAACCCTTTAATCATAAATAACACCATTTGAATCACATGAACAAGCAGATTGAAATTGGAGAATTTTTTTAAAACATTAAGCTACCAAATGCCATAAATTTCCTATGTCCATCCCATTGTCATGATAATACAGTATTCACAATGAGTTATCTCTGATGTAGCCTTTAGGTTTTTCAATTATACAATTTTATTTAATAGGTATAATATAGGATTTCAGTGTGTCCGTCAAGTTATTTTATACTCTGTTATTTTGACTAACACCACTTCCTTGGAGCGAAAACAGCTTGGGAATGTCAGTGAGATATTTCAATACATTCAATACATCCACCCTGTTGAGGAAAATATGAAAAAAGTCAGTGGTAAATAATTTCTGTGAAAAATAAAAAAGCATGCTATTTATATATCCTAGGTACTACTAAAAATGTTGTATTTTGTGACCTTAAAGAGCATGATGGTTTTTAGGGCATAAGAAGATCAGTTAAATATACAGGAACTAAACCATTTAATGCCTTATAGATCAGTAGCAATATTTTGAAATCAGTATGGAACTTAATAGCTAACCAGGGTAGAGATTATACATTTTTTGACCAGGTAAGACCCCTAGCAGCTGCATTTTGGACTAACTGTAGCTTGTTTATTGAAGATGCAGGGCAACCAGCTAGAAGTGCATTACAGTAATCCAGTCAAGAGGTCATGAATGCGTGAACTAGCTTTTCTGCATCAGAATCAGATAACATGTTCAGTAGCTTAGCAATGATTCTGAGGTGGAAGAAGGCTGTTTTTGTAACATGAAATTAGATTTTTGAAAGAGAAGTACACCCAGGTACTTAACTGCAGATGATGATGTAATAGTACATCGTTCTGTTTAAAAATTGTATTCTAAGAAATTCTGTGTGCAGATTTTAGGTCCAATAAGTAATACCTCAGTCTTGTTTGAATTTAATAATAACTGAATAACTGGTCATCCAATGTTTTATATATTTAACAAATTCTGTCATTTTGGTTAGATTAGAAATTTCATCTTATTGTGATGATATAACTGAATATCATCAGCATAGCAGTGGAAACTAATTCCATGTTTTCTAATAATGTTGCCAAATGGCAGCATGTATGATGAAAATAACAGAGGGCCTAACACGGACCCTTGCAGCACCCCATAATGTACTGATGTTATTTACTGATTAGCCAATTTAATGATTTTTCACCATTGAAGTACACAAATTGGTAATGGTCTGCTAAGTACAATCTAAATGCCTGACCCTGAATATCATTAATTTTGTAAGAGTATGTCATAGTTTATAGTATCGAAATGAAACACTACGATCAAGTAAAACTATTATTGGGACACATCCTTGATCAGAAGCTAGAAGAAGGGAAGTCATTTGTCATTTTAATGAGCACCGTTTCGGTGCTTTGATGAGGTCTTGAGTCATTTATTTTCTGGACATTTTACGATTTAAAGACATTTAGAGGCATCAAATACAAGTGAATTTAGTCAGTGTTTCAAAGTCTCCTTATTATAAATTTCCTTTATAAAAACACAAGGTTTATGATTATATGTATATATATATATATAAACATGAGCTTTATGATTATATTCATTTAAAAAAGGTAGATATGAACCCCAGTCATAACCACATGATTATGAGCAGACACAAAACACGAAAACAAGCTCAAACAGCTTTGGAGTCTTTATTGGTTTTGCTCTGGATACTAACATTTTTTTTTTTTTTTTTTTGGTTTCTGTCTCGATGTTTATACCACAGGTCCCAAAAGGAAAATATATTGTATACAAAAAACTATAAGAAAAAAAGTAAATATCAACTGACTGTATAAAAGCACTGTTAATGTTCAACGATATAGATTAACATGTACATTGTTACCAAATAAACAAGTAAAAAGACAGCTTTATATATCAAATTGAAAGATCTACTAAGCAAAATATTAATGCTATGATATCAAAATAGTTTACACTACAGTAAAAAACCGTTAAGAAAATAAAATGACAGTAGGCACATTTTTTGCACTGTTTTACATACATTTTTGCATGTCAAGATTTGTACAGGACAAATGTAATTTACATGCATCCAACAAAATTCTGTTCCGTGTCTTATATGAAGTATTACAGTTACTTTAGTCTTCAAGCTTTGAGTTTGGACAGTAGTTTACATTAGGCATACAATTAGACGTATAAAACAGTTTGTGATACAGCATTAGGTCTATCAAACAAAAGCAGAAATTTCTTCACAACCCCCAGAATGGCAGGCTGTATCTGTTCTCTTCAAAAGGCACCACACATTAAGTGTTTTAGACAGTTGAGGCATCAGTTTTAAGCTACAATGATACAATGCGTGATATAATACGTTTGTTACAACAGAAGGTATAAAAACAACAGTTTCAAAAGACAAATGAAAGCCTCCATTTGAGAGAAACCCATATAGAGCTAACATGTTACATCTACACCAGTGCCGCCTCATAAAGGTAAAAAAAAAAAAATGAAGGTATAATAAGAAAGCTTAAAAACTTGCTGAAATGTGTTATTAAAGTTTGTAAACATTAATTTCAAGGTAAAATACAGTACACTGATCTCTATCTTGAGTAATTATTTGAAACAAATTACTTATGAAGAAAACAATCGTGTAATGTTTAGCAGGCTAATGCCCTCGAGTTCTGCTAAAAAAACACCTTCTGGTTATTCTGTTATTGTGCAATGTTACAGAGGGAATGTAAGCTGTATGAAACCGGAACGGGGCTTCGTGTTTGTACGTTTGCATTGATAAATTTCAAGTATTTTTCTCACAGCAACAATACCATGTAAATGTGTCACATGCAAGTATACTGATTCTTTGACATAATAAGAAATCGCACATTTGTACATTCTTTAGCCAGATAAGCTGTAAAATGTTTAACTTTCTTTTTTTAATTATTTGAGATTGTAAGGCAACGTGGACAATGTTTTGATTTTTTCCCTCATGATAATAAAGGATAACATCTAACTGCATGTGTTGAGATGAACCCTGAAAGTTTTAAAGACCTCGCGGGGCACATCAATTAACAAAAGGTCTAGTACAAAAGCTATCTGTGTTTTTACTAACTGATGCTCTAAGCATCACAACACAGTGTCTACCTTGAGATTGGTATGGTCAAGACTACCCTTGTCCTTAAGTCAGCTCAATGTCTCAGCTGGTCTTTGCAAAGCGAGAGATTAACTAGTCTCCAAGAGCTCCTTATTGAGGACATTAGGTTTTGTACATTGTTTTTATGCTTGTTGTGTAACTTTAAACAACCTGATCATGGACTACATGTGTTATTCACAGGCAAAGTAGTCCTTTAGTGGGGCGAACAGGTGCCGGATTACAGGAACACTCCAAGACCGTCCCAGTAGCTTCTGCCTGGCGCCACGGCCCATGTTAGACATATCAGTGTAGTGGACAGGAAAGCCAAAAATCCTGACAAGAGAAGGAGAGAATAAATGATTTTTGGGTCAATTAAGTGACATTATTTATTATCTATTATTATAAATTATTATTATTATATAATTATTTATTAATCTATTATTTAATTAACAATACTTAAAAAAGGCAATTTCTGAATATGATTGGACTTCAACACACAATGGCTTGAATGCATTATTTATTCATTTATTTAAATGAAATTTTGAATGACTTTGAATTGTATTTAACACTTTTATAAGGCGTGAAGTCAAAAATATCAGGGTGATAAAAAAACTTTACTGGAAATGACTTGTTTAAACAAATAAATCCTCGAAAAGAAACTTTATTAAATAGGCTAATAATAAATAACATTTGTTTAAAAAAATGTTACATTGAAAAAAATATTTTGATGCATACACACGTCGACACGTGTAATGAAAATATGTTTTTAACTTGACATTTTGAGTCATTAAATTAAATGGTTGTTAAAACGGTTTAAAGATTTTTCAGAATTATCGGAAATCGGCATTAGTATACAAAGCACTCGTTATTTGATATCTGTGACCCCGGACCACAAAACCCCTGTTAAGTGTCAATTTTCCGAAATTGAGATTTATACATAATCTGAAAGCTGAATAAATAAGCTGTCCATTGATGTATGGTTTGTTAGGATAGGACAACATTTGGTCAAGATACAACTATTTGAAAATCTGGAATCTGAGGGTGCAAAAAAAAAATCTAAATACTGAGAAAATGGCCTTTAAAGTTGTCCAAATGAATTCTTAGCAATGCATATTACTAATCAAAAATTAAGTTTTGATATATTTACGGTAGGAAAGTTACTAAATATCTTCATGGAACATGATCTTTACTTCATACCCTAATGATTTTTGGCATAAAAGTAAAATCGATCATTTTGACCCACACAATGTTTTTTTGGCCATTGTTACATATATTCCCCAGTGACTTAAGACTGGTTTTGTGGTCCAGGGTCGCATATTTGATCAAATCAATCCATCAGATTGTTGTTGCGAACACACCTCTCGAGCTCTGTGCACCACAGGATGTCCTCTTTGCCGTTCATCATGACAGGGAAGTGCTGGTCTTTGCCCTGTTTGATGGAGTTGGAGCGTGTTGTGATGGTGCGTACCTTACCAAACTGAACACACAGAGTTAGACTTCACATATTTCTCCTGGTACGGTCTGCTCAAGGTCATGAAGTGGATAAATAGAGTTAATCAATAAAAGCCTGATGGCTTTAAAACTAAGTTACCTTAGCAACACGGCCATGCTCCAAACAGTCCTGAAGCTCTAATTTATCCATCCCAGATGAACATAGAGGCCTGGAAGAGAGCAGATTTATTACAAACTTTATTGTGATGCTGGTTAAAATGTTTTCGAGATGTCTGGAGATAATTTAAGAGGAAATGGGGAAGCTGTGATGGCAAATACCTCTTCATTCCTGGCAGGTTTCCCCAGAAATAACGTGCCCTGTGTGCAGCGGATACCTCAATGGCATCAATCATCACTGGATTACACTGCAGATACACAGACAAATAGAAATCAGAACTGACCAGATCAGTCCGTCTGAAATAACAGTAACCAGTCGAGAAACTCAAACCTCCAGGAATCGTGAGATGTCTCTCTTATCATTGACACTCATGGCCACCACATTCTCAAACATCCAGAAGAACGGTCGGTCTTCCCCTTCCTTCGGTTTGGCTTCACTCAAGAGGCGGTAGAACTCAAAAAACAGGCGTCCAGTCCCCTCTAAACACAATATATTGGATATTTTTAGATTTTGTTGTAGTCTGAGCGGTTGCTAAAAGACTTCGACTGGTTGTTGCTATGTGGTTGCTTGTGGGTGATTATGGTCCTTATATATGGTTTACATTCCTCCTTTAATTAAAGTTGAATTCAATATAAGTAATAGAAATTAATAAAGAAGAGACGTGGAGTATATTATAAGAAAATATTCATGGAAAATAGATAAATGGACAAATATTTATGAACATTTGAAAATGTATAAGTGAAAACTCTTCCCTTAGTTTTACTCAATTATCTTATGTTTTTATTATTATTATTATTGTTTATATTTTTCTAAGACTTTTATATTTTTTTTCTGTAAAGCAGTGGTTCTCAACCTTTTTGACTCAAAGGCCCCCAATATAAGATTGGATATTTCATGTTATTTCTGATGTATTTTTGGAAAATGTATTAGCTTTTTTTATCAACGGAAAGTAGGAGTGTTGATATATTAACTAGCCACAATACATTTTGCAATTCCAGCAATTTCAATATGCAGCATATTACAATTTTGTTTTATAAAATAAATTATTGAAGTGAGATAAAAACTTTAGTTTACATTTAGACTTTATATTTCTTGGCAATTCAATTATGTTTTAATATTTTATATATTAAATACAATATAATTCATTTTATTAATAATAATATATTACTTTAAATTATTTTAAGTCATCCTGTGGCCCATTTAAAGTTTGCAAAGACCCCCTCTCGGTACTCAACCTCCTGGCTGAGAACCACTAAAGCACTTAGTAAACTATGTTTTAGTCAATGATTTATGAGTAAAGCCTTGCTTACGGTCTTAGTAATTACAATTAAAATTGTAATTTATGTGTGGTGACTTAGAAAAGTAATAAAAAAATCCACTGCTAAATTTGAGCTATTATTCATATCCTTCATGCAAACCTACGGAGGAAAAGTGATTTTGGAAAATGGATGGATAAATAGATTAACTTTAAATAAAAAACACCCTGCCATAGAGCTGATTGTAAACACATCACCATAATAATTCATGTGTTATGAAATGGCATTTAATCATAACAAAATATATAGTGTACAAGGGGTTTGTGTGGCACAATGAAAGATTCTCTTAATAAGATTCATAAGAGCAGTAATGTCTTACCGTACAGGCCTTTCCTGGCAGGGTTGACAATCGAAAGGTCATTACAGGGACTTCCACCAATCACCAAGTCAAACGGCCCCCATTCAGCAATCTGAGCAGCAGAACAGCATCATCTAGTGTTAGCACAGCTGCACCACACATTCACCAAAATCCAATAGTTTGTATCCCAATGTTTCATTACAGAGTGGAAACAGTGGCCATCCACCTTTTCAGCCGCCTGGTATTCATTTTCCCTTTAGGATTTAATTTTTCCCAAAAGTATTTCTCGAAATGTATTCATTAAAAAGATAAAGCCATGAACCAAATGTTGAACCGTTGAACACAATCATAAAAAAAAAAAAAAAATACCATCCATGTAGCTCAACAATCCTGTAGCTTTCTTTAAAGGTTTATAATTTATTAACAAGCATTCCCTCATATGGAGAAATAGAATGGCATTTTATCTGCCTGAATTTGACTATTGCACTCTATTTTGAATTCCTACTTTTCTGAACACATTTAAGACTCCAACATGAAGTTCAGCTTTTTCTGACTGATACTGTTTCTTGTGTTGATAAGGAAACTTCCTGACCAGATCTAAGTAATTGGATGTAATTACCAGTCACTGAGGTCATAGATAGCATTTAATTAGACTTTCCAGATGTTCTGCTGAAAGAATCCCTCGCTTCAGAGACCTGTGGGAATGGCCTGTGTACATCTTTACCCTCGGCACAACATCTGCGTGTGCCAGTGCGAGAGCATGTCTGCAGCTGGACTCTTTCCAGGCCTTCTCATTTTTTCAGTGTTTCATAAATAACCCAACCAAGGGCCCCCAAACCCCCTCCAATATATCCCTTCTCTCTTTTCTTCAACGACAAGAGACCTTTCATGCATCCCTCTCTGCGCTCCGGCACAAACCAGTTCAGCAACAACAATGGGTGAGTGAATGAGTGATTGAATGGGAGAGTGAGGCAGTGAATGGATGAATTGAGGAGAGGGGATTTAGGAAGGGAGAAAGCACTTTTGTGTTCCGTCACTAAGGCTTAAGACAACTTGCTGCTCCCTGTGTGTGTCTGAGTGTTTGAGTGTGAGCTGGAGAGATAATGGAAGCCAAACAGAAACTTGAAGGTGTGACGAAAAAGACCAGACTCAGGTGAGGCCATTAGCCTTATCAAGCGCTGCTGGGACAAGCAACGCACTACTAAACAAATAACATTGGGCCAGGTGTGTGTGGCCTGTGAGGTGATGGCGCCAATCAGTCTCTATCCAGTCTTTTATCGAATGAAACAGATGAGGGAACAGAGAACTGAGGTCTGGGTCTTACTCGGTTAATATAAAACCTGATTATGTAAAACCACAGTAAAACCGGTCTCACAGACATGAACAATCATTAAATAGTCCTCAGTGAATATATTAAATAGAGGGGCACCGAAAAAGGATTTTGTTGAGTTTTAATACAAAACAATAAAGAGCCTAATCTGCTAAAATATAAAATAAGACTCTAAATAAAGAGTTGCACAACACTACTTTACATCTAAATATTTATATCCGAGATGAACTGGAGGAGCAGAAAAAAATGACTGTTAACTCACGTTTTTTCTGGTGATATTGCGAACGTCGTGCACATACTGGATTTTTCCTTCATGCCGGACACCTCCCACTGAAATCGAGTCCTCACATACTTCTGATGCGATGTACACCTCAACCTTGAAGCCCAAGTCTCGAAGCACTAGGTAACCTAAATTAAGATAAAAATGTTCATAAAAAGGGATTAGCATTCATTTCCACTAGTTCTCTCTCTCTCTCTCTCTCTCTCTCTCTCTCTCTCTTAGTTACGACAGTGAAAGATGACAACAGGCCTGAGTTTTATTTTGTGTCTTGGTTTGTTTGTGTGCAGTAGTCATCAGCGAGGGGCTGTCACGCTGTTTTGTGTTTATTTTATTATTAAAGTTTGATTTGAATGTTCGCCAGTTCCTTTTTCCCGTACTACAAAAGGGTATATTGTTATGCTGCGTTCACACTAAACGTGAATAGAGCGTCAAATTCGCCTCTACCAAGTCTAGTTTGCCGCTTGAACATTTAGGCTAGGCGGTTGTCTGTTTGCAAGATGGCTGATGTTGATCGAGCATTCAAGGCTTTTGCACTTTTTCCTGCACACGTTCTCTGAATAAACACATTATCTTGTTAGCAAAAAGTAGCTGTATATTAGGGGGAAAATAGTTGTAAAAAACAACGGGAAGGCTGAGGGTCGAGAAACCTGTACGTGACTCAAAAGTGAAATGTGTATTTACAACACACTCTTCCAAGCGAGGTCCTTTTTATTCGGGTCTCTATAGAAATAAGAACCGGTTTCAAATAGCTCCTTGTGTCTGGTCACTGACAATATCAGTTGTTCCTCTATGTTGAATGAGTGACTACGGGCGGGCCTGCCGCACAGCAGCAAGTGGACTCCTGATTGGTTAACGCGGTGCGAATTGAAGCCAAAGTAAAAAAAATTCAACTCGGGCATCAGACGCGAATTCGCGTCAAACGCGTAAATGCATAAAAAGCACCACTTGCGCGTAATGCGCCTGACGCTCAATTCGCCTCATTCGCGTGAACTAGACGTGCGAATGAGGTGAATTCGCGAATACCGCGCCACACTAAATGCCTCATTCGCGCCGCGCGACCTCCAGACGCATGTAACTGTGTCTTTACATTGACTTAACACTGAAATCATTTGCGCCAGACACTCTATTCGCGTTTGGTGTGAATGCACAGTTACACTTTCATTTCCGATTACCATGGCAATCGCCCCCGCCCCACTCGCCACACACACAGTACCTACATAAATATATAAATAAACTTAATTTTATTTAATTTCATATTATTATATAATATATTGTTTGTTTCATAATTGTGTATGTCACTAGGAAAAATACCAATTGTGCAAATGGTTCTCCGCTGGGGGTCTGGGGCCCACAAGGAGGCCTCAGCAAACTTTCAAGGGGCCATCAAGATGACTTAAGTTAAAATAAGTCAAATATTTAAATGTATACCGTATTTTTAGCACTATAAGGCGCACCGGATTATAAGGCGCATACTGCAGACAAACATTTGACTGGGTTTGCGTTATGCATCCACTAGATGGAGATGTGCTAAAGGGAATGTCAACATTTTGACAGAGCGCCTTGATCCATATATAAGTTGCACTGTCGTTTTTTGAGAAAATTAAAGGCTTTTAAGTGCGCCTTATAGTGTGGAAAATATGTTAAGTCAGATATTTATTATTTTAATTCGGACCCTTTTTCTTTGAAGAAAAACTAGTCCATTGAAACCTGGATATATAGGGAAGCCTAACAGAAGTGTTATAGTCCTGGAAAAGTACAGTAGTTTGAAACTTATAACTATGGCCGTTTTTATAAATTTTATGAATATGCATCATATGATATGAAATCAATATTGAATACATATTATTGGCATCTGTGAAACATTCATGCTAAGCAGAAAAGGTGAATACAGAATCAAAAGAGATATCACAGAAACCTGTTGCTATGCCATCAAACAGTGAAAGGACTCTGATTGGACGTCTCTGCTCTGCTGGGACTGCAGGGTAAATCTTCTGACTTTCCTGAAAGAAAATTAAAGTAAATAAATTGTATAATTAAAAATAACCAGTTTTGCAAACAGAGTATTACAATCGGTGGAAATGTTAATGCGAGACTCACAAACTCCTGTCCACTGTCATTGACGAAGAACTCTTGTAGTTTCAGGCTCCAGTCGTGGCGTTTCTTTAACACGCCGTACAGCTGCAGAGGCTGACACATGTAGCAGCGCCATGGGTCCAGATCACGGGCGCTGTTGGCCGCTCCTGCTCCCACTAATATATCCAGACAGTCCACACAGAAACACCTGTGGACAGAGACACTGATCAAAGGCAGCCTTTAAAAAGACAGACAGTGTTAAAGGTGAAGTGTACTTTTTTCAAATAGTTTCTAATATTTGAGTTTAATATGAAAGCCATGTGTAGGTTGACCCTATGGCACTTTTAAAACAATGCTTTTTGTTTGAGCAGCCTGACTTGAGCCTGACTAACATTAAAAAAAATTGTGCAACAGTCAATTAAACTCATTAATTTAACATTAATTATAAAAATACTGTGATAATTTTTTTCATTAATAAATCAATTAAAAGTAATACAGTTAATTTCACAATATTGCTGTATTTTTCATCAAATAAATGCAGCCTTTTTGAGCATTAGAAACTTAAATTAGAAACGCTGCAAAATCTTACTGACCTCAAACGATACGTCTGAATGATAGTGTATGAATATTTGCAAATAATCAGCATACCATAAAATTAATATGATTAAAATTTTTTATTGATTGATAGCCCAAATGAAGACTACTGTAAATATATCACAGTATCTGCAACTGAGTAGTTCGGAAAATGCAGTTAGAATAAACTACTACTTTAACTACTTTAAAGGTTTTTACTTAGGTTATTATTTAACTGATTTATAAAAAACTGGCAACAGTCCACTGAAATAAATGAAATATTATGAAATATTCTAAATAGTCAGAAAATTGGCAGACTGGCAGCAGTTTGTGGCTAATGGTAAATAAATAACACACTTTGCCTTTAAAGAAAGCCAATATGTCAATGCTGAGGAAGAGAAGACGACAAATATCTGAGCAGCTCAGAGATTGTGTGTGTGGGGGGGGATGATTGGGGCGGTTATGGAAGTGATGTGTGAAGAAATGTCAAGACGCTAGTGAAATGAAATGTGAGATTGAATAATAGATTGTGGAACAAGAACAAGTTTGTGAGAAGCATGAGACAATGTGTTGGGTTTCATACCTGCAGCAGTTGGCATTTCCACAGAGCAGCACCTCTCTGCCGCCACAGCACACAGTGCAGTACGACTGGTAGCCATCGTCATCGTACATGTAGGAGATTTCCAAATAAACATCCTGACACATACACAAATAAAAACATGTGTAAATAACTTAAATAGCTAAGTGTCCTACAAACCAGAACACCTGTTTGAAGCAATGTGTAGTGTGGGTACAAAAAGAGTGTAACAGGAAATGGAAATGATCTACAGTGAAATCCATACATCCATGGCACCTACTTCGTCCCCTTAAGGTAATCGATAAATACAATACTGGTGTCCATGTGTAAGGTACGAGTGCTGTTGTTCGATACTTTTATGAGCAATCATGTCAGCACGTGTTGGAGAACCATTTGTTCCCAGACTCTCCAGTTGTGTCGTTTTGTGTTTTGAGAATTTAGGTCAAACTCTTACCTTGCATGTTTGGCAAAGGCCTCCTTCAAACAGCGGGTGGAAGGTCGCCACTCTCGTCTTCCCACAAGAGAGACAGAACTCTGAAACGGGAGAATATCAAGCAAACATTGTATTAACAGGATGCCTGGGTCAAAACACAAAAGTAACTCATTCCTGAAAGCATTCTCAAGAATAGTCCTAAAGAAATGTCTTCTCTTGCTTCCTAATCTAGTTTTCTCATAAGCCTTATAATTGCAAATATTGTTGGTTCTTTAACAAACTGCTCTTATTCATGTTTTGTAAGTTGTTTTTGATAAAGATTTCTACATAATGCCTAAAGGTTTTATTGTGTGCCATATTTTACCACCGAGTTCCAGCAAAAGTATGTCTTTGAATATAGCTATGATAGAGTTACATATAGCTGTATATTTTCCAGATATTACTGCTAATTAAAACCCTAGCACTTATTTGTAAAGAAATATATATTTGTCCAGACCTCCGCTGGGAAAAGAATATAGAGAGTGGACCTCTAGGAACTTGTAATCGCCCTAGATAGCAAATAGAACAGCTAATTCAATAGCCTTGTACTACATCACTGCCTGTTTAGCCCCGCCCACTGATACGTGCTTGTAGTAGGAGGAGATCAGGGGTAGATCAGCAGGTGATGAGTGTTCGACCATCTCTATGTGTGAACTACTCGGCGATGAATCAAAGAGGCTCGCTGATGCTTCGCTGAGGCCTTGCCAACGCCAAACAATTATCTAGCATGCTAAATATCTGGAACTGTCAGCCGACCCGACTCGTGGTGTCAGGTGTCGCGACAAGCTTAAGCAAGTAAGAGAGCAAGGCATGGGTTGAGGTTAGCGGAAGAAAAACAGCACCAGCAACATGGCTTTGAGATAAGTTAGGACACAAGAAATGGAGCAAAAATGTTCAGAACAGATCATCACGTAAACAGCTTGCAGCACTAATTTCTTCCCGATGTACATTTAAAAATAAACAGTTGACAGATTTGTTGTCGGCTCGTGTAGTGTATGACCCCCCTGTTGAGGATCATTTACATAGTGTCACGTCGTGTGAACAACACAAAGACTTCAAGACGGACAGCAAGTCATGTAGTCGGAACAGAACAGATTCAAGTCTTGAATTTGCCCCGTCTATAAAAACAGATTGTTCTGCAGAGGCTCAGAAACAGGATAGAAAATAGCCTATTATTTCTAAATTATGATGTTTTTTTATTATTTAAAATCACACAAACACTATAAGTAACCTTAATAAGTAAAGATAATCTAAATGTAAAAAATAGAGGAATTGAGTATGAAAAATTAAATATCCAATATTAACAGATATTGATACTGATATTAGGGGTCCAACGGTTCTCAGTAAAAAAATCGTACCGTACCATTCTCCACCCACAGTGCAACTGTAATGCGGTTTGTTAAAAATAACAACACATAAAACAAATGTTGGGTAATGTATGTTTCTGTTGTTGGATACGCACACCATCAACAAACTTGTGGACAAACCTTTCATTCTTTGTTCAAAGCGAGTGCCGTGTGCTGGAATATGAGCAGTCATTTATGCCGTCATCACCCGGGTGCTGAGCAGCACGTTTAAGCTAATCTCATTTAAGCCTTGCCAGTTTAAACATTAAAGATCCAGAATACATGAATGAGAACTCGTGCACGCTGTGAGAAGTTCTTGGTGTGACTGTTAGACCTACCTAAAAAACCTGAAAAGCACTGTTTATTTTAATTACTGTTGTATTGTATTTGTTCTGTTGCTTGTATTTAGATTATTTGTTCTCATTTCCTTTATTTTTATTTGACAATATAGCCTTTTTCCCTAGACATAGCAAATAACGAACCATAAGGAAACTCTAAAACCTGTATATGTAAGGAATTTTATTTTTTTTTTGGGAAAAAACAAACCTGCATCCAACACAAGTTTCAGGAGTCAGATTTGACAGATCATGGGTCAAGTGAAAGAAGAGATGACTTACAATGGTGGACGATTAACTGCTCATTGACAAATCTATTATATTATAAGATGTGCTTCCTTTACACAGTGTGCGCGTGATTGTGAAATTGAGCAATAATTCAAAAGCGATTTCAATACCATGTATACTGATAGCGGCTCCCTGATGTGCGAAAATTATATACAATATTAGAATGTTTTTGGGAGCGGACACTTAACTCACTACAGCAGGACACACACTTTGCATGAGAGGGTGATAACGGTAAGAAATTCAACAGCAGCAGATCGGAGCGGGATTAAGAAAACAGTCCCGGGCAGGGCTCTAGATTGAGGTTTGTTGAGTGATGTTATGAGGAGGAAATGTATATTTTGGCAATATATTGCCTTTATTTGACCAAAAATTTGGAGAAATGCAGGAAATAACAGGAGAAGACAGAGCAGAACAGGAAAGAAAAGGGAACTTGGGTCACCCGAAGGGCTTTTGGGAGCCATGTTTTTGCATTTAACTGCACTACTTTTCCATTGGTTTTCTTTGTAAACATGCTAAATGGACACGTTTGAACACCGTGTTTGCATCTTTTGGAGCACCTTGCACATGATGCGGCACTCAAATTAAATGTAGTTGCATTCTGTGTGAATGGCCCCTTGTGTGGGTGAAAGCAGTACCTGTAGCATGTAGCAACATTACACACCTTCTATACTTCTGTGATTCTTCAAAACTTCATTGACCATTTGTTCTGAAAAGCAGATGAAATGCCAGTCGGAGGAACACATTGAGAGAGTTAAATCTCATTGAAGTCCAATGCAACAAAATGTATATTTAATATCGACTATAAAGGTTTGTATGCCTGAATTAATTGTTCAGAATTGCAGAATAAAAATTCCATTCAAGACATCAATTAATCATTTGCATTCACACGTGTGTCATTTAAAGGGCCAGTTCACCAAAAATTTTTTAATTCTGTCATAATTTACTCACCCTCATGTCATTCCAAACCCAAATCATTTTATTACGTTATATTTGTGTTCTGAAGTGCGAGCAAATGATGACAGAATTTTCTTTTTTGGGTGAACTTATCCTTTTTTGGTGTGCAGCAGTCAGTTGTCAATCATGAACAGGAATAATCCCTAACCTCTGCTGTAGACTTCCTCAGTGCCAGGTTTGGCCTTACAGAGGCTGAGTCGAGGTCTCTTGGCAGAGGGGGGGGACTCCGGAGGGATGGAGTCCAGCAGCACTGATCTCTCTGACGCCAGAGGAAAAACACAGTACTCCGCTGGAAGAGACACAAGTAGACTCACATTACTGTTACATTAAACCATGCTCACACATGAACTGTGATTAATAACATTTATATTTTATAGACCAAGCACTTAGATAATGAAGCTTGTGTGTTGTGAGAACTACTTCAGCAGTTAGCTAAAGTAAGTATCAAGAATGATCTAATCCCTACAATATTACTACATAAAATAAATGAGAAAACATTTAAAATGGTACTTGACTGGTCACATGACTCTTATGTATTTTGCATGAAGAAGACAAAGCTCAAATGAAGACCGTTATGATTAATTGCATTGTGACATTATTTTTATGATTAAATGTGCCCAAATAAATTTCTGTTGTGTAAAAATCATTCATGTCTATATAAAAAAACATTTTTTCTGAGCGCCGCATTCACCAGAAGCGTGTGCGCCAAAATCTGTCAAACGGCTCCTGATTGTTGAGATGTTTTCTTTTGTGCTAATACTGTCAAAACACACAATGTTTACATGTAGACTCAAATTAGTTGTCTTAAATGAAAGTAAACATTTGAGAGAAAAACGTATATGTGCCAGTGTGTTAGATGCGTGAAGGTCTTAAAGGGACAGTAGGCCTATTAAACATGCAGCCTACTGTCATTACTGTCAAGGGATACATCACCATAAAACATCATTTCTGTCATTATTTACTCACTGTCACATTGTCCCAAACATGTATTAATTTCTCTCTTGTGTTGAACACAAAAGAAGATATTTTGAAGAATGTGGGTTGCTGGTCCACATTGAATTTGATTGTAGCAAAAAATACTGTGGAAGTCACTGTGGACCAGCAACTGTTTTCACCGTTCCTCAAAATAGCATTTATGTTCAGAAGAAAGAAACTCATTTAGGTTTATAACTACTTTTGAGTGAGTTAATGCTGGTAAAATAAAACACTATGACAGAATTGACAGACAGCTGATAGAATACTATTCCTTTAACGTTAATAAAACAACAAAACAAAGAGAAAAATCACTCTTTAATAAAGTTGCTTTAGGAATCAGTTCATATAGTGTTTTATTTTTATATTTGTTCATTCCATTTCTCGAATGCTTCTGCTAAATACACCTATTGTACCTGAAAATAAAGCAATGCTTGTTTTATTTGTATATTATGTGAAGAGTATTGTAATGTGTATCTTTTTCATTCTTTTATCTTTGTTATTAAAATAAGAATGAGGATAAAAATCTTTGCCCTCTTTGGCCTATCTGCCATATCTGCCATGCTTGTTTTGTTACCCTGAAAGGCGTTTATTTTTATATTAGGGAAATTAGTTTGGCTGTAATGCTCAGACTACTTGCAAAATAGTAAAACCAACATGACAAAGAATTGTGATATTTCGAAAAAAAATATATATTGATTTTTTTTCCCCCATATCACACACCCCTAGTAAAACCTGTATTTTAAAAATGTATATATATATATATATATATATATATATATATATATATATATATATATATATATATATATATATATATATATATATATATATATATATATATATATATAAAAAAATTTGTGTGGCAAATTATGACACAGAAATTGAAAAACTGACCAAGACAAATACAGTCATGAGAAAAAGCAGACAGACAGCTGTTCTCTTACAAAGAACATCTGTAATCACTGTGGGAAAGACAAGGCGTAAACTCATTAGTTGAGCTATTTCCTCTTTCTGATTCCAGCATAAGTCCACAGTCAAGCAGTGCTTACTTTCAGTGTCTAGATACTAAACTGAAACGCCTCTAAATACCCCTAGGTTTTGTAAGTATCGACAATTATGTAAACACTTACTCTTGGCACGATTTTCAAAAACAAAATAGTTGTTAACCTGGCCAACAAATGTCTGCAGCAGCTCAGCTTGTGAACATAAGTTAATCTCATGCCAGTGAGTAGGAAAATAAGTACGAGGTTTCCCCTAATTAAGTTTCTTTATAATAAAGTACTCCTTCTAAATAACACAGGTTTTACTGCAATAAAAAATTATATAAAAAAAAATAAATAACGACTGCATTTATAAATGCGTCTGGCAGGGTTTATGCATGTAAAGGAGTCATTGAACTGATCTATCACTCACTGTTTTTTTCCCACAACAAAGGAAAATAAATAGTGTTTTTCCTAATTCTAAGAAGCTGACAGTTAAATTAAAGACATGCTTGGAAATGCTCTGATATCTTTCAGAAACATTCAGGAAATCCTCATAAATGCATATGTGAGTCTTTGGTTTGAATGATAAGAGGCTTCAGTTTAATAACACTGAAACCCTTTGAAGCCGCTGTGCAGTCCATCCTGAAGGGCTCTCCTGAAAACTCAAGGTCTTGACATTTAAATAGAACAGACCAGCTCGAATGAATCCCAGCAGAGGTTTATGATCAGACACACTGAGCCTGTGAGTGTGACAGTGTAAGCTGCCAATACCTGACTGAGCCCTGATGCCTGAGGCAATACCACAAACACTTGACAGCCATTTCCACAGAATTTAAACATCCTGTTTTCACAAGGTTCACACATTCTGTGTAATTTCCTGTTTATTATTTTGCTTTTTATATATATATATATATATATATATATATATACACATATATAATAAATACAACAGCAAAATATTAAACAGGAAATTACATATATTATATATATACTATATAGACTATATATAGATATATAGACTATTTTTCAGGACTCCCGCGGGTCACGGAGTTGTAATAACACTTTGATCCCCAACTTTAAACACAAATATAGCCTACCCTGTAAAGAAATAGACTGTAAACTGTAGGCTTATATTTGAAGTTTGAACTCAATTCTACTTGCTGTCTCTTTATGCTCTCCTCCTGTCTTCTTTGGTGTGGCTGGTTAAGTGAATGACCTGCGTGTGACGGACGGACCATTAACGGCTGGTCTATGTGGTAGTACAGCCTACATCAGGCAGGACATCCAAAAGCCCACTTATCATTCATAGACCTCAAATATAGCTTTTCATCTAAAAGATGTTATGTTGTAACAAGAAATTTACATGGCCGCTCAATCTAATGTTAACCTACACAAATGTGCGCTATTGAAGTGTGTGTGCAAACTGAACAGCAGCTCACTCACAGCAGGACAAATGGAGGCACGGTGTAGAGGTCTTCACGGGTCCAAACATTTATGCCTGAACCCGAAAGAGACCCGTAATGTACTACACAGAACCGACCTGGACCTGTCTGTTATTTCAAAAGCTGGACCCGGACCCGTGTAGATCCGAGAAATGCCTACTCGGACCCGACCCGGACCCATCTATTATTTCAAAAGCTGGACCCAGACCCGTGTAGATCCGAGAAATGCCTACCCGGGAAGACACAGACCCGACTGGACCCGATTATCACATATTCCACCTAAAATTGCTATTACAAGTCAATAAACCTGTTGCAAAAATACAGCTTTTTGTCTTACCTAATTTAAAGAGCCGTAGTCTCTCTTTCTTGTACCTGACTGCCTGTGATGCATTACAATCCTCGGACAAGAAAAGTTATCCATATTATTCCTCTCGTTATTCCAAGTCCAAGCTGAATCCACTCATTATTTCAGCTTCAAAAGTCCACGTGATGTCACGGTGACGGATGACAAATGCAACTGTGCACATGTACATTCTGACTCGAGTTAACTCGCATAATAAGTTTGACTGTTTGCCCTTTTGAACTATAATAACGATCGCTCGTGCAATGCCATGGCCCCAACGTTATTTATTTGCTATCATCTCTGTGCTCTCTGCTCTGCGTCGAGTCTGAATCTGACCAATAAAACTTTAAGATAAAACGGTTCATTTATATTATTATAAAAATGGGAGAAAATGTAAAGTGCGGTTTGGCAGTCGAAGTGTCCCTCACTGGTTGCCATAGAAACATGAAACTCGCTTGAGACTGCACATGTGTGCCAGCTGTATCAACCTAAAAGATGTTTAACGCAATTTGAGCGTCATAGAAAACAGTCATGTGACAGTTCACCTCAGATTGTGTTGCTGATTTGAAATATATTAAATATAAGTGTGTCAAGCCTGCAAGCATTAATACCGTGCGGGCACTTGCATTAACTCTGAGTCTGCATGCTCTGCTTCTAACGGCGGAGAGAGAGAGAGAGAGATCGCTTTTTTGGCTCACACTTTCCTTTTCCTAATTTTACAAGTTGTGAGTTACAAAAAACACAAGCAGTGTCTGATCACGGCCAGGTGTTCTCCGAGTCCGATGACTCCGATCGCACAGGTATTACACTCAATGCTAAACAGACCCAGGCCCGAGGTAATAGATTCGGACCTGACCCGGACGATCATTTAAAATATAGATCCGAACCCGTCAGGGTCCCGGGTCAACGGGTCTCGGGTGCACTGTGAAGACCTCTAGCACGGTGCTCTCGCTTGCTCTTAAAATACTGTATCATTTTTTATGTAGTTTAGTTCTAATGTAGATAAAAGCAATAAATCTTTCTCCGAACTCAGAATAATAATGAAATGTTGTGCTTCTGTAAAATAATTAAAGCAAACAAAATGCAGTTTCTGCCGTCTGGGTGATGTGGACTTGAGCGAGAAAATTCGAATTTCAAAATTCAATTTTTTTTTGTATGAAAAATAAATCTATAGAGAGTGAAATGTCTATGTTCAAATGAAAACATGAAATAATAAATTTAAAATAGAAAATGTGTGTGTTAGCATGGATGATTTACATGAAATTTTATATGTGTGCAATGCACAATGATGGCTTTCAGTTCAATAAAATAACAAAAAAATTTGTATTTAACTTAACTGGGCATGCTGTGATCTGTATTGTATTTTTTATTTTTTTACTGTAACTGACAGATTCTGGCCAAAAGAAATACAACACGGAAGTGGGAAAGAACGGGAGTCATTCTTCCGGGATTGAAAGGGGAAGGGATTTTCCCCCAGTTTTTTCGTGGAATTGGGATGGGGCGGGATTTGAAAATCCACTCTCGTGGCACCCTCTAATGTATATAAATTACGTTTTGTGATTGTTCTTGATACCCCTTTTTTCTGTTGATATTGAATAAAAAAAACATTCATATATTAATAACACTGTTAATGTAAGCTTAAAAACTGCCTGTTCGATAAGCCGCAGTCTTTGAGCTCAACTACAGCGAGACTACAAATGAATTCATAACATTCCCACTTTGATAATTGGAGAAAAACTTGACCAACAAGTTACATCATAACTTTCCTGTTGCTAATACTTTCTATGACTTAACAAGTTGGCAATGCTTGGAATTCTGCCAGCAGAAACCACTCTAACGGTTTGAGCACGTTTTTATGGGGGTTTATTTTTAGGTGTCATGTTGGTGCACGTTACCCTTTTATTTTGATTTTTTTACTTTTATTTTGATAGTTTGTGTATTCAGTGGCCATACAAAGAGTATCTGTCTAAATGTCATTGCTTTTATAACAAAATATCAAACCAAGTGCCATCTAGAAGCAAACGATGCTAGAGATTTTCTCAAAGCTAACTTGACTTTTCTAAGTCATTTTTGCTTTTAATCTCAATGCACAATATACGTTTATGATTACTTTTGCCTTCATCTAATGTTCACCCATAGTTTATCTTTAAAAAGACAACAAAAAACTGTTAAATGTTATCTTTAGTAAATCTCAAAATGAATATACATTATTCATACTGTACATTATATTGCTGTGATGCCTAAATTTATATCTGGTTTTAGGCTTTAGTGTTTTATTATAATCTGAATAAAGAAAATAGTACAGAATTTTATTATTGTCCATCCAAACTATTTATTGACTGAATTGTTGCCTTACTTGTGAATCAAAACTGTAGCGTCGGATCTTGGGCTATATTTTGTTAAAATAAATTCTACTTGGATTTATATTTTCTACCTCAATACAATGATATTCAAGCATTTTTATTTTTGGTCACTATAAACATCCTATTGTCATAAGCCTTTTTCTGTGTTATATTTGACTCAAGAAGTAATCTCAGGTGTGAGAAAGGTCATATTACGTATGCTCACCTGCGTTCTCTCTAGGTTTCAGGCCCTCCTGACCTTTGGGCAGAAAGCCGTTATGAGCCCAGTCGAGCATGGGCTTTATCTGTTCTTCAAGACTCTCTGTCTCACTTGGAGGAAAAGTCTTCTCTGCTCGTACACTAGCCACCTGAGGGCACACCAGTAGTAGAAGAACAGTATGTCAGTGTAAGTGTAAGAAAACAAACTATCCAGGTAGTGTCTCAAGTGCATATATAATCAACTACTGTGTCTAAAATAACATATATTCAGTAAGACTGCTTTCGTGGAAATGGAGACAAATTGCAGATATTAATCATGCTGGATAGACTGCAAAGGAGGGGGTACAAAAACAGAGAGAAAGAGAGAGAGAGAGTAAAGTACAGACAGTCCTGTTGTTCTGGTGCATGTCTGGACTTGGATGCTTTTGTTAAGTTTGTTAGGAGGTACGATTCACAGAGAGATAATTAAGGAACCTCTGGGAATTCCAGATTTTCTAGATGAGTGTTTGCCTAGTTTCCCGTTTATCACACAGAAAAACACTCGCACACATCAAAAGGTGCAAATACAGCCCATGCTCCAAGATTTTGGAATAGCAGGTGTAAATTTGTATTATTATCCTCTATTAAATGTACTAAAGATGTTGTAAGTTGCTGTGTCTAACTGCCCCATATGCATCAATTGTCTCGAAGTATAAAACAATTGTCTCTAATAAAACAATGATCATAGACTGATCTCCGCTCTCACCTCCAGGGCCTGGAATATTGCTCTGCGGTAGGACGCCAGCTTAGTGTAGGATGACTGGTTGAAAAACTTTGGGAAGGCTGTGATGGAGTCGAGTTTGTCAGCAGACACCTGCAATATACACACAACACCAGGGTCAGAAAGTAACCAGGGTTCAGAGCAAGAACGATTGAAATTCAAAACATGACCTTTTAATTAATACGTTTGTGGCATTATATATATATATGAATTAGAATTAGAATGCAGATGTACATTTATGTTCATTAACAAAAATAGTAACATGTAAAAATTGCAAGAACCTTTTTATGGTAAAATATAAATATTCTGACTGTTTGAGTTCTATTACAATTAACCATTGGTTTTTTATAGCAACATACACTTAGATAATGATAACCACAATTAAACCTGCATTTAGTGTAAATGCATAAATGCTATAGCTTAATCACAAAAATATTCTGTAATTATATGCCATTAGGCTATTCCTTTAATACAATGTATATAATCTAAATCTATCTAAATTAATAATATAATACAATTCTGCATGAATATCCCACATTTCTGCCACAATACCATGGTGCAGTAAGTGTTACTACAGTAAATCCATGGTAAATTATGGCGATTAAAATGTAACGATAAAAGAAAAAGGAAGCCTTTATTGTTTTTGGTTTTTACACTGCTACTGAAATTGATGTTAAAATTTTACTGCTATTAGTATCAAGTACTGCGGTATTCTGGTATTCTGACAACACTTCATTCTTTTGTTACCTCGGAGAATTTCCCATCGCCAAACCACTGTAGCCAGCGCATCCCGTGGGAGGCCTGCCTCTTCCCTGTAGCTCTCCAGGTCACCACCATCCCTGGCCACCAAGAAAAGCCCTTTATTTTGCCCCAGACTAACTCTCCAATACCAAAGCCTTTATTGTCCTGAGGAGCAGAAATGTAAATAAGACACAGTTCACAATGAGTTCACATTTCTCCTCACTGATACCTGTATCAAGTTTCAACAGGAAGACGTCACAAATTTCAGTTAATAATAGTCTATAAGATTTCTGTTCCTTAAACATAGCTATCTGAAAATATGGCTTCTTCATTACTAGTTTTATGGTGCTATTCGGTTCTTTTTGTTCCTTTTCAGACTGGACATACTGCTACATAATATATTTTGTGTTCCACAGAAAAAGAAAAATCATACAGGTTTGAACTCGTAGATTTTAATTTATGAGTGAACTATTCCTTTAAATACGATGGACAATTAACATTTTCACTGCACAGATTTCTTTGATTCTGTCACACACAAAAAAGAAAATCACATGCTCAGTAGCACTCAGACAGCTGGATTGAGACACAAGTGAAACCTCTGACACTGAGCTTGTCTGAGCATGAATCTCAATCAATCAGGACCATTTCAGCAGCGCTGTTGTTTCCTCACCTGTGCGAGTGTCTGTGAGCTTTTATAAATCTGTGGTCAACAGTGACTTACCCAGATGCTACAACCCACAAAACCCCCATTCAAGAACTCTTTGTCTTGGTCATAAGTGCTCTCTAAATGCACAGCTGTCTGTCTTAATGATTTGCAAAGGAGAGGATACACCATGAGAACAAAGGCTGTTATCTTCACATTCAAACAGAGTCATTCTAAGAGGTTACTGTTACATGTCAAAGGCAGGTGGACAAATATAGGTACTCCTGTGTTGTTTGTGCATGAACATAAAGAGGAACGGGACATGATAGGATAGGTGAATAGGTGTCTGTGTGGGTGTGTGTGTGTGTGAGAGAGAGAAAGAGAGAGAGAGAGAGAGAGAGAGAGAGAGAGAGAGACAAAGAGAGAGAGAGATGTCCTGTTACCTTGTATTCAGGTTGGCTGACTGTGTCAGTTGTCGAGGTGGATGTGGTGCTGCTCTGTGCAGAGTCTTTAGAGTCCTGTTCCATGAGTTCTAGTGCAGGACCCTCAGGAACAGTAGATACCTACAAACACACGCAATTACAAGTCACAGTAAAGCTATGCAAATAAATCACAAAAAAAAAAAAAAAAAAAAAAAAAAAAAAAATATATATATATATATTTTTCTAAATAGTTACAATGTAGAGGTCTTCACGGGTCCAAAAATTCGTGCCCGAACCCGACAGAGACCCGTAATGTACTACACCGAACCGACCCGGACCCGTCTATTATTTCAAAAGCTGGACCCGGACCCGTGTAGATCCGAGAAATGCCTACCCGGACCCGACCCGGACCCGTATATTATTTGAAATCTGGACCCGAACCCGCCGGGAAGACACAGACCCGACTGGACCCGATTATCACATATTCCACCTTAAATTGCTATTACAAGTCAATAAACCTGTTGCAAAAATACAGCTTTTTGTCTTACCTAATTTAAAGAGTCATGGTCTCTCTTCCTTGTACCTGACTGCCTGTGATGCATTACACTCCTCCGACAAGAAAGTTATTCATGTTATTCCTCTCCTTATTCCAAGTCCAAGCTGAATCCATTCATTATTTTTTCAGCTTCAAATGTCCACTTGATGTCACGGTGACGGATGACAAATGCTACTGTGCACATGTACATTCTGACTCGAGTTAATTCGCATAATAACTTACACTGTTTGCCTTTTGAACAATAATAACGATCGCTCGTGCAATGCCATGGCCCCGACGTTATTTATTTACTATCATCTGATCTCTGTCTGTGCTCTCTGCTTTGCATCGAGTCTGAACCTGAACCACTAAAACTTTAAGATTAAACGGTTCATTTATAATAATATAAAAATGGGAGAAAATGTAAAACGCGGTTTGGCGGTCGAAGTGTCCCTCACTGCTTGCCATAGAAACATGAAATGCGCTCGAGACTACACATGCGTGCTAGCTGTATCAACCTAAAATGCTTTAATGCAATTTGAGCGTAATAGAAAACATTCATGTGACAGTTCACCTCAGATTGTGTTGCTGATTTGAAATATATTAAACATGAGTGTGTCAAGTCTGCAAGCATTAATACCGTGCGTGCACTTGTATTAACTCTGAGTCTGCGAGCGAGAGAGAGAGAGATCACTTTTTTCGGCTCACTCAGTTACAAAAAACACAAGCAGTCTTTGATCACGGCCGGATGTTCTCCGAGTCCGATGACTCCGATCGCACGGGTATTACACAAAATGTTAAACAGACCCGGGACCCGAGGTAATAGATTCGGACCCGACCCGGACCCGGCTGATGATTTAAAATAAAGACCCGAACCCGTACGGGTCCAAGGTCAGGTCCGGGGTCGACGGGTCTCGGGTGCACTGTGAAGACCTCTATTACAATGTCAAAATGTTATCAATTAAAGCCTATGGGGCAAACGTACAAAACGAACCCCAAAACAAAACACGAAAAAAAAATTTAAAAACACAACAAATAACAAACACCCACAAACACACACAAACACACACATAAAACATAAACAACTCAAACAGTTTAATAAACATTTTTTATAAATAATTAAAAAAACATACAAATTAAAAAGTTTCAATTATAGTTACAATGAAAGTTTAGGGGTCAAATGTAAACAAAATGAACCCCAAAATAAAACACACAAAAAAGAAAAAGAACTTTACTGCATGTTAGCTTGCTTATTTTGCATAAGCACATGATATTTTAAGTCCACGTGCCATACTAACGAGACACTATGCTTCTTAACGTAGGACGAGAGAATTTGTGAAGCTGTTTCTGAATGTTTGTTGATAATGACAGAACTCGTGATCATAGTCGGCTAACAATGGTTCTGGAAAACACACTCCGGCTCAGTCAGGTCCAACTACCAACTAGACCATCCCTAAGGCATAAACTAACTAACTAACTAACTAACTAACTAACATTTATATATTTGATATTGATATTGAAAATTTCTTTCCAAACCATAATGCAGTACACACTTTGTCTGTCTTTTCTCATTTTGCACAACACAGACAAAACTATAGAAAAATTTATCGAAAAAGGGGAAGGGGTCATTTCCCCTACCACTGTTTTTATTGGCTGTGGTACAGGCAACTTTAGACGGTCTGACAACATAAAGACACAGTGATAGACAGCTCGACTTAAAGGTGTTGAGTTATGTGTGAGGAGCTGACAGTGGCATGACAGCTTTAATCTGCCGCGAGGGAGATCTCTATACATCAGTCTTGATTTCACTGCGCCTGACGGACAGAAATTTGCTTAAGGAATAAAGAGGCTTAGTGTGTGCGAATGTTAGCATTACCAGGTTGTTTTGATCCTGTTTGCTATGTACCCTCTCTCTGTTGCAGGGTTTACTGTGAGCTGTCAGTCCTGCCTGGAAGATTGTCCTTGGACGAGGCCTTTGCCGCAGACCTGTCTCACAACCGGACCCAACGTCAGCCTTTTCCTGAAACCATAATGCCATGACAGTAAGCTTATGCATATGTAGAGCAAATAATCCCAGTTAACAAAAAAAAATGGCGAAGACAACCTCCAGACATTCAAGGGAACACATTCACAGGATATCCAGCCACCATTCGGGACATTTAGGGGACTTTCGCTTTCAGTCCTCTGAATATCATTTTCTTTTTCTTTTAGGCTAACCAAAGACAACAGACACGTTGTAAGGAGAAAAATAAGATTATTTTATTTAAACAATTGAAAGGTGTGGCGCTCTTTCGGTGTGTGTATTTGGGGTTATCAGCTGTGGGGTTTGACCGTTGGCAATTCTTCCCGTTGGCTTCTGACCTAAAACAACAAAATAAACATTCAGGAGTGTTATGATGATAAATGTCTTAAAGTATTGTTTGTACATTGAAAAAAGATTTTAAAAGACTGTTGACAATTTGGATTTAGACAAAGTTTCGAAATCTAGCGCAGATATGCCTCTCCGTGTGTATTTACCATATGTACATTCAATATTTAAGTTCAATATTTGTTGATATTAGATACATTAATTATTTTAGCTTTACATGCTAGCTTCAAAAAGTGTTTACATACAGTAACAGTCAGCAGCCGTACACAACGGACAACAGCTTCAGCAAATGTAGAAAACTCAAGGCCATGTCCGAGGAAATCACCGGGAGGGCCATTAACCGTCTCTACGAAGCTGAGCATGGCCATGGATACATGCTGCGTGCTTTAAAGAATGACGTCACTCGATCAGGTGCATTTAATCATCACTTGCTCGTATCTTCCAACATGGCTATATTATATTATACTTTTGTTGTTGTTATTCGGCTTAAGGTGCTTAAAGGGAGAATTGAAGCAGTCAGGAAAGGTTACTTTTAGTAAAGTGACTTCCACTTTAATTAAAAATATACAACAAACACAATTAATGTAACCGTTTTAGAAAAAAGAAAAGAAAAAAAAAAATGTTTTGGTATCGCTTTTGGAGCAAGGGGCCGGCATCTTAGTAGCAGTACCACAGCATGCGATGTCACGGGGGTTGGTTCTCTCCGTTGGCCACAGAAGTAATACAAGTATTTCTTTACTTTTTGAATACACAAATGTGCTTGGCTTAATTTCACCATAATTGCATGAATACCGAACGCAAAGCTGTCTAAATCCCTAAGTTATGATCATGGTATCCCAAAAATTGTTTTCATAACGCAAGGTGCAACGTGATGTAAACTAAAAATACTTTATATAGCATTTATGTGGCATCTTTATTGATACGGCAGCCCTTTCAAACTCAGTAGTTTTTGTAGCTCAGGCAACATTTGCGAGGACCTATTTGAGTTCTCTTTCTTGTCTTCTAAACAAATTTACACAAAATAATGTCAGAATGGCTGACGTATTGTTTCCGATCAGCTCTTCACACCAAACCAGCGGGTTCACGTCTTCTTCCACCCATTAACTCTTTCCCCACCAATGATGAGTTATCTCGTCATTTAGAAGACAATGCTTAACAGCCATTGACGAGTTTTTAAGGCTTTCCGTGTTTTCACTGTTAAACACTCACAGGCGCTATTACACATCTTCTGAAGGATTACAAAACCTCCTAAACAAAAAGAACAGAAAGACTAGTGATCTCTTATGAAAACACATGCATATGATAAATAATGCAATCCTCAGATATAGACAACATATATATGAAAACTGCATAATGTTATTGAGTATAATGATGATCCAGGAAGTGGTACATGTTGATGGAAGTGATTTACTGGATTCATGCTTTGATAATGGTACGGAATATTATCCAGATATTTTTTTAGTAGTTTTTGATAAACATTTGATTTTCTCACCTTTTTGCACAAAATCATACATTTTTATGAAACCTACCTATATTAAAGTGTTGATTAAAAAATGAATGCTTTAAGCTAGAATAATTTTTTTTTTTTTTTTTTTTTTTTTTTAAGTAGAGGCTGTGATCTTTATTTTGGTGTTTTGGATATTCAAATATTTATGCAGCGAAATATACTGTAGGCCATCAAAATTTTCGTGAAATCATAAAAATCGCTGCCGGTGGATGGCAACTTTGGAAAAAGAGGTAATGGTTCTACAACTCAGTCCCTTCGGTGTTTTGGCTCAAATGCATAATTATTATGGGCTCCACAGTCTTTTTAAGTTTGTCTTCCTCAATTCCAAAAAAGTGTGTTCGAAAAGTAAAGAAATGCTTATATTTCTTCACTGGTCAACGGCACCAAACATGACATCACACGCTGTGGTATTGCAAGATGGCGGCGCCTTGCTCTAAAAGCGATAACAAAACATCTTTTTTTATTTAAAATATCTAGATGAAACATGTTTGTTAATATAATCTTCTTTAAAGAGTAAATCAGTTTACTAAAGGTTGTAAACTTGACTGACTGCTTCACAAGTTTAATAACTAAATCAAAGTCCTAAAGTAACATTTATTTTCGCCTGACCATCATTATGACATGTTAATGGGTAAGATTCATTTATTTGTCTTACCTGTGTTATTTTCCGCTTTCTTGTCCAGCGATGTATTTTTCCATTCTTCATGTTTTCCTTGGGTGCGTTAAATCAGTCGACTCTAACATTCTTTTAGAGCCCTGGGATTCAACCTTATTTTCTTCATGTATGGGGAATACATAGAGCATAATAAATTGGAGCCTATATTCAATTATATTATTGTAGGGTATTATATTGTTGATGGTCAAATGATAGCTTACCTGCTGAAAACGCTCCTTATTTGATGACATCTTTATTTACAGAAGTTAATCCTTTATTTTTTCCAGAAATTAAAGTTATTAATTTTAATATGAACTTCAATTTACAATTAATTCAAATATATAATTTTTTACTGTCATTTATCATTATTTTTTTTACATTTAATTTAGTCGCAATGTCAGCACAGGCAGTACAAACAAACAAGTTCGACAGCACCGCAACAAACAGTGTGTAACAGTGTTCATTAATGCCTGATCTGTGATCTGTGATCAGTGACTTCTGATGTGTAGCTAATTAAGTTCACACAGACTTTCTAAATCGTTTAATACTGTTTATGCATCAGTGAATCAAGCCAGTGACTAAATGTTCAACTTCACATTGTTTCTCTTAGTAGCATGAAACAAATCTGTTATTTAAATTGTGATTAAACTACAGAGAGCGATCAAAGAAAGCTCCCTTTTTATAGTTCGGAGCTGTCAATCACACATCGCGAGTTTATCTGCACACTTGCCCAAACTGCCATTTTAATGAATGACACTGTTATGCTGCACAACAAAGCAGTTACTGTATTCATGTCGATATTGTGTTTGCTGTTAGTTGTGGTGAAAGCATTTTGTGAGAGAAAACGCATTGCAATGACGAGATCACTGCATTAACGTGGTTAACAGACTCTGGGCCCTATCTTGCACCCAGCGCAATTGACTTTGTACACCGACGCATGTGTCATTCCTATTTTGCACCCGCGCAAAGCGCGCTTTTCCCTCCACAGAAGCACGTCGCTAAACTAGTGAATGAACTTGCGCTCCCTGGGCGGTTCAGCGCAAAAAAGGAGGCGTGTTCCGGCGCAAACAATCCCTGGTGCTATTTTGCTGTTCCATTAAACAATTGCGCCACTGACCAGAAAAAACCTAGTCTAAAGTCAGTGGCGCGTTGCGCGTTGTTCATTATGCTATTTTAAGGGCGCATGCTTGACCATAATGTATAGCGTGCACAACGCGCATACACTTTGCTCATGTAATCTACACAGATGCAACAGTTATTTTTGCAAATCATAAACTGTTACACTAAAAAAATTATTAACACATGAGATGACGGAAATCATTGTGGTGTGCCACGAAGATGTGAAAAAATAGGCATATATCTAGCTTACAAATTATTCAGGCTAATTGTAGTAATTAAGGATCAGACCTGTTTGCCCAATAGTGGCAAGACATAAAGGCTATGTAAGGACATCTGACAAATATGTTTGTCCGTCAAGAACCAGGAAAAAAATCGATGAAACAATTGTGGCTATTTCCTCCCACGCCTGTTTAACCGACGCAATTTTGGGTGGGTTTCTCCCATCCCCATACAACACAACTTCTCTATCTTTCACTGCTCTTACAAGAACATCAGTCTCCTCGGCTGTGAACCGCTCCTGGCGTGCGCCTGGTAAATACGCCATAATAATAGCAATCCATAATGGAACTTGCGCACCTGCTTTTAAAGGGAATGTTGGATGACGCTCTGATTGGTTTATTTCACGTTACGCCCAAACCACACCTATGAATAATGAAGCTGCTTCAGACCAGCCCACTTTAGATTTGCGCCGGGCGCAAGAGCCATTTATCCCGCCGGGAAAATAGCAACAGCGCCGAGACCCGCCCACAAAGTTACTTGCGCTTCGCGCTTTGACACTTGCGTTTCAGATCGTTAAAATAGGGCCCTCTGTTTCATCAATGCAGAGATTCATGTGATGGGAAAAGATCGAAAAAAATAATGCTATAATCAACATTTCCCCGATTCGTTAATCTAGACACCTGTAATAGTAAAAAAAAAAAACTAGTAGAAGTATTTGAGTGGGGTTCCACATGTAATACGCATTTCAAATGAAAAGATGTTGTCAGCCAATCACAACAGTTGTCATTTACTCTGAGTCTCACAGCAGACACGCCCCTTCAAACAGAGCATTCAAGCCAGAGGGGGAAATTAGGATATAAAAATGCCTTTTATTTCTACATTTTAAATGTAAAAATCATAGTAACAATACAAATACACCTCAGGAAACATAAAAAAAAATAATTCACATCATTTAAGGAATAATCACATCCTCTTTAAAATCCATGGGTTTATATTTTAGATGTAATATATATATATATATATATATATATATATATATATATATATATATATATATATATATATATATATATATATATATATATATAAATTATAAATACAAACACTTTACATTAAGGTCTCATTTTTAACATCAGCTAATGTATTAACTAAAATGAACTAACTAAAGTTACTTTATTAATGTTGCTGAATAAATGTTCATATTCATGTCAGTTCATAGAGCAAAAAGAAATGTTAAAAAATGTAAAAAAAAATAATTGTTAGTTCATGTTAACTAATGTTAACAACTGTAAAGTGTATATGACACATGATATGATATTATCAAATTGCTGAAATTAATTGAATAATGATTATTTATTATGATAAATTACTTTCTAAATTTTGATGTTATCTGCTGCATAGTTACAATTTTATAGAAATAAATAATCAAGTAATGAGCTCAATTCAACTTACTCAATATTTCACAAACTAACTCCATATATTATATAATTTTACCTAAAAACTTTTAAAAGCACACAGTACAGCACCTTTCCGGTCTGTAAACTGTATAAATGCCCATAATCTGACTCAGATCTTCTACATTTAGCTTTTTTTCTCTTTTCACGAGATGCACAAGTTTCATCAATACAGAGTAAAACCACAGACAAGCATAAACACTACAGAACAGATATAAAATAGTCAGTTCTGCTTATCATGATTTATCTGATTGTAAGTAGTCTTTGCAGTAGAGAATGAATAGCCCTTATCACCTTGAACGGTGAAATGTGTTGATGGAAAGATAACAAACACATAGACATGCATACACATGCACACAGTTTGCAGTTAGCACGTATGTGAGTGTTTGTTTAAAGGGGGGACAGGAATGCTGCACAATGTGATCTTCTGCATGTCTTATTTCATTACGCTGATAATGCACAGAGGACCACAAAAGTGATACCAAACTCAGGTTTCTGTGTTTTCCTGCATCTGTTCAGACAGGTTTCGGGTTTGTTTATGACACGAGTGAATGGACGGATATATGATTACACCACTAATTTTGTTGTGTTATTTTTACAACACTGCCATTGGTTAAAAAAAAAAAAAACACATTTCCTGTAGTACAGCAACTATGTTTTATCCTGTTTCAGCTATGTGTCTGGAAACAGCAGCAAAATGAGCTTCAGAATGTGAATGGTTCTGTCAGTGTGCGATAAGATCAGATGTGTAGTACGTCAATTCTTACCTCACTGTAGGAGGAATCCCAGGCGCTGTCTTCCTCTGTGTCAGAGCGCTTACGAGATCTCTTTCTTCTGATGCTGTTTTCACTCTCATCTGAAAGAATAAGAGAGCTCATGACAAGGTATAAGCAATTTCAGACACTTAGATATACTGCATAATACTATGAATACCTGGTTATGAAATGTAAACACCAGTGATCATTTCATTTTATTTTATTTATTCAATTGTATTGAATGTATATGTAGTAGTATTTGTAATAGTAATATAACACAGTATGTGACATAAATTGAAAATAAATTCCAGACAGCTCCTTAATAATCAAACTAATTTATGACATTGTAACATTTTTGATTTCCATTAAAAATACAAAAAGGCATTGCACCGAGATAAATATTATAACACAGTGCTCCAAACGTATGACCATATTTGTGTTAAAATAAGACTAGTGTGATAGAATTGGTAAAGTTATATTCAATATTTAAATTCCTGTCATAATCGTCAGACTATCTAGCATTTCCATGTAAAAACACATTTAAATTTTACAGGAATTAGGTTGGTAACAGTAGTACCAGTGATAAAGTGTGTACCTGCGGGTGAGGCTGCGCCTCCGTTCTGTTTGGGGCAGAAGGGTGAAGGTGGCTCTGCCGCAGTGAGCGGGCTGTTCTCATTGGTCATCTCCAGACCACTGTCGCTCTCTAACAATCCCTCTCCCACCGACATGTCACCATTCACAGCAGCCTGAAAAAAAGATACATTCTGTTTACAACATTTGGACAACTCAAAATCTTCAATATCAAACAAGCAATACAACAACAGAACAAAACGGTACAGGACTTTGGTTAATCTTCAAAGCACAATCTAAGATATTTTAATGAAACCTATGAGGTTTCTATCCCTCTGCTGAAAGTCCAGGTAACCAAAACCTAGAAGATCCTTAAAATTTCATACAGTAAAAGTGATCCATAAGTGCTATATGTGATGCGCTACATGTGTGTGTTTACAAGTGACTAAAAGCCTAAATTAATTCAGTATATCATATAAAGCCATCGGATCTCTCCACAAGACTTGGATTAAATCAGGTTAAAAGATTTATGGGATTTATTTGGAACAAGATGAGGTTGAGAAAATGACAGCTTTTTCATTTTTTGGTGAACTATGATCACTTCAAGTATGTGTTTAATAATAACACAATGACTGGAACATCTGAGGTTCTGTCCCTCATGTAGGAATGACAATCCTGCAACATGCATTATTGCTAATGTCAACAGCATGATGCATAGGATCACCTCAAAACCAAGTAAATCTCTCTGTAGATCAAAGCACAAGCTGCTCAATAACCTTAGCATGAAAGCATAAGAGTAAGCTTCCATAAAACTAAACCATGTATTCCGCTTAAGGAAGCAAGTAGAGGCTGGACAGCTGAAAGGGTTTGTGGGCTCCTACATTGATTCAGTTTATCTTTCTACTGGCTCATAATGACACCCCCTCGGCCTGCACTGGTTTTGCCTTAATGGGCCCCTAGCCCCGGGCTCATGCTTTTGAAAGGCAGAAGAAAGTCAATGGATCAAACCAGGAGGATCCCCTTTATACCACATAATGCCACACACACACACACCAAGGAATAGCAATGCGTGGAAACTCACTGTAATTTCTTAAGAGTTCGGTGTATGTCTGCTGCCATGCTTGCCAAACATGTGAACAGACACTCTCACAGTAGCTAAAGGCATTTTTTGAACACATTGATGAGCAGACAGGCTCATCAGATAACAGTTATGTTAAAGCAGACATAAATAATTCCAGACAAGATGCAACATGAGCAAAATGTGGAAGCACGTGTCATGTCGTCAAACCTGTAAACAGGGTTCCCACTCTTTCATGAACACCAGATTCAAGGACTTTTCAAAGAACCATTTTATTAAATCAAGCACCTTTGAAATTCACACCCCCAGCACATAACATCATGAAAGTCCTAACTCTACTTACCATTTCACTTACACTTAATATTTACATAAAGACATGTCAGAGTTATAATGATGTTTTGAATGTGTAGGTTTTATAAATTTAAACCGTTTTAGACAGTCGTGTTTATAGGACTTGAAATCCATTAAATTCAATACTGGTAATATTCAAATGCAGTTTCTGAAATATTGATTAAAAAAAAATGCATTACACTGGTTTTTAAACAGTTTTTAAATTCAGAATATCTCCATTTTTTTATTTGTCTTTTTTACATAAAATGCTGTTAAATGTTGTAATAACATCGTAAAACCTGTTAACAGTAAACCTTTGCACATTCACTTAATATAACCAAAGTGATGATAAAGACATCATTTTACAGAAGATTTCTATTTCAGATAAATGCTGTTCTTCTGTATTTTCTATTCATCAAAGAAACCTGAAAAAATTATACTCCGCTGTCTTTTTTAGCAGCAAATCAGAATATCAGAATTATTTCTGAAGGACTGTGTGACTGGAATAATAGTGCAAAAAAATTCAGCTTTAAAATCGCAATAAATTCATTTTGAAATATATTCAAATAGAAAACAGTTATTTTAAATAGGGTAGTAAAAAAAATTCAAAATCGTACTGTTTTACTGTACTTTAAATCAAATAAATGCAGGCTTGGTTAACATAAGAGACTTCTTTAAAAAAAAAAGTTTACTGTTCAAAAACGTATTTTCTCTAATGTCTAGCTTTTAATTGGTGAATAAATATTTAACTGCTGGACAACAACAAATAATAATGATTTGTTTATATACTACAAACACTTTTTTCATCATAATACTAAGGCAGAATAGATTTTATGATGTAATAAATGCAATTAGCACTGCATTGTTCATATACTTTATTTATAACCTGCTGGAGATGACTTAAAAAAAACATTTATTGTCACAATCGTTATGTTTAATGTGTTCGTGTTTCCAAAAAGTGTCTGTTTTTCTGTGTAAACAACTGTTTTCATATAGCAATAGCTGGACGATTTTGCCCATATTAGGAGTTTCCCGGTATGATTTTCTGCATGAGAGCACCCACCGGCTTCGAGGATGAATGAAACATACACTTCATGAATGTGTATAGCGCTCCTTGATGTTCATCTTGCCTTCTGGGTCCGAATTAAATATCATGTCATGCGCATCCTTTCTCGTTGAGTTTAAATCTATATTTACTCAACCAGCTCGTGAAAACCTCTATTCGAGCACACTTGACCGAAAAAGTGCGTGATCAATTTCCGTGATATTAAAAGTTGGGCGACGTGTCAATATATACAGGATCAGGACATGCATTGCAGGAACACAGGGGGTAGGGTACAACAGGGATAAGGGAACCCACCCATAAGAAAAACTGTGCTATTCACTGCGCCTAAAATATATTATATTACAAAATAATACATATAAAATACTAAATAAAAAATATAATACAAAAATATGTTTGTATTGACTATTACAGGGTTAGTTTATCGGAAAATCTAAATGATGTCATTAATAACTCACCCTCATGTTGTTCCAAACCCGTGAGACCTCCGTTTATCTTCGGAACACAGTTTTGTTCATTATCTGGCTCGTGTTCATCTTCAGTTCTCTCTTCACAGCAGTTCAGCAGTTCACAGTAATGTGTCAGCCACATTAAAAAAGTTAACAGCTTAAGTCATTTGTGGATTAATGCGTATTGGGGACGCGAACCGTTTAAAACGATTCAGTTCGATTCGGTGAACTGGTTCAAAAAGATCCAGTTGCATCGAATGATTCGTTCGCGAACCGATATAACAAACTGCTTTGTTTTTAACTCTCTCTCACAACAGACACGGAAGAGAATACAATGCTGAATAAAGTCGTAGTTTTTGCCATTTTTGGACCAAAATGTATTTTCGATTCAAAAATTCTAACTGACCCTCTGATGCCACATGGACTACTTTGATGATGTTTTTCTTACCTTTCTGGACATGGACAGTAGACCATACACACAGCTTCAATGGAGGGACTAAGAGCTCTCAGACTAAATCTAAAATATCTTAAACTGTGTTCCAAAGATGAACGGAGGTCTCAAGAGTTTCCAGTTGAGAAATGCAATAAAATACAATGTTTTGTTTGTTTATATTCCAATATTCCAGAGAATATTATTAAGTGAATTAACATTATCCAGTGAATTATTCTTGACTCTGTAGCTATTAAACAGCTTATAAACATACTAATACGGTAGTTTAAAATGAAGTTGATTAAATTTACATGAAAGACTAATATTCAACACTTAAAAAAAAGATGACTGAAAAGAGGAAAAACCAATGTAAAGTATATTCTTACTTCACTCAGCGATTTATTTACTTTATAACAGTTAATAGCTGATGACTTTGCCACTTTTTTCACTAATAAAATTAAAAACATCAGTGCACAATTTTCCAGACCACAATCAGTCAAGGTCATATCACCAACAAAAATACACTCATTTACATCCTTCTCTACACTCTCTGAGGCAGAAGTCTCCAAACTCATCCTTTCTAATCATCCTACTACTTCCCCGCTTGATCCTATTCCATCTCATCTCCTTCAAGCCATTTCTCCTGCAGTTGTACCTTCACTCACTCACATCATTAACACATTCCTCCAAACTGGTGTTTTTACCGTGTTCAACTAAGTCTCTGCATTTCTCACACAGAACAACCTCCTTGACAGCAACCAATCTGGCTTCAGAAGTGGACATTCAACTGGGACTGCCTTGCTCCCAGTTGTTAAAGCCCTAAGACTGGCAAGAGCAGAATCCAAATCTTCAGTACTTTTCCTGCTTGATCTGTCCGCTGCTTTTGACATGGTTAACCACCAGATCATCCTATCAACCCTGCTGGAAAAAGGGCATCTCAGGAACCACACTTCAGTGCTTTGAGTCTTACCTATCAGATAGGTCCTTCAAAGTATCTTGGATATGTGAGGTGTCCAAGTCACAACATCTAACTACTGCGGTGCCTCAGGGCTCAGTTCTTGGACCACTTCTCTTCTGTCTACATGGCATCATTAGGTTCTGTCATTCAGAAACATGGCTTTTCATATCACTGCTATGTTGATGACACTCAACTCTACCTCTCATTGCATCCTGATGATCCGACGGTAGCTACTCGCCTCTCAGCTTGTCTAACAGACATTTCTTGCTGGATGATGGACCATCACCTTCAACTCAACCTTGCCAAGACAGAACTGCTTGTGGTTCAAGCAAACCCATCGTTTCATCACAATTTCACCATTAAGTTAGGCACATCATAACTCCTTCATAAACAGCCAGAAGCCTTTATGATGGATGATCAGCTGATTTTCCCAGACCACATTGCTAAAACTGTCCGATCCTGCAGATTTGCTTTATTCAACATCAAAAAGACCAGACCAAAATCAGAAAGATATAAACACTCTTTTGTGCCTGCAGCCATTCTGCTTCTTAATTCTATAAAGAACCACAGATAAGTGATGTGACATTACATTCAGCCAAGTATGGTGACCCATACTCAGAATTCGTGCTCTGCATTTAACCCATCCGAAGTGCACACAGAGCAGTGAACACACACACACACACACACTGTGAACACACACCCGGAGCAGTGGGCAGCCATTTATGCTGCAGCACCTGGGAGCAGTGGGGGTTCAGTGCCTTGCTCAAGGGCACCTAAGTCGTGGTATTGAAGGTGGAGAGAGAACTGTTCATGCACTCCCCCCACCCACAATTCCTGCCAGCCCGAGACTCGAACTCACAACCTATCAATTGCAAGTCCAACTCTCTAACCATTAGGCCACGACTTCCCTGAACTTAGTGAATTACTATTTATTGATTGTTTTTATTATTTTAACCATGCCTGCATGGTAGGCAATTTTTGTATTTGTATTGTGTGTGTAATTTGTAATACTATCTGTTGCACAATGAATTGTAGTGTGATTCTACAATTTTCATAGTCATGAAAATAAAGAAAACTCTTTCAATGAGAAGGTGTGTCCAAACTTTTGGTCTGTACTGTATATATATATTATAAGACCTCCAACACTAGCTTGCTTTATTCTTTTTCTATTCTATCTGTTTTCTTTCTATTTATTATATTATTTAAAAACCCTTGCTACATGTGCTGTGTTAAGCTAACTGAGACTTATAAGCACTTATATATCATTGCTCTTTGTTGTTTTTGATTGCTTCCACTGTCCTCATTTGCAAGTCGCTTTGGTTTAAAAGCGTCTGCTAAATGAATAAATGTAATGTAAATAAATATCGGTTCCGCAAATCGGGCACATAAATATGCAAAAATAAAATCCAACATGCTACATAAGCCATGGACTTCCTATTTCTTGTGTGCGAGTATTGTTTGTGCAGGTCACTGTGCCTTTCCGTGTTTCTAGTTTAGTCCAGTCTAGTATCTTAAACTGTTTATCTCATCAGTCTGCCGCTCATCTTAGAATCGTTGATCGACTCCAACTGTTTACTGGACTGCTCTTGAGTCTTGCCCTCAATATACCGGTTTTCCAGTGTTTGACCCTGCCTATGTATGACCATTTACAGATGCAGCTCAATAAATTAGAAATGTTGTGAACTCAAATTGTGACACTTGTGTATAAAATAAATTCAGTGCACAATGACTGAAGTAGTTTAAGGGTTTGGTTCTTTTAATTGTGATGATTTTGGCTAACATTAAACAAAAACCCACCAATTCTCAACAAAAATACTTCATAAGATCAATATAAAAAAAACCTTTTTAGTTAATTGTAAGCCTTTTGGAAAGCATGTTCATTTACTGTACATGTACTCAATACTTGGTAGGAGCTCCTTTTGCTTTAAAAACTACAGACTACTTTAACTACTTACTGCCTCAATTTGCCGAGGCATGGAGGTGATCAGTTTGTGGCGCTGCAGAGGTGGTTTGGAAGCCCAGGCTTCTTTGACAGTGGCCTTCAGCTCATCTGCATCGTTTGGTCTTTTGTTTCTCATTTCCCTCTTGACAATACCCATTAGATTCTCTCTGGGGTTCAGGTCTGGTGAGTTTGCTGGCCAGTCAAGTACACCAACACGATGGTCATTTAACCAACTTTTGGCGCTTTTGGTAGTTTGGGCATGTGCCAAATCCTGCTGGAAAATAAAATCAGCATCTTCAAAAAGCTGAATAGCAGAAGGAAACATGAAGTGCTCAAATTTCTTGGTAAATGGGTGCAGTGACTTTGGTTTTCAAAAAACACAGTGGACAAACACCAGCAGAGGACATTGCACCCCAAATCATCACAGACCGTGGAAACTTAACACTGGACTTCAAGCAACTTGGGCTTTGAGCTGCTCCACCCTTCCTCCAGACTCTAGGACCCTGGTTTCCAAATAAAATACAAAACTTGCTCTCATCTGAAAAGAGGCCATTGGACCAATGGGCAACAGTCCAGCTCTTCTCTTTAGCCCAGGAAAGACGCCCATGACGTTGTCTGTGGTTCAGATAATTCCTTGACACGTCTGTGTGTGGTGGCTCTTGATGCCTTGACCCCAGCCTCAGTGCATTCCTTGAAATTCACTCAAATTCTTGAATTGAGTTTGCTTGACAATCCTCATAAGGCTGCGGTTCTCTCGGTTGTTTGTTTTTGCATCCACTCAACTTTCTATAAACATTTTTGGATGAATGTTTGTGGTTGACCCTCCTTGTGAAGGGTGTCAATGATTGTCTCCTGGACAAATGTCCAATCAGCAGTCTTCCTCATGATTGTGTAGCCTAGTGAACTAAACTGATGGACCATTTTGAAGGCTCAGGAAACCTTTGCAGGTGTTTTGAGTTGATTAGCTGATTGGCATGTCACCATATTCTAATTTGTTGAGATGAATTGGTGGGTTTTTGTTAAATGTGAGCCAAAATCATCACAGTTAAAAGAACTAACGATTTAAATGACTTCAGTCTGTGTGCAATGAATTTATTTAATACTTTTTTCTTAAAACTTGCACTGTAAATGGAAAGTGGGGAAGGATTACTTTTTTACATTCGGGTCATGAATATGAAAAAAAAAAATACTGGTATCGTGACAGCCTTACACCACAGACTTCTATTTCTGTCAGCACATTTTTGCTTGCAAACTAAGAGCCAAGTTAAAATTACTCTCTGTGGTAACTGACAGCACATGAAAAATTTTGTCGGTAGCTTAACCCGTATTTAACCCAAACATTCCTTTAAGTATAAAGAAATAATTACGTTAGAACACAGACATGCTGCAACAGAGTAAAAGGAAGTAAGAACCATTTAAGACATCTCATAATACAGATTTGTTAGTATAGACTAGGTTCAGTTGAGTTCAAGATGACATGGCACATGTTCTTGGGCATCTGAATGGCCAGTGTGCTTCTCACTCCTCCCCAGCCAAGCAGCTGGTCTCTGGGATCCAGAGCACTTCCTCAGCCAGGTGCAGCATTCAAAGAGCTTGCTCTCTCTCTTTCCCCCTCTCTCTCTCTTTGCACTCTATGGAGTGCAGAATCAGAAGAAAGTAATGTCTTGCCTCATTTATAGTTACAATGCATGTGGAGAAAAATCTGTTAGAATGTAAAAAATATCAGAAAAAAGTTGAGTCGAGCTACCAGTCGACTCAAAAAAAAAAAAAAAAAACAGTTAGAGCAGCTCTTCCTCCAAGAGAACCAGACAGTACCACTTCCCTCTCTCTCGCCTCTCTCTAATCCCATAAATTCCTCTGCACCTTTGACCTCATTTTTAACTCAAATCACCAGAGACGAGTGAGATACCCACACCACTCCACACCTCCACACAGTGTGTGCATGTACGAGAAAAAAATGGTTTCTGAAGTGAAAGTAAGGCTGATATCATTCAAGTGATGTAGATATTGGAACAGTGTGTCAGGGTGGATTTTGTATTTTCAGTGAATAGAGGTCAAAGCTTTCGCATTACGTTGGAATACAGTCCATAAGCCTGCTCAATATGGAGAGAAAAAATGCAATAAACTTCCGATATGTCATGAAACCACTGTTAGTTCATTGTATTTGCGTAAAGAGCAACCAGAAAGATTTTCAAAATGTCCCATTCTGTGTTCCAGAAAAAAGAAAGTAAATAGAGGGTTGGTAAATCATGACAGAAATTACTGCTATCACAACTCTTTCTTTATCTTACCGTGGCAGTCATCTTGTCACTTTCCGCCATGATAGCGGAGGAGTATTTGTTGGATGGCATCACTATTTCAGTCGTTTTTTTTTTTATTTCTTCTTCTCTATCCTGTCAAAAAAGAAATATTAGACTTGGATGAATGACAAAAAGAGGCAAAATATATCAAATCTAGAGATATGAACCCAATGACTTAAAAAACGTAAGGACGTCTGAGAAAAAAATAAATGGATAGTAGTGTTGGGCGATTATGATCAATTTTTCAAATCGTCATATCGTCAGCCTGTGAGATCGACGATGCACGATATTATCATGCATGGGTGGAGCAAGAGAGAGACTCTTTGTTCCTTGTCATAGCATAACTATTTGGTGTTTTAAACCACGCAGGTCCACGCGAGAGAGCCTATGGAATCACCAATAATCGAAAAAATATACTTTCAAACATACTGATAAACTAAAGTTAACTATAAAAATACTGCATTTAAAAAAGCTAGCTCATATATAGTCGGACGCAACTGTCATATCACACATCCTGTGAAAAATCTGCCGCATCTGTGCACGGAAGTTATCAGTCGAAATCAGTCAATGGTGAAAATCAATAGTAGATTTCATTTAAAGTCTAACACTAATATTAGACATAAACGAACACGCTAAATATAAAGTACTGAAAACAGGTAAGTTCATATATTTGGAGTAAAGTTGAACTGAACTGATGCATCAGTCAAACAGCGCTCCGGACCACATGCCTCATGACGAGCTGGACGCACCGCCACAAAAACAAGAATGAGATTTGTTCTAACATAACTGTGACATTAAACTCAGTCAGTGAGGGCTCTCCCTATTGCACTAGGGCTGAAACGATTCCTCGAGTAACTCGATTACAAAAAATGATCGAGGCAAATTCCTCTGCCTCGAAGCCTCTTTTAATTTATTTAAAAAATCTCACGCCAGCTTCTTTCTCAATTATTTTTTTTAATGTGACAACCCGTTTACGTGACCCACAAAGTGGAAATGGACACAGGCGCTGCGTCTGAAATCTCATACTGCAAGGAGTCAGCAGTTTTTTGATTTGATGGAAAACGTAAAGAGAACATCGTGGCGTGTGTCCATTGCAAGATAGATCTGGCATACCACAACTAGGGCCCTATGTTTTCTGCGATGCAGAAACGCGGAGGGAATCGCGGAATCCAGTCATAAAAATGGAATTTACAGTTTAACGAGGAATGGCAAGGAATTTGCAAAATTTTTAATGAATTAATCAAAAATAGGTCATTGCACTTACATCAAATCATGATATGGACTAATATCTGTAAATATTAAGCCAGAACAGTCTATTTAAATATGAATCCTGCATGTTCTGTGTGTCTGTGTTAATGAATGCAGCATAAGCGTCTTCCTCTATCACACACTGAAGCGCGAGTGACGCTCGCTGTGATTTCAGCGTCTGCTGTCTCACTAAATAAGACGTGAACACATGAACAACAAAATTAATTTGACATGAACCAAGAGAAATTAACTAAGAGAAAACATTACCGTCTACAGCCGCGAGAAGGCGTTCTATGCTGCTCAGTGCTCCTGTAGTCTACACTGAGCAGCATGGAGCGCCCTCTCGCGGCTGTAGACGGTAATGTTTTCTTTTGGTTCTTGGTTCTAAATAAATGTGACTTATAGTCCAGTGCGACTTATATATGTTTTTTTCCTCGTCATGCAAGAGGGTCTGGCTGCAGACTTGCACTTGCACTCTCAGACTTGCATTCTCAGACACTTGCACTCTCAGACACTTGCACTTCCGAAAAATACAGTAATTCATCTGTCAACTTTATTGTCATTGTTCACAGTACAAGTACAGACAGAGAAACAATGGGTAATAATTAAATGATTATTTTTGATGTATGCATTGCATTCTATGCATTTAAAAAATAAAAAATATTTTTTTCTAAAAAAGGAAACTTAGTTGTTTAATTTAAAAGACCCAGGAGTCTTATTTTCTCTTGCATAATTAATATTGCACTTTAATTAAGCAAAAACACATTTTAACTGATTACTTGATTAATCGATGGAATTTTGGTAGAATACTCGATTACTAAAATATTCGATAGCTACAGCCCTATATTTGCACATATATAGGCTGTTCGAATTGCTTGTTTAAGTGCAATGAAATAACTTCTATCTGCAGCAGTGTACGTCTGTTTGTGGATGGAGACTTTGTAACGGCCGAAACTATGTATTTTGCATGCATCAAATTACAGCGCGGTGTGCATGAAAATACCAAGAAGGTGGCAGAGCGAACTTATCATCCATAGTGGTTCTTACAAAAGAAAACTGGTTTTACTTCCAGTTTCTGACATTCAATGTCTGTTTCAGGTAACGATTGTCTAGGTAAAGCCATTATAAGACCACAGCAACCTAGACAAAATTGTCTTATGTAATATTATGCCTTAGTAATAAAATAAAGACCACTATATTATTAAACAAAAATTTTGTCGTCAACCTTTTATTGTATACAGGGCCAGATTAACACTTTGTTGTACCCTGGGCAACAGTATTCAAGGGCCCCATCATCACGACCCCAGGAACACCATAATATGGTCATATACAGAATATATTACTGTAATATACAGTAAATATACTCAATACTTCAAATTCTAACTGTCATCAGGTGTATTTTGATTTACAAATATTTAAATGCTCATAGAACTACAAATGCACTACTATGTCCCCTATCAAAGACATTAACTCACATATGATGCTATGAAAACAAAAGACATCAGCATCTGTATAATCTGGTAAAATTGACCACTACATTGAGAGGGAGGGAAATATCCTCCATTTTCACAAAAATGAATAAATAAGCAACCACTTTCAAACCATTGTTTATTTAACAACATTTATTTATTAAATGTATTGAACTGATAGAGCTATAACAGAAGACCACAGACAACACATCAAGAAACATTTTGGTCCTCAGCTCATTTTAAGCTGAAATCACCCTGACAGGGTGACCCTGTTTCCTCAGAATTTAACAAAGCAATCAAGTTATTAGTCCAACACAAACAATTTGAAATCTGCCAGTTATCCCTCCACAACAATTTCCAGCATTTTAATGAAGCTGGCACCTCAAGGAAAAAGCTCATTGTGGCGAGTGGGGCGGGGCCGAGAGGCGTGGGAACGAGGAGTGAGGCCAGGTGTAGTGATTGAAGATGAGCTACACCTGTGCCCCACCACCGGTATCGAGTCCCACGTAGGAGATGGAAGGATATAAAACTGGAGCGACGGCCGTGAAGGACGAGAGAGGACCAGGCCTGGGACGTTATTTTATGTTTGCTTTTTATTTATGCGCACCAGTCGTCCGTGAGGGGCTGGTGCGCCATTTTGTGTTTATTTTGAATATTAAAATGTTTTGATTGTGCGCCGGTTCCCGCCTCCTTCTTCCCGATGATTACAAAGGTCTTATCGTTACACTCATTTTAACTTGTTTTAAAATAGAACAATATATCACAGCACAATTAACCTGTTAAACATTTTAGTGCTACATAAACATTTAGAAATCTGTCTATTTCTCTGAAGAAGACAAGACAGAAATAAATGCTACACAATCTGGCAAAACACACAATTTAAGTTGTAGCAACGCCTGACGTAACCCGCTCGGCGTAACATTTGACCCACCTCATGCAGACTGACCAATGAGAGCGGCTAACTTGAGGCACTCTCTTCATTGGTCAGTCTGCATGAGACTGACTCTCAACTCACGTTCAAAGTCATAGGCAGCGCAACGTCTCTTCTGGGCAGCGCACAAAAGCCCGTGTTGACAGTTTGTTTAATATAAAGCGGGAGATTACCAGATACAGTATTTTGCTCGTGCCCTTGCTGCCCTGGGCCCTTTAGAGGTCTTGGGCCCCTGGGCAATTGCCCAGTTGCCCGTATGGTTAATCCGGCCCTGATTGTATAGAACAGAGTAGCGTGAACATTCTCTAGAGTTTTTCTCAATTGCTTTGGCTCAGACTTAACATTAAACTGTAACAGTTTTGCAACAGTCTTAACATTAAGATTAAACTGTAAGTGAACTTCTTCTATGGAGCATCACAATTCCATTACTTGTCTGTAAAATGTAGTAACTCAACCAAAACATTTAATTCATGCTTCAAGCCCTAGTAATTGTGTCAGTAACTAACAGATTTTGAAACCTGAGTGGTGGCTCACACAAAAATAGAGCGTTTGAAGTTGTGAAGAGTGTGACAATTTACTGATTTGCAAACATGGGACAAAACACATGCAATTTGCTTAAAAGAATAAGAAATTAAAATCTGCTGTAAACAAGAAACTAATTGTTCACATAAAAAAAGTCCCTTTAATCATAAAAGCAACACAACACAATGCAATGTGCAATTCAAAATATGCGTAAAACCAACTGTGAAAATTCTTTCATGGTACATGGTATTTCTTAAAGGTCAGAAATCTGAACTTATTGTTATAAGAAAAAATATATTTCATTTGTGAATTAAGCCAAAGCGATTGAGAAAAACTTAATTCTTTTTTTCAGATCACAGCTGTTGTTCACATTACATTACATAGGGTGGCGAATGTGTTTCTGTGTCATTATAAATCATAATGAACTTTTCCCAATCACAGTTTTTTGTATAGTCTACATAACAGTCTATATCCGACAAACACACTAGTTTTGGGGAAATAGGAAAACTGGAGAAAGTGACAAACCACATTAAGCAAACAGGACACAGGCAAGGCCTCCAGGTGCATCCTACAAGAAATGGCTAAATGACATTGTGCTTAAGTCTGCAGACAAGAACGTGCAAGTACACACACAAAGGCATTTGCCTTTTTAAATTCTATGGATCTCATTTCAAGTCCATTATCTGAGTGACAATGTGCAAGTTTTCCAAATGGGTCCTATAAACACTCATGATCTCTTCAAAGCCCAGGGGGAGAACTGAGAAGTGAATAAGAGAGAATACAATAAGAGGCCAAATCAAAGGTCTGTATGCATGACGGAGATTGTGGACTGAACCTAATGTGAGGAAGGATTTTGTGTGTTTGTAGCTGCCACAATGATCACAAAACCTATATTAAATTTCACATAAAAAGAGATTAAGATCTTTATCAAATTCTGTTATGAATGATAAAAATAAACAAGTTTCCTCAAGTACTGTAAGTGTAGAAAAGTAGGGTAGTTTCAAATGGTGCATTTAAGACATTATTCTCGTTCATATTTATGATTTGGAATACTCATGCAAATACAGAATTGATGAATAAATTATGACACAAAATCAAGAATAGAGAATGTGCATCAAGTCTGTAATCTCTGTTATGTTTTTACTCCGTTTCAGAATGTGTTGTGAAATGAATTGTTATTCTATCGAAATTATACAATGACATTAATAAGTGTAACAGTAACATTATCGAAAGAGAAAAGATGGCAAGCAGGGACTTGGTTCTATTCATTGATTGTTGATTAGATTTTATAATGTGGGCACTGCACTCAAAAGTAGGGACAAATGAACCAAAGACTTTAAATATACCACTGACATTATATATGAATGTGAAAAAGCACAACACACAATATGGTGGAGTAAGTCATGTCTTTTAAATAAAAGAGCAAATCGCCAGTTGGTGAAGTCATTGTGTCAGTGCCACTGCCGTTAGAAGCCATAGGCCCTATCCCAAATCGCCCAAGCGGGCACCTTGATATCAATTTGATGTCAAATTTTAGTCAACACTTGATCAAGATGCTGTAACATCATTTTAAATTCAGTTTGGATGGCAATTTCTTCCAGTGGTAATTGGGTGAAAATAGGAAGATAATCCCACACTGAAATTAGTTTAATGTATATGTAGGCCAAAACGTCTGATGTTCAGTTTATAATAAAAAATTTCAACGTCATGTCAAGTTTTTGATGTCAGTTTGATGTCTTTTCAACATCAATTGCCCATTGTACCTCAGCAAAATGGGCGCAGGTGAGCATCCTTGTGAAAGCTAACATGAGAAATCGGACAGCCTTTGGTCTTGTGGACTTAATGGACATGTATACACAGCATTAATTGCAAGACCGCAAGATGACAAGTACCCATAAAGTGTGCCATTTGGGGGTCAGACCACATGACTAACGATGGGAAGTCCAGTTCTTTTCCACGAACCAGTTCTTTAATGCCTTAACATAAAGACATTGTCAATGACGTAATATATATCAAGTCTATCGTCCCAGGATGGGATGAAAATACACATTCAAATATATAAAATCAGTAATCATAATTTCACTTAGTTAAAACATCATATTCATGATCTGAAAAGTTTACAATTAAGTTACTAAGCAACTAAGCACCCAAATACAGTAACAGGCAGTGATGTGCGTACGAGGATTTAATTCTTGAAGATTTAAAGTAAATAAATTAGTTGTCGTCAGCGCACAAATAATCCACTTAATATACATAATCCATTGTGATTTGTTTTAAAAAAAACTTCGCCAGATTGCCCTTCATTCAAGTCCTCGTTTTTTGAGGCAAATCGCAACGAATCAGTTGTCCAGAAGAACCAGTTCTAGGGCCCTATGAAATCCGTTTTATTTTTTTCCCAAAAAAAATTTCCATTAGAATTTTTCTGGATTCTTTTTTTTTTTCATTTTCTCTACTCCTTTTTAATAGTTACATTAAATTGTATATTAATCAAAAAGCATAGTTATATAGTTAATTAAAATAATTAAACATATACACTTTCACATGAATTTATTAAAAGTTTAACAAAAATTATGTTTAGGGCCCTATGAAATGTTTTATTTTTTCTCACCACATTTTTTTATTTTAACTATTGTTAATACTTTTATTTTGTATTGTTATTGTGACTTGCAGAACAGACTGATCTCCATTCAGCGGCTGTGCCCGACTCCCTGATGCCACCAAAACTCAAAATAAAGTAAGATTGTGTGTATTATGTAATTCCTTGACACATACCTGTTTAACGGGTCTGTGTATCATTGTGCAATTTAACAAAATAACATGCACATTTCTTTTTTAACTGCAAAAAAAAAGCATTTAGCTGAATAGTATATTCACATAAACATAACACCCTCACTTTATCAAATTTAGTAATCATTAAATGTCTTGCCATCTCTAAAAATGAAACAAGCGCCTACTGGATGAATGAGACACTGATGAGGAGGCCACCACACCCCTAAAAGGAAACTGCCACAAGCATCTCAAATACAACCACGATCTGAAAGGATTTGTTCAGCTTCTAACCAAGTCCTCCAGAACAAAGACAAAACCAGCCACTGCAGGCACCACGGCGTCATGAAACACCCAGAGCCCAGAGAGAAATCCTCTCAAGCTGTGACTCATTCATAAGATGTAAGCTGTCTCTTTGTTTTCTATCATATATTCACTGTTGGTGTAAGGCTCATTCAGAGCATGGGTGGTATGGTAAACCATCTAATTCCTGTGTTTAATGTTTCTTCTCCATGACACAACTAAACAAAAAATTCTTATGAGCAGCAGAGCATTATAACAAGAACATTGTAAGGATGGTCCAAGATCTCAAATCAAACAACGTTCATGACATCAAAGAATCTTACCATTTAAGTCCAAAATGGTTGCCAGTTAAAGACTTAAGGTAATTAAAGGAAAACGCAACCTTTTTTCCATCTTCCACTAAGTTTATAAGCTGATAAGTGCTGCGAAGTGCTCTTCCGCCAAACATTATATTCATAAATTTTATCTTAGGAAATCGCCACGTTTTATTTTGTGTCACCATACTTACTCGTGTAACTACTATATTTAACCATCTTTAAATATTGATATACGAGTTAGGGGTGTCCATGGTTAACCGATTAACCGATTAACCGTTAAAAATTGCATAACCGAGTGAAACATTTTGCTCGGTTAAGTGACGTCAATGGCGTGCATTGAATTTAGTTGTAATACATTGTTGCACCTCTAGAGACTTCCAGAGCGCTCCCAGACATTTGTAATGTCCACAAGAAGAAGTCATTTTTCTAATATGAAGCGGGCAAAGAAAAGTACAGCGTTGGAGCACTTTAAAATTGAGAGTGACGGGGCAAAATGCAAGTATTGCAATACAGTGCTTAGATATACTTCAAGTACAACCTCGTTGTTGTAATCTCATTCTCAACAGCCAACACCCGGGCATCATTAGGCCGGCGACACACTGGATCTGTGGCGAAAGCGTCTCAGCTGCGTGGCGTGTCTGTTTTTAATTCGGCTCCCATGTTAACAGGTTAGAGCTTGCCGACTGCCTGCGTGAGTCGCGTGGCTCATGCGCGGCTCGACGCTTGCATGCTAGAAATAGAACCGACGCCTTGTTGGAAGCATTTCCAGGCAAAATATAATAGGAAAATATGTTTATATGTCATGTTTATATGTCATGTCAAACATATGAATTCATGACATTTTGATATTTGAAAGTCTATAGGTTGACATAAATTCAGATATAAATGTAATAAAAAATAATAATAATTATAGATTTTCAAATATTGTTCCTGTCAAACATAGTCATAGTCATAGCCTTAGCGAGGCGGCCGCGGAGCCTGCTTGTTACCTTCGCCTAAACACGGAAAGTTACATAACTATTACTAGAGCCTGTTCCTTTATAACATAGCCAAAGGTCGGTGTATATTTGCTTTATACATTTTAGGCTTATTCTCAAATTCAGATTGTGTTAGGGGGCGGGATTATTAGGCAGTTTTAATAGGACAATTTGACCGGAGAGATTAAATTTTTGTTGGATATTTAATTTTTTTTTCGGCCAATGTCCGGCAATTACCGGACAACGGAAACCTATGGCACACTATGGTTAACCGAGTATTAACCGCTAAGGGCCTCGGTTAACTGTTAATGAAAAACTTGAAAACGTGCAGCCCTAATACGAGTATATACAGGTGCATTTCAATAAATTAGAATGTTGTGGAAAAGTTCATTTATTTCAGTAATAACTAAAATTCACAACTAAAATTGTGAAACTCATAAATTCAATGCACACAGACTGAAGTAGTTTAAGTCTTTGGTTCTTTTAATTGTGATGATTTTAGCTCACATTTAACAAAAACCCCTACATTCAATCATTCAATCCTGAGATATAGAGACTTAGAGATGACAGAGAGTGACCCTAAAGAGGGTTTCTTCAGGATTTTTAAGCTAAAATGTATGACCTTTTTAAGACCTGCACAAATAAAATTAATACCATATGAGCAGAGTTGGGCAATGTCTATTGTACCATATTAAACTGTAAAAAAATATTAATTTACAGTTCAGATACAAGTTTTCACAACAAAAAAAATGTTTTATACAACGCTAAACTTTACATTTCAGCCTTTAACCCTCTGGGGACGGATTAGGCGGTACCGCCCAAAATGGCATACTTTTACAAATGTGTAGTTATCTCAAAAACTATTAATGCTAGAGAGATGCGGGTTTTTTTGCCGTCTTCCTCAGATTCCGCTGAAAACAGCGGTGTCCAGTTTGTATATTAAACACTTCCCTTATTGCGCAATACCACTGCGTAAACAGGCCAATGAAAAAGATTGTGCTAGGCAGATTCAACACGCAACAGCCAATGGAAAAATTGCCGCTGGGGGAGTCTTTTTCTAACCCAATCAGAGGAAGGTTATGTCTTCTAGCGATTCAGAGGACTCTGTAGCTCTGCTGTAGCCTTGTAAAAGCTGGCTGGACTAAAGTAAAAGACATGTAATCAATAAGCGTTCAGAGAATCAGCATCAGGGTGGAGAAAGCAGAATGCGATCGGAGTGTTACACAGAGCGATCGGAGTGTTAGCGAGCACAAAGAGCTAAATTCGAGCGATCGGAGAATCAGCATCACGTGGAGAAAGCAGAAAGTGATCGGAGTGTTAGCGAGCACAAAGAGATAAATTCGAGAGAGATACAGCATTATTACAGAATTGTTTTATCAAAATGGCAAGCAGTAAAAGATTTACGGCAGAACAAGCTCTGGAACAATTAGTGGAAAGCCTGGAGAGGCCTTGCTTTGCTCACTGGCATGCCTAGGACTGTTTTTAAAAAAAGTTAATTATTTAATTGTTCTTTACACATTTGATTAAACAATAACACATTTCTGTCAAGCAAAGAGTTTGAAAAAATATATTTTCTTTGTTCAAAAACTGTTCTATATTGTGTGTTTTTCAGTAATAAATGACAAAAATCTAATTTTCGTTTTTGAAATTCTCTAGTTTATTGTAAAATTTTTCACTCATACTTCCTTTATATAAACATATTGCATGCATGCTTATGGTAGCTTAGGGTCTTCTGAATCCATAGATACCAAACACAGGGTGTTTCATCTCCTTTACATATGATTTATAAGCCCAAATATAAAAATAGAGAAAACAGACCAAAAAGGGCTTAGTCCCAAAAATAAAAAAAACGCCTAGGATTGTTTGTAAATAAAGTTAATTATTTAATTGATCTTTACACATTTGATTGAACATTAACCCATTTCTGTCAAGCAAAGAGTTTGAAAAATATATTTTTGGGTCAAAAACTTTTAACTACTGTTGTGTGAGGTAGGATTTTCAGTAATAAATGACAAAAATCTCTTTTTCGTCTTTGAAATTCTCTAGTTTATTGTACAATTTTTCACTCATACTTCCTTTATAGACATATTGCATGCATGCTTATGGTAGCTTAGGGTCTTCTGAATCCATTGATACCAAATACATAGTGGTCCATCCTCATTACATATGGTTTATAAGCCGAAATGTAAAAATAGATAAAACGGACCAAAAAGGGCTTAGTCCCCTAAGGGTTAAACCATTTATAAGAAATTGGATGAGTCAAAAGTATTAATTGTTATATTAATTTTAACAATTATTATCGATAAAATATTTTATCAATTAAATTATATAAATTAGGGGTATGCAATATCGACAATTTTTTTTAAATATAATTTTCTGGGATTTTATCGATAATGGTAATTAGATAATATTGTGCTATAAAGTGTGTTATATCTTATTAATTGTGCTAACAGCTGGCTCCTGAATTTTTTCTTTTTATCTTCTGTGGTAAGTTCACAGCAATAATATAAATTAATTTCCAACTAGTTTTATCTGCATTTTTACATTTAAGCCATTCTTTCTAAAAGTGTGCACCATCTTTTGAGTCAAGTTCTTGCATTTGGGCTTTTACCAAGCAAATGAAATCAGTATCAACAAAATTGATCTTAGCAATGCAGAGGAAACACAGAAGCGACATTAGAAGTGTCATTTAGATGCATTTACACACTGTTTAATGCAGCTCTGAGGGACATGGAATACTTTTGAATAAATCGGTTGAATAAATGATTCAGTGATTCACTCATTAACACAGTCAAATGTTTTGTTTCTGAATGAATCAGCCGTTGGAATGAATTGGTTGAATCTCAATGACTCACTCATTAAAATTCACTTGCTGTCACCTACTGGCGGTTTTATACTGAGCCCCGCACATGACATGCAAGAAAAAATAAATAAATTGTGCGCACGATTTACTAATTCGTTCCCTCACTGTACTAAAATGTGCGCATGATTACTATGATTACTAATTTACTTTTGCGTTACCTCGATTTGCTAAATTGTGGGCACGATTTAGCAAATCGAGGGAACGAATTAGCAAACCGTGTGCACACTTTATAAATCGAGTGAACTAAATAGTAAATCGAGGGAAATCAATAGTAATCGTGTGCATGTTTTAGTACAGTGAAAGAACGAATTAGTAAATACGATTGCGATTTTCATGCGCATCTCACCAGTAAAGACGCTCCTGTAATTAGAAGTGCTGTATATCTCCAGTACGTGTGTTCAGATCAGGGTTGCCAGGTTTTCAAAACAAATCCTGCCCAGTTGCTTCTCAAAACTAGTCCAAAACTAGCCCAAACGCGTTTCCAGGAGGCTACCGATAAAAATTGCTTCCCAGGGTTAAAATATACATTTTTTGGAAGTGGATGCCTTGGTAAATTTGCACTTTAGGCGCTAAATATCAAATTGTAGGTATTGGGGTTGCTTCAAATCATGGCCATGAAAAACAACCGCAGACTTGGTAACACTGATTTAGGTGGAGCGGCAATTACTACACAGAACCATAGTCTAAAAGCAGGGATAGGCAACTCCGGTCCTGGAGGGCCACTATCATGCAGAGTTTTGCTTCACCCCTCATAAAAACTCACCTGCCTGCCTGTCACCTGCCTCCAGGACCAGAGTTGCCTATCCCTGTACTACAGAAAACTAGCAAAAAATCGCTTTCAAAATCGACAAAGAATCGCATGCGATTTTAAAATTTATTTTGTGTAGATTGTCAGTGAATTACGCTCTGTGTAGTAAATGCCAACCAGTGTTGCCAAGTCTGTGGTTGTTTGTCATGTCCGTGGGTCAAACCGGCAATACCAATTACATGATATTTAGCCCCTAAAATGCTAATTTTACCAAGGAAACCCTGCCAAAAAATGTATATTTTAAAACCGGGAAGCAATTTTTATCGGGGAACCTCCTGGAAACACGATTGGACTAGTTTTGAGAAGCAACTGGGCAGGATTTGTTGTGAAAACCTGGCAACCCTGATCTGAACACTCATACTGGAGATATACTTTTAATTACAGGAGCGTCTTTACTGATGAGATGCGCATGAAAATCGCATTTGATTTTTTGCACACGATTTAGCCTACAATTTTTTCTTGTATGTCATGTGCGGGGCTCCGTAGTTTTAATTTCACATTTAGACTTTTTCTTTCTTTAGGTTTTAAATTATTTCACGTCAGTATTTAACGTTTTATGTTAAAAACACAACATTAGGCCTATACATAAACTGTGTAAATACATGCTATTTCAGATGCAGATTCCAAAAATGTTTTCTTATGTTGGAATGAAAGACACTAAATACTGGATGAAGTGCTTTTTATTCCTGCGAGTATGACTTTCAGGTACTTTATACACCACTGTTGAAAACATACATAACATAACATGCATTTAGAGAGATTATAGTGTGAATTTTGATTCCATGTCTAAGTTAAAGTTTTAAACAAGATTTAAAGACTGAATTCAAATAAAAGAAAGTACAGTAGTACACGAATGGGACATCACTAGATTCGCGTTCACCGAGAATGCAGATGTGACCTGACAGAGAAAATAAAATTATTGAATGAACGACCTAAGTTTTAGTTAAACTATCAGCCACCAATAAAAAGCCAAAAGAAGCTAACTTCTCAATTCAGTGTGCAGGCTCATTCTTACTAAAGGTTTGATTTAAGTCTAGTAATTTCTATGCAGCAGCGCAAAACCAAAGTGACGGCGCGGCATTCATTCGAGAGGCCCCGGGGCACGGAGCGCGCGCTCCGCCGGACAGTCTACCAACGCCAATTACCTCGTTACCCTCGCTCGACTCAACTCACATTCACCCCGCTGCGGATTTCACCTGCACTCGGCGCCCACTTATATATCACACGCGCTAACACTTCTATTGTTTTAAAGGGATAGCTCACCCCAAAATTAAAGTTCAGTCATCGTTTATGCAACCTTGGACCATACCAAAAATGAGCAGTTAGGCAGAATGTCAGCCTCGTTAGTTATTCAATTTCCTTATTCAAAAATGCAAGGAAAGTGAACGACGACCGAGGGTGTCAGTTCCTCACATTCTGACTGACATCTATCTCATTGTGTGTTCCACATAAGAAAGTAAACACAATGGCAGAACTTTCATTTTCGGTGAACTATAAATACATGGCAATACGCCTAAGTGAAAAGGACAGAAATATAAATCAACTGTTTCCATTACTATGTTGCAAAACATTAATCCGCATAAGGCGCGTTATAACACTCCTATGACGTCAACGAAGTAAACCGGTTTTATTCTAACAAAAATTATTTGAGAGCATTTACTTCATTTACTTTATGCATATTCAGAAAGTTTGCTTCTTTTTGAAAAACTTAAACCACACAATTAAAAATACTGGTTTCAGTTATTTTTACCGACTATTATTATTTAAATATGTGAGGAAAGCACTCTTTTTGTACGTTGCATCTATAACAAACATATGGTTTTTCACGAGAACGCGGAAATCTTGGAATTAATCGATCGTTTAAGTGATAAGAAAATGTGCACAACACACTAAAGAACTCAGACCGGTGATGCATGAAAACGAGGAATAAATCTCACATACTTCCTCACGCTTACATAATGAGCTATAAGACAAGCTCTCAGCATGCCTCAGCCATGCACGCTGCATAGGCACACACCATTCCATGCTTTAACAACACGAAGTTAAATGCATTGTAGTTACATATAGAATCTAAAGGTTAAAGTAGCCTAACTAAAATAAAAGTTGGAATAAAAGTCTTTATCATCAGACGCGCGGTCATGTAGCACTTGAACTCTCCCCGAGAACGCGCACTAGAGCTCCATGCAGAAGAGGTATGAAACTTACCTGTCTCTGGAGAAGTAGTGCTATTGCAAAGAGACTGAAGGTGCCTTTAGAGTAGTCCACTGCCAAGGTGCTGGGGTGTCACACTAATCTCTGCTGGTACACACGCCTTTAAACCCTAAGGGTGAATATGTAAATGGAGTCTCGTTTACAAGGACCGCTCGGTCTTTCGCCTCTACACTCAGGCGTGACTTTTCCCGGGTCTCGAATCGCGCTCCCACTGAATAAAAGCTACTTTTACCTCCTACTGTTTAACCCTTTGTCGGTTATGAGATGGCATTCACACGTTCTGTGAGATTCTGTTTCGTGCAAATAAAATATGACTGTTTTCACTTTTCCTTACAGAACTACTTTTTTATGTTTCTCTGGTTTCCCTGCTACACATTTTTTTTATATGCAGGTTATCTATAATATTGGGAATTATTAAATATCTACTTAGTATGTTGTACAATCTTTAACATAATATTGTAGGCTATATAATGCTATATATATATATGTATGTATGTATGTATGTCTGTATGTATTTATGTGTGTGTATATATATATATATATATATATATATATATATATATATATATATATATATATATATATATACAGCATGAGAGAGCGACCGACAATAATTGTGCCCAATTTATGATAAATTTTTTTTTAATTTAATATATTTTTAATCAAAGTAATGTTTTTATCTTTTATATGTTGTTTACATATAAGTGGTAGATTCAAATTGTACAAATATAAGCAAAGTTTTGAGGAAAAACATTCAGTATTTGACTCGTGATGTTTTGGGACTTAACATTAATTTTCAAGGCATTTTTATAGTTCTGCCTATTTAAGGGTTAATTTCACGGAAGTTTTTCGGTGCATATTTGATGTAACTAGCATGAATAAAACGGAATTACTCAACTACTTTTTGCAAAGAAAATAATGTTTAAGTATCTTATCTTCTATGCTAGTTTAAATAAAGCATACCAAAATCCAGATTATCACTGCACTACAAAATCTCGTGATCACATGTGTGCAGGGCTCTGACTGACGAAAGTGCGGATAGTGAAATCGTTGGGCTCTCTGGCAGCGGAAGTGTGGAAACAGATGTGACAGTTTAGTAGCTACAGCAGTGCTGCGAAGAAACAATGTTGCAGTTGCATTTCACGAATGATACATTACCCGACCATGTCTGCACTGACTTTCAGAATCTGAATAAGTTCAGTGAACAGGTATGAATTTAGTATGCTGCGAACGGAAAGTGGGAATTAGGATACTATTGAATGAGTTTAGTGTTTTTGTGATCAACAGTTTTAGTGTATAAGTGAATTGATGTTAATAAACGGGTCTGATGATCGTCTCGGCTTCAGAACAAAGTCGCCTGATGTGTCGCTTTAGTTAGTGTAAGGTTTAGTCACGTGAGATTACCACAACACTTAGCATTAGCACACTGAGCTAGTCTCCTGTTGTAATGTAAAGGATTTCAGGCGTAAAACGTATATTTAGTGTATTTTGATATGTCAAACAATTGTATCATGCATTTTTATCCTTTGTATCAAAGTTTTCTTGTTTCAGCCTTGCATCTCCAGCAGGAAATTGATTTAAAACATACTGGTTTGCAGTGAATGTTTAAGGAAGCAGCTTTTTAAATACATATAATACATTTAATGAATCTTATCATAGACACGTTTGTACTTTTATTTTTCAAAAAAAAAAAGTAAACAGTTTAATGTATTAAATTGTATGTCTTTATGTTTTGCAAAACTAATATTTTTAAAATTTTAATGGATGAAAAACTCAGGACATCTCTGGAAACTTATTCAATACTGTTTAAATGCATCACGAGTTGCACTTCAAATTTGTTCGGTGGAAATTTGTAGAACCTACAATTTATAAGGGAGCTTTTTTAATTATTTATTTTTCTGTACTTCCATTTGTTTAATTCATAATTTTGTGGGCTGTTATTATAAAATATGTAAATAGTAATAATAAAGAATGAGTAGTTGTATGCAAACTTTATAATGGTGGTGTCTGCATGTTTCTTCGCTAGATTTATTCAATGCCAGTCATTCAGATTTACTTTTTACCTCCCATTGCAGCAGTTTGTGAGACTGACAGAGATCTTATACCAGTTCCTTCTAGAACCCAAAGAGGTGAGTCTGCGCTCCCAGATTACTTTTCTGGAAAGCCATTTCAGTGTTTTGAATCATTCCCAGGAAATGCAAGAAAAGATAAAAAATTTTTACCTTGAATGCAGTACAAGTCTCTTTGGATAAAAGTGTCCACAAATACATGAAGCAAAAGAAAAATAAAAAGTTGAAGGCATGGTTCATAAAAAACTTAAAATGTACTCATTCTCTGGCCATTTAAGATGTAGGTGAGTTTGTTTCTTCATCAGAATAGATTTGGATAAATTTAGCATTACATCACTTGCTAAGTGATGCTAATTTAGCATTACATCCACGTGACCCCAGTCTATCAATTAATGTCTTGTGAAGGGAAAAGCTGTGTGTTTGTAAGAAACAAATCCATCCTTTAGACATTTTTAACTTCAAACCAATGCTTCCGGCTAAAATATGAATCCTATATCTATAATATTGTGTTCTTCTGGGTAAGCTGTCTTGTCTGAATTAGGACAGGTAAAGAAAGATATATTATGTGAATGTTCATTGTGATAACTTATATTGTGAAAATATGTATTCAACAGAATTTACACACAAGTAAATGTTACATATTGTGCTTCTCCCTCATCAGTCAGAGCGGTTCCTGCGTCAGTTGACAGAGTTTGCTGGAGAGAATGGGATGAGTGCAGGACCACTGAGGGCTCTGATGAAGAGTGTCCTCATCCTACCTCACGGTAAAACCTTCAGGACCCCCATCTTGAACAAATCGAGCACCTTTATCTGAAATTCCACAAATGAATAATGCAGTCCCCTTCCCCTGGTGATAACATCAAATGTAGACGTTTAGCCTGACCCCAGCACTGATCTAAACACGCTATGATCCTAATCTCAGTGAGTGATTGTTCAGTTTATTTTACACTAAATTGCTGCATTATGCGTCTAGAGGATCCTAACATATGCAAATAGCCCTTGTAGCAAATAGCCCTGGGGAATCTGGACCTAATGTCACATGTAGACTGACCGACCCTACCAATCAGTATTTATGGTATGCTGCTACATTTGCATGCAATGACTATCCCGCTGCCTGTGCTTTTAGACATTAAAATGAAGAGGAACAAATTACTAATCATACTGATGGGACAAAGTGGTAAGGAAATAAGTGGTGGTGTAATAATATATATCAGAGAAATCAGACAGAGATGTAAAAAAACGTATAGTCTACTGTATTTCAAAACCTAGTGAGGTGCCTACGTAGGCAGCATAAGTGCACTCTCAATGTAAAGACTCTTTCAAAAGATAGCAAACTTAAATTCAAAATCTAATTTTAGCCAAATTCTCTAAGGCGTTATTAATATATTGTTACAACCCTATTTAGTGTTACCAATTGGTACATTATGAAGGTACCATATCAGTTAGAATGCTGCTTACTTAGTTCATTAGGCTTTGGGATAGAAGTATAATGAGCATATTGAAGCAATGTAAATGTCTTTCTCCCTTTTCAGGTGCTTTAAAAAGAAACCTAACTGCTGAACAGGTGAAGGCAGACTTGCTCTCATTAGGTATCATCTTTCTTCACTCAGATCATCTCTACCCATTAAAATATATTGGTCTTGAGTCTGTTTTTAACATTGTGATCTGTTGCTTAATTACAGGATTAAATGAGGACAAGGCCACTCATTTCTCTGACCAGGTTTGTCTTAATATAGACATTTTAGTGTTTTAGTTGCTTCCATGTTTTTACATTTACATTTAGCCATTTAGTAGACGCTTTTATCCAAAGCGACTTACAAATGAGGACAGTGCAAGCAATCAAAATCAACAAGAGAACAATGATATATAAGTGCTATAACAAGTTTTAGTTAGTTAAACACCATACACGCAGTGGCGGCTCCAGACAATTTTGATTGGGGGGGCAATGGGGGGTCCTGGTCTTTTCAAGGGGGGTCTCATGAAAACCAACAAAAAATACAGTGGACATGGCTAATAACTGCATATTTCTGCTACTAAACAACAAAAACACCTTTGCAATGTAAACAAATGACAGGCTACATTTGTTATTCATATCCTTCACACTGCACTTTCATGTCAGGTATATTATGCATTTTTTTTTACACTGATATTTTTACATTTATTTCCAGATAGATATTATTGAGTTTACAGGCTAAAGTGGTCTTTCTGTTGTAAACACTGTTGCTATTGTAGAAAAAAATATTTGCATCACATTTAAAATATAATTATATTTTAATTCATTTCTGAATTGTTTTTATTTTTATAATGATAATTCAGAGAATGAGAAAATCTGAATAAGCCTTACCAGTGTTGTGATAATTATTTTTACGTGTTAAAAATAAATAAGTACTGTAATATAATAAAAGTTTATTCAAATAACATAAAAAAGACCAGACCCCTCCATGCCTGTGAAACTTTTCTCCCTCAAACAGCAGCACGCTAGCGTTACTTCTACACTACAGGCTACACACAGCAATATAAACAACGTATCTGCATGTTCTCACAAGTAAATAAACATCAAAATCACTTCGCTGAGAATGAAACACCACTTACCAGCTGCCACGATGTTGAAAATATCCTCTAGCAATTAAAAAATGCGCGTGCAGCATGAGGAATCTTCCCGGTTGGATGAGGTCGTAGTCGGGTGAACGGTCATCATGTTGGTCATTTTATTTACGGCTAAATTATTATTAATAAATTGTACTAATATTATGATTGGGCGTGGGCAGGCATTCACAAAAGTTTGTTATTACAAAAAAGATTTGAGGAAATTTTGCTTTGACAAAAGGGCACTTAAGGGGCAAAGGAGCAGGTGCTCAAGTGAACCGGTTCTTTCGGACAATTCGATCAAATAAACCAGTTGAAAAAAAAATGGTTCACCGGTTCTTTTGCGCTTGATAATGCCGTCATTGGCGATGATTGGCCTTCATTCAAGCCTTTGGTTTACCCGCACTTATAACATTAGCACAGAATCAGTTCAGAATCAATCACCAAAAGAATCAGTTCGGTTCAGATGCGCTCTGTGTCAGTCTGCTTCGCGCTGAATCACGCATGCGCAGTTATCATCAGCTCATCGGTTCTCGAATTGGACGCGTCCGACAGAAACGGTTCTCGGTTCAGTGTATGAATAAATGTCAAAATAATTATTATTTATTATTGTTCTGCGTAGTTTGAAGAGAAACATCTTTGGATCTTTATCCCGAATATATTTATTTTTTAATCAGGAAGAGGCTGGGGGGTCAAATGGGGGGTCAAGGCATTTTTTGGCAGGGTCTTGAGACCCCCCAAGACCCCCCCTGGCGCCGCCGGTGCATACACGTAGCAAGATTTTTTTTGTTGTTGTTTTTTTATTATATAATAAATAAAAGGAAAACAAATGGAATAGAAAAAGAATAGTGTAAGCTAGTGTTAGAGGCCTTTTTTGCCTTTGTTAATTGTATAATTAAAAATTAATTATTAATTATTAGAGAATCTAGTGGGGTTTTTTTTAAGAAAACAAACAGTAAATTAATAGTGTGCAAGTCTAAAAGGAGCAAGTTTTGCATTTATTATTTGTATTTTTTTAAGAATAGAATTAGAATACAGAGTGCAAGAGTTAGAGAGTCAAATAAAGATGGAGGAGATTTTAGCTCATTCTTGAAGATGGCTAAAGACTGAGTTGGTAAAAGTGATTTTTTGGCTTCTCTGGGATACACGATAAAGCAATGTTCACTTGCAGAATGCAAGCTTCTAAAGTGCACATAAGTCTAAAGTAATGAATTTAGGTAAAGGGGTGCAGAGCCAGTGCTGGTTTTGTAGGAAAACATTATTCCTTACATTTAATGTGAGCAGCTATTGGAAGCCAGTGCAAATTGATAAACAGAGGTGTGACGTGCATTATTTTTTGGCTCATTAAAAATTTATCTTGCTGCTGCGTTCTGGATTAATTGTAAAGGTTTGATAGAACTGGCTGGAAGACCTGCCGAGAGAGCATTGCAATAGTCTAGCCTAGACAGAACAAGAGCTTGAACAAGGAGTTTTGCAGCATGTTCCGAAAGAAAGAGTCTAGTCTTCTTGATGGTGAATAAAGCAAATCTGCAGGAGCAGACATTTTAACTATGTAATTTGAAAAAGTCAGCTGATCATCAATAATAACTCCAATGTTTCTGGCTGTTTTTTATGATTGATGTGCCTAACTGGATGGTGAAATTGTGATGAAACAATGGGTCTGATGGAACCATAAGCAGTTCTATTTTGGCAAGGTTGTGTTGAAGGTGATGGACTTTCCTCCAGCAAAAAAATGTCTGTTATACAAGCTGATATGTGAGCAGCTATCGTCAGATCATTAGGATGGAATGAGAGGTAGAGCTGAGTGTGATCAGCATAGCAATGGTATGAAAAGCCATGTTTCTGAATGACGGAACCGAATGATGCCATGTAGACAGATAAGAGAAGTGGTCCAAGAACTGAGCCCTGAGGCACCCCAGTAGTTAGATGTTGCGAATTGGACTCCTCACTCCTCCAAGATCCCTTGAAGGACCCATCTGAGAGGTAAGACTCAAACCACAGGGTTAATAGAAGAATCTGGTGGTTAACAGTGTCAAAAGCAGTGTACAGACCAGCAAGTACTGAAGATTTGAAATCCGCCAGTCTTAGGGCTTCAACAACTGAGAGCAAGGCAGTCTCGGTTGAATGTCCACTTCTGAAACTAGACTGGTTTCTGTCGAGGTTGCTCTGTGTGAAAAAGGCAGAGAATTGGTTGAACACAGCTGGTTCAAGTGTTTTTGGAATAAAAAGGAAGAAGGGAAACCGGTCTGTAGTTCTCTAAAAGAGATGGGTTGAGGGTGGGTTTCTTAAGTAGTGGGATTATACAAGCCTGTCTAAATGCTGAGGGAAAAACGCCAGTCTGAAGGGACGTGTTAATCATGCGAGCGAGTGCAGGTACAACTGCAGAAGAGAGGCTTGAAGGAGATGAGATAGATAATGATCAAGTGGACAAGTAGTAGGATGATTAGAAAGGATGAGTTTTGAGACTTCTGCCTCAGAGAGTGAAGAGAAGAATTGTGAACAAGTGTATGTTTGCTGGTAAGATGCGCTTGACAGTGTGGTGTGGGAAATTGTGCACTGATAGTTTTTATTTTATTAATGAAGAATGTGGCAAAGTCGTTGATGGGGAGGAGGAGGACAACGAAGTGAGGAAAATGTTTTAAAGAGCATGCGAGAGTTAGATGAATTGTCAATTTTGTTATGATAGTATGTCATTGAAGCAGTGGAGACATTAGTATAGAAGGAAGAGAGGAGTGACTGATACACATTAATGCATGTTTTTTTGGATGGGCATGACTGCAAGACTGCATATCTACATCTTCTTTTATTTCAGTGGAGAATCCACTACCCTGTTTTGTCCAGACTGGCTGTGGGACAGACACTAATGGTCAACCAACTTGTTGACATGGAGTGGAAATTTGGTGGTAAGCAATGTATTAACATATGTGTATGTAAATATATATTACCTACAGTGCAAATAAGAATATAAATATGTGATTAATTATGTGTGTAATTTAAATGCATAATTCTTTGCAGTTACCGTTGGTACAAGTGAGCTGCAAAAGACCGGAAACATTTTTCTACAGGTAACCTGTATTTATTTATTTTTTAAAGTCAGTGCAAACATTCATCAAGAGACTGAATTTAAAATAGATTTACCCCTTAAATGATTCTGAATTAAATTTTAAGGTTGGTTTGCACTACACAACTTTTGCAGAAAAAAAGTCGTCTTTCAGTTTTTCTCTGTACCATTTATGTATGATGCCAGGAGACACAATTGAGACACTTTTGGAAGAGAACTGGACTGAGCTGAACGATGACATAACTGAATCAACAATAAACTGACTTTAACTGATAAACTGGCTGTTTTCTATTGTCCTCTTGCATTATCATCAAAAGTTTTTTCCTGTTTCCAACTGTAAAGCTGCTTTGTATCTAAGTACATTTAGACTCATAACACAGAGCCAGAAGTCTTATTTATATGAGAGATGAGGCAGGAAATTATAGAGAGGGAGATTCTTGCCAACTTAATGAGAACCTTAGCACATGCACTAACCGCACCAGAATCATGAGAGAAGCATACTTTGTTGCATCTGAATCAGTGCATTCTAACAAAACACTCAAGTCTAAGGGATTGATTGTGTCTTTGGTGTGCTGTTAGTCGTCTTAAAAGAAAATGCATTTTCTTGATGGCAGGTAAGTGTCAAAGTAAATAATTATGTCATCGTATGCCTCCTTTATATTTTAAAAGTCCCTACCATCTCCCTTTATCCCAGCTAAAATATAAATATTGTCAGTTTCCAATTAGGAATCCAATTGACTGCGATCTGACTTGAAGAAAATGCATTTTCATGGCTCCTCTGGCATATAATGCTAGTCATATACCCATGGTGGGGAATATTTGACTAATGTTTGATAGTATGTTGATATATGTTAATCTTCAATAGTTGTATTTGCAGAAGCAGTTCTTGGTGGTCAAACTCTTGATCTATAACATCTGTCTGCTTCAGGCAGTGTTGGAGTTATAAGACAGATGCACAGGCTCATTATTCATTCAACTTTTTCATTCTTTCCCAGCTGAAATTGGTGATCAGAAAAGGAAACAAGACAGAAAATGTGTACATGGGTAAGTTTATTTCAAATGCGTTGTCTTAAGTTGTAACATACTCTACTTGACTGAGCGTTTGCATTACATTTAGTGCAATTTTGTTTGTATCTTTGTATCTCTCCACATTAGAGCTGACTTTACCCCAGTTCTATAACTTCCTTCATGAGATGGAGCGCGCCAAAGCCAGTATGGATTGTTTCAGTTAACTGAGGTCCTTGTAATCAGAGTTCTCCTCTTTGCCTGTAATGAATCAGTAAATAAATGTAATGTTCACAAACTCATATAATGTTTCAACTTTAAGAATTATAATTCACTAATCTTATTCAGTTGTGTGATTGTTTGTGTGTTTTTGTTTGGGACAAAGACGACATTCCACATTGATGCTCTTTATTGACCTTCTGTTTATTAAACCTTTGATCAATTTCTTTTGCAATGGTTTTTATTAATCCCAGCATACGGTATGTGTTTTTTGTACTTTGTTCACTAATAGATGAATATATATATATATAAAAAAAAGCCACTAAAGACATTTTTAATCAAACCATTTGCTTACTGTATAAATAATTAATACAGTACAGACACTAATAAAATTCATATATTTGTGGTAGAATACAGAACATAATTAACAGCCAGATTTGTAGCAATAAATTGAGGAATTTTGACTACTACTGCTAGTAGGTCCACAGAAACATATTAATTCTTCTGTCAGCCCACATCTGAAACGTGTTTGGCTTTATTAAAGGCAGTCATGCTTTACACCGGTTCAGACTGATGTAATAAATTAAATCCGTGTCAAATATGAGTTCTCTGTTAGATGGTATTTGTGTCCTGGAGCAGCATAATATCAAGACTGACAATATCAAAGAACACACCCAGAGGCTGTGCAGATAAATCCTCCAATTGATTTGTTCTTACACCTGTCATTGTTTCCCTCCTTTTGAGCAGTGATACTGCTCTTCTCTTAATTCTGAAAAATCGGTTTTATTTTGTCTCAATTCCATGCCTTAATGTTCTCAGTTCTTGACTGACACTCTTCTGTCTGCATGTCAGAACGTGCAGGTTATAAGTAATTAGCACCAGGTTCTCCACAGCTTGTGACGCTCGTTTGGCCGCTTCCCAAATGATTAACAACCATGACAATTCGTAACTGTGTTATATTTTTCGCAATTTGGTGGCGAACTCCTATAATTTCATTTGATCTCCTTACACCCCACTAACAGTTAGGTTTGGAGGTGGACTTTCATTCTTAGTTCAATTTTAATTAAGATTTTTATACAAATCAAATCAAATTAGTTAATTTAAAAACTGTTGATGAGATAGTTGTAGCAGTTGTAGGAGTTTTCACAGATATTAAATATTCTCCATGAAACCATAGATGCCAATAAAGATCTATTATTTTTGTGTGTAGGGTAAAACTAACCCATCTAATCCAAGTTTACCTTCCCTACTAGTAGGTGAACAATTCAGTGCTTGGTGAACTCTGCAACACAATGACAGGAAGAGCCGAGATCAATGAATCAAAAAGCTACATTCCTTGGTTGTCACAAGCCAGTTATACCTTGGTAACCTTCTGGACACCTCCTTTTTAAAAACCCAGAAGCACTGTGCGGCTCTGCCTTCGTCATCAATTTTCACCTACTCTTCTTTTCATTCTGTAAAAACAACCTTTATTTTCATAAAATAGTCCCAATATGAAAATCTGGTGAATTTTGAGACTTAAAAAAAAACACGTTCTAGCTGTTGCTATCACATATGTGCTCTTTATGACCAGTTTATTAGATGACTGGCATATTTACAGGAGGAAGCTTAAAACCATTGTTAATCTGTATAGGAGCTACTGTCTTACTATGATCAGGACAATGATCCTAAGTAGTCTTTCACAAGTTCACACGTACGTGTAATCAGATATGGTAACATGCATATTTGGCATGCTGAGGAGGGGAGAGCTCCGAGTTTGGAATTTGGTCCGAACCCATAATACTCCCCCCATATCCCAGGCTGGGATATGAACCAGCCAAGAGTGAGTTGTTGGGGTGGCAGAGGGATACTGCAAGACTATCAAGGGACCATGTGAGGGACGGCTATAAACACAGGCAAGTAAATTGTATCTCAGTGGTTAAAACAGAAAAAAAAATCCCTGTTTTACAAGGACCATAGGACCTGAGGCATTCAAACCCATTATCTCAACCAGTTAGAATACAGTCACCTTTAGCCCAGCTAAAAGTAAGCAACTGACATAAGACAGCACAAAAACGTCTTCACTATGAAGCCTAAATAGCTAAAAGCAGGTTTATTACGCCCATCATTACTACTAAATGTTACCAAGACTCAAGTTTTATTCAAGAAAGACTTCAATAATCTATTGTGTGTGTTGTGTTAAAATGTTCACAGTCCATTAGTCCTCATATTAATGGTTGTATTAGTCAAATGAGACGAATGCATAAAATTAGAGATAATTGTCAATGAGAGCATACAAAAAAAAGCAAAGAAATATAAAAGGAAAGGGATAAACCAATTTAAACCTTTATGGATGTCTTCGCCTGATTTAACACCTTTGTAAAACATGTTTCAACAAGCACTACTGAAGATGGGAGAGCTGGAGGAGAAAATAGACATCATTTAACAATGAAGATAAATGACTCTAAAAGCGGGCAGATATCAAGGTTACACAGCTTCTTGTGTTAACTAGACATCGGAACATTTCATTTCAAAATGCAAGACCTCATAGTTAGACCGCTTGCCAAATAAATACACAGATTGCTTGCTTGCATGATTGTTGTTCAGTCGGTACACCAAAAACTGAAAGGAAAAGCAATCATCACTGAACTCACTGTGGCCCTGAACTTTGAAATGTAGCCAAATGATGTTGTGACACAACGTGAAAAAGAAAAGCAAATTGTTATGACATAAATATGCTCTGGAAGAAAAGGGCAAATCGGTTCAAAAGCAGTTCTCAAGTTGTGTCAGTTCAAATCAAATGAGACTCTCTGTAAGGGTGTGTTGATGTATAAAAAACAGTAGCCTACGTTCATCGCAACATAAGAGCATCTGTCTGCTGTACAAAGATATTGCAAAATTCTTGCTCTTTGTGTGCAATAGGCTAGACAATAGTTGTTCGAAATGATCAAACACATAAAACACCATCTGATATTTCATGAAGAGTACTAATATAATACACTGATCAGTCGAATTGATTTAGTAGAACTGTTTAAAGTTAAATCTAAAGTTAAACATCTTTGGAATCAGCAGTGACATATACATATATGGTTCAATAACTGTGCTCTTTGTACTGCAATAATTCTCTTTACAAACAGATTGAAAATATTGTGAAATACTATTAGCTTTAGTCTGCCTCTGACTTAAGAAGTGAAAAGCTTCAGGCAGTGATCAGTTGCCATGAATCCATCAGTAATAAATATGAGTGAAGACAGCGAGAATACGTGTATGATGTTAAATAGACTCTGTAAGAATAAGTCCCAATCCTGAAGCTCTTTGATTTTTACATTTCTACCTCTCCAGGCCGGTCATGCTTGTTCACACCTGCCGTGCACTAAGCACCTGGTGTGTGTGTGTGTATGTGTGTATGTGTGTGTGTGTGTGCATAACTGAAAGTAGAGAAAGGTATAGGGCAAAGTTACTGTTACTCTAGACAGCAGAAAGAGGAAGTTAAATTCCCACGAGAATTTACTAGACACTCTAAAGCAATTCTCTAGACATCTGCTATGCACTTCTGGCAAGTTATGAGATAAAAAGAAATGGCATTGTCCACTGTGTATGTATAGGGGCACGTACTGAGAGAGAGAGAGAAATATGGACAGTTTTCTGTGGAAGTGTTTATGGACAGTTAATATGTAAATCATTAAAAGTGCACAAAGAGGTTGAAGTTTTGCTGGTTAACATTGCCAATGTTTGCCCCTGAAAAATGAGTGAATGTCATTGATACAGCTTTTGAAACTAATAATATAGGGTGGATTTTCAATTCACTGACTTTAATTTCTCTAAAAAGTTTCCATATATTCCCAGGAAGGTCTTATCATTGAAATGGATCTTGTGAAAATGATCTTCTGAAACTTTAGCCACTATTGCCTTTTTGTACTTTTTGGGCCAAATAACAGATATCCAATAGTGAGGAGGTCATTGAAGAATGTGGGATTTTTTTAAAGGATTTTTTGTGCCAATTGTGTTCTTCTTTTAATCTGTACTAGCACTTTGTCCTTTCACTAATGTCTGAGGCAGAGAAAATGGGCAGAGGACATCATGAATGTTAAAAACAATCCAATTAAACACAATAAACGTTCAATAATAAATCAATAAAGTCAAGTCAAGATGGAATCAGAACTGACCCTATTTACTTTCTTAATGCATGTTAGTCTTATTACCTTTGACCCAGTTGTGTAGCAATAATAAATCATCAATTGTCTGTAATTTATTAAAATGTAATAACCTGCTCTTCCTCTAAAACAACAAACGATAATACATACTATTTATAATTAAATTCGATTTTATATAGAGTATTGATTTTGAATTAGATTTTCTTTTTATAGTTTCAGTTTATTCATTCTTGTGCTTTTAATATTTCTATTTTAGCTTTCATTTCTATTTATTTCGTTAGCAATAGCAACACTGGAAACATGTCACATTACAGAGGAAAAATGTTTTGTGAAGTGTTTTCTTACACGGGCGTCAACACATTTTACTAAATTTAAATCCATTCGGCAGTTTCTTCTCGCAAAAATCACCACAAAAAAAGGCCAAGAACAAAAAAAAAGACCATACCACAAAGACCATAAATAAGCATAGTGAGAAACGGAGCTGAAACAGTTGCTCAGAAAGGAAGAAGAGGGTTTAGCACTTCATCAGCCCCACACAGGGGCTCAGTGGGCTGAACACCAGGATACTGATACTCATCCCACACACACACACACACACACACACACATTTCCCGCTCTGAACCTCTCAGAGGCACAGTTTCAAACAGGAACCAAGGCCGGTATGGTTCCTACAGTCTTCCTCTTTCATATACGGCCCTGTTAACCCCATCTGTGTTTCTCACAGACCTGAGCACACTTTCATTCAGACTGTTCCTTTCACTCGGTCCTGTTCTCATGAACGCGTACACACACACTCCTCAGCCTTTTGTCAACCGGAGAATAATTGATGGTTTCTTTTTCAAGCTCCTCTGGGGTGCCGACCACAGACATCACTGTGTCGTGTAGATTGGGCTGTGGTGCACAGGGGCATTTCCTGCAGTATTTCACCCCAGGCGCTGCGGCCCTAATCTGGGCAGGACAGGCGGTCTGCGCAGGCTGCTTTGAAGGAAGAAGGGCCTCAATTTGTATGCATGGAGAAAGTGTGATCTGCATCCTCAATATTAACACGGGCAAGTAGAGATATGCAGGTGCACAGGGTTTATTTGCTTTTGTGTATTCTTTAAACTCACACAATCATGTGATTTGATATAAAAGAGAGAGAGAAATGATTGTATGTGTATTTCTGCATTATTCTAACTCTTACTATTGTTTGCACTTGTTACTTAGTTACCACTCACCTAGGTTCCAGCCTCTCTCATCTCCCTGGCAACCAAGCCATCCCATTGCTTCCCCTCTACTAGCACCCGGGCCTGTCCCAAGGCAGACCCCTCCCCCTCCCCACAGCCTCATGCAGCAGTCGTACTGCCATTGCCAACACACACACACACACACTTTCTAAAACACCTTTCTTTTGTTTCCATCTATTCTGAAAGAATTGTTCCCCCAGAGTGAGACTTCATTCACTCAACAGCAATGTATGCTGTGAGAAACTGAGAACTGATTAAAACTACAAACATTTAGCCATTCGAAGACTTTGCTCCTTCACTATGGAGGAGCTACTTGGAGCTTATATTATGCATAAACAAAAGTAATAATATACAATATATTGTATATTTTGGTATAGTATAGTCAAGTGTATAATATATTTTAATAATAATGATAAAAGCAAAACCAACACCTCGTAATATAATATATAATAATGTATTATCCACACTTTTTATATTTTACTATATGGAAAGGTTTCATAGTGTTCCCACCATGTTCAATTTCAATCCTAGAAATGGCATTTAATTATATTATAATAATATATGATAAATCATACAATGTAAATTTACACTTATAAATGGAAAAATTATTTATGCTGTTGGGAACTAAGAAATGAAAGGTGAATCATATATATAATTACACCTTAAATTTTGTGTGCTATATATATATATATATATATATATATATATATATGTTTATACACACACACACTTTTTTATCATATAATAATATATTTGTATTGTATTTAATATGTTATATGAAAAGTATGCACATATTATAATATGGTGAATGCAAGCATGTATAATTCACACCAGTGCCTTTGCTAAACAGAGGGGTTTTGTTCCTGATCATGATCGATTTGAATTCCACATCTGATTAATTGCAGTTTGATGCATTAGACACTAGAGGTCAGCATTGGCTGTAATGTTCATTTAAAAATATGAGTCTCGTTAGTAAAGTGTCTTGCTGAATTAAGACCCTAGAAAAGAAAGAAAGGGCAAATCAGGGTGAAGAAAATGAAGGGTAGATTACAAAAGATGGAGCTGGAGTAAAGGATGTGCACATAGAAGAGAATGGAGAGAGAGGCTAATTGAAGGTGAGACCAAGGGCATGTAGCACTGAGAAGAAGGATAGCAGAGAAGAAGGATAACAGGGACAAAAAAGGGAGGGGACAAACAAAAGGACTGGCTTTGAGAGAGTCCCTGAATGGCTGATTCCTTGATGCAGGCAGTTGTGAGAGCAGGACATAGCTTCACCTCAGGGCACATACTGAACACAGGTTAGGGGCAAATATCAGCCAGATAAAGAAAGGACCGATAAACTAACCAAGTGTGAAAGGGAAAGTGGAAGTCTTTAATTGTGGGTGGTGATCCAAGAAGAGGGATGTGTTTATTAGTGGATATTTACAGATGTTTCTGAATGGGTGTTTTGGGTGTATTGAGAAAATTGAGAGGACACTTAATGTGTTCAAAATCATACAATGCTGGTCACATGGTTTTGTGGTAAACCATTTTTTTGAGTGGCTCAGTTAGTAGCTTTTGCGCGCATGACATAATATCTGGCACAAAATAAAATATTTTGATTAGATTTAGAAATGTCTGAGTGAGTGGAAAAGTATAAATATTATCAAAGGACATTACATGTACCTTAAATTTTAAAATGTCTTTTACATAGAAATGAATGCATCTGTTCCCTGTTGCTGAACAAAATTGCTGTTTGTGGTTTAAGTCAGCTGACTCTGAGGCCATTTATATTCTAGCACACACCTGAAAGTAAAAAAAAAAAAGTTTAGTAGTAATACAATGTAACAACCAAAAACAATGCTGAAATTGATCAAATATTGCCACGGACTAGCAATTGCAAATATAAATAGTAAATCATGGTTCTCTGCTGTTATACACACTAAAGGTTATTATCTAATAAAAAAAAGGACAAGCCCTTTGAAATCGCAACACCAACTTCATGTTTTAATAGGAAATACATCAAAACAGGAATAAAAACTGCATTCGTTGAGTGATTTTTTTGGTTGATTCTTGGTTGCCCTTTAGGCTAGCCTGTCACCGTTTTCTCACATACATCTTCTTGCACAAGGCTGGAACTGTGTAAAACTGAGCTAATGACCCAGCAGGCCAGGGTGTTGAAGGTCAAAGCACTTCTGGTTCGTCATATGCTCTAAATCTGAGAACAGATATTCAAAATCAAACTCAGTCATGAGTTTACAGTTTATCGAGCACATTGCTAGCGTAGATGCTAAAACTGCAGTAAACACTGTGGTTTATAGGTCACTGAGGGTCTCGCACTACTGCTGTAAGGGGCCTTTTCACACCGGATGGGATCTAGTCAGCACTATTTTTTAATTGTTGGTCTATGTAGAAATGTGTCAGATGGATGTTTTTAGCACTGTGCTGTGTCTGTTTGTTTCTTTAGTGTTGCTTTTTTTATTATTTGTTTCCATATAAATAAAGCTTTTAGGTTTAATTTAACGTTAAAGATTTTTTAAGTACTTGTTGATTTTGAACATTTTCTATATTAAGGCTGTTTCTAAGAGACATAAATGCTACATTTATAGTCACTGGAAAGAAACTAAAGTACTGAAGAGAGTTTAGGAGTCAGGAAGGCTTAGCTAATGCTAAGAGGTGGCCGTGCCTAGCGTCTTGATTGTTTGTTTTTTATTCTCCTAGACCATGAGGAGCAACATGACATACATTTGAAGTGCATTCCAGGTCTTTGGTGTCTCCAGGCACCATTTGGATTATGGAAGATGGATAGAGGATCGTTAAACAGCTATTATGGTCGTGTACAGTCTTAGGACAGCCCGGTAATGAGGTGCAGGGCATGGGATTGATGGGTGTTTGGCTCCACAGTGTTTCAAGAGAGCAGTGCTGCCATAGTTTCAACCACTGGGACACCGCAATACAGACAAACAATGAATCGGCAATGAGAACGGATCATCCGTTAGCCTGTATTTGTGATAGCATTCGTGCAGGACACATGTCAGGGTATAAACAATGTGACAGCCTCACTGAATATTGAAGCGAAAAATGGTTTGATGTCAGATGTCTCGCCCAAGAAAGTTGTCTCATTTGTGAAAAGATGGATTTCTTTGCAATAATATTGTCTTGTTACCTCGATCTCATTCCACACCTGTCGTTCTCAACATCACATCTTTCCAAATCAATTTCAGTACTTTTATTTTCAACTTTTGGTGCTGACACACACAACCATTTCTCAGCCACACTAAACCCATGTGATGACACATGAGATATTCAAGACAAACATGTGTAGAGTTCCCCCGTTCAGCTTCCTGTGAAAGATGAGGCTAGTGATCTTCGTGTGCGTGACACAGCTGCTGGCACGCAACCGAACGGATGCAGGAACATTTGCGGTGGATGGTCCCTTCTCAGTCTTTATAGATAGTTAAGTGGGGTGACAATTATGCAAAATGTACTATAAGCTAAGAGATATTTATGTCATAGGATGATTCCATACTGCTTTTAGTTACATGCAAGGTGTCCAGGGGAGCATATGTAATTGCAAATCTCCCTACTATATAGTAAAACAGTATGTGAACAAAATAGCACGTCAAAATTCACAGCATTCATAAAGCAGTAGGCAAAAAGTCCCCTGATGACCTACTTTTTCCGGCGAGATTCTGAAGTGCATATCTAGTGGACACTTAACTAACCCATGAGGCCACGGGAAAGGATTTGTGAGTAAAGTGATGCAAGTGATGCTGGTATAGGTCACATGACGAACGGAGTACATCCAGATTACTTTCGTACTACACACTCGTTTTACATTTTACATAAAACATACATTTAACGGTCCCATAAGAAAAATACTAATTTAGAGAAAATGCAATAGCGGAAAATTATGTAACCACTATCTAAAATAGTTCTCAATTTCTCCAATATACTGAGAACTATATGAAACATATTTAATTCCCATTATTTAATTCCTGTACTACTTTGTTCCTGCTTTTTAATTTAGTTCAAATTAAAGCGAGAAATCATCTCAAGAGTTGTCCTGCATGAATGAACTAATCATGGGGTTATTAAGAATTTGTATCAATGATCAATGAATTTTTAGTCAAAATATATTTTTTTTCTTCTGCATGTCATGTGCATTTTGCAATTGATAGTAATATTAAGGCACTATGTAGGAATTAGCTTACAGACAACAAAAGTTAATCACTCACCTTTCATGGTTTGCTTTATGCTAAATATTGCAATGGATACATTTCAATAAGAAAAATCCACAAAAAATATTTTATAATAAAAAAAATGTAACAGAAATTAAGATGGCAAGTTTTTTTATAATAATGTTCTGCTTATGAACTGACTGGTCAAATGAAATGTCAAATTTGAAATCTCAATTTTCAGGATTGATATGATCAGCGTAAAACATTTCACGGTTGCAATAACGGATGCAGTCTGAATTGCAGAAACCCATGCCCACAAGTAAGTCAGCAGGGACAAGCAGCACACTGTACCCCACACCCACTCACAGCCTCTGCTGATGACTGCAGTCATAGCAACAGATAGACATAACTACCCACCCTTACACACCGTCCTGTACAGAGCAGAGCCTTACACACATACACATATGTCCAGTCCCATGAGATGCTTGACACATACTGAAAAGCAGGATAATCGGAAGCTAACACACTATATAATTCCATATCAGAAGGCATTTCAGTGAAGGTTGAGTTTGAAGCATGCCTGCTCAATACTAACCATTCAAACAGTGCCAGAGGACAGCGTAAGTGGCCTACCGGAACACAGTGCGGCCCAAACCAGCAGTTGTGATTTCAACAGACAGAGTGACAAACATTTCAGGGAAGAGACTTCAGTGGGCTAACCACAGACGACTGACCACTTTTCTCTGGAAGCAGATGCTCGCTTCTCTCTTGGGCCATAGCTGAAAAGGGGAAAAAGAGGCAGGGAGGGAGTCAGTTTTGAAACCCACTTTCACTTCCCAAAGCAAAAGGCTATTTCAATACAGCTGGCTCTACCCAGGGCTTTGTTTCCCTGTGCCTGTTGCTAACTTTTGCTGAGAGGGATCTTTTAGGCTCAGGGTGTGTACAAGAGTCAGACCCATCAGTAAAAAAAAATAAAGTTACTCATCTCTTGAATCCATGTAACTCTGTGACAGAGTGCAGTTTTGTGACATGGCAGTTTGTCCCAAAGCTTGCCTGTTCTCCTGCTACACTCACAAAAGTGAAAAGAGCACATACTTTTAAGCAGCATATGATTCGGTAGTTGCTAGTTAGCAGGGGAGGGGCATGTTCATTCTAGGACTATGTTGGGGCATTTGATTGGATGAAAATATGTGTAGTGCTGAATGAATGACCAAAATATTTTGTTTGTTTTCCTGGAAAACTTATTTTTAAACCATACACATTTTTGTACTTTTTATAAAACACTACAGTATAGATGGCTTTAAAGCTAATAGAAAAAAGCAACAACAACAACAACAAAATAAAACTTTATTAAATCAGAACTTAGAATTTTTGTAGGATTTTTGTAAAAGATTATGAAAGCTCTTTTCAACTATGACACAATTGCTTGTACTTTCAGCACACAGCACGTGTATCTGTATGTTGTGTCTGACTCAGACACACAGCACTTACAGTTACACAAACACACTCAGCCCTGCACAGAGCGTCCACGCTCACTGTTCACTCAAGGTCTCCTGGATCGCCCACATTATTTCATGATCTGCATTAGTATTTCTCTCTCTAGTCACTGAGATGATTACTCTAGGAATGTGTTTCTGGAACTTCCCTGAGCTGAGAATTCAGATTTAAAGGTTAATATTAATCTATTTGAAATATTCTTTAAGCCTATTTGATCAGACTGTTCTAGCAGACGTGTGTGTGTGTGTGTATGTGTGTGTGAAAAATCATTAAGGAGATTTCTCAGTTGTTCTGAGCCCAAATGGAGACTTTTGATCTTTGGAGACTATTTTGAAGCCACCAGTTGTCGGATTTTTCTTTTGGGAAAAAGTTGTCTGGTTTTATTTCTCTATTTCTTTTACATTTCAAGCCATTTTAGGAGAGACACCTGAGACTATGTTGGTACTTAAAGAGCTCCACTGAGTCTCCGATATGAAAAAGCAACCTCTCATTATCAAAACAATTGTCCTCAGGGCACATGTATGTATATGCAAATTAATTACAAAATAGCTGCATCACAACATCTGGTCATCAAGGTTCTACATTTTTTATTAATGATTAACATGTTTACTTGTTTTAATCATTTTTTCCCTATGACTTTTCCAGTCAGTCATTTATTATTATTGGATGAGCTCCAGGCCTTTAACAGTGGCATTTCATTTACATTCATACATTTGGCTTATATCTTGATCAAAAGCAACTTATATTGTATTTAAAGTAGGCTATTCCATGAACAGTTCATGCGGTGGAGGGGAGAACGATTGCGGTAGTGACTGTCAAGTTTATTCATTTTTTCGCAACATCTAAATGTCAAATAGCACTTGAAGGCAGCATTAAATACATTAAAGAAAACACTGATCTCTTAGCACATTCACCTTCATGACCTTCATGGAACTGTTCAGTTTTTAGAAAAAGTAGCTGACATCTAGGGGTGACTTTAAGCATGCTTTGAACAGGTTTGCGTCGCCTCCAAATTCTGTGTAAAGACAAAAGAGTGCATTTAAGTCTATAATGCACATGCACTGACCCCCTTCAGCCCCTAGTATCACATGTAGCTCTGATGCTGCTTTTGTTTCAGCATAAAGCCCTGTTCACACTGACAACAATTAAACTGATGAAGGTCTCGGAGTCGCTATGATGTTGGTTTCCCATAAGTCTTCCTGCTTTCATCATTTGCATGCTTTGCTTAACTTTTCACTTTCTTTTTTGCCTTGCCAACGTTGTCTTTAGCTCACATTGCCAGAAATCAACTTTTTATTGAAAATGATGTCCATTCACTGCAATGTGAACACCCTTAAATCAAATATAGCACCAGAGTAGAAATAAACTGTATATATTTCCCATATATATTTAAATGCTTATTATTTATATTTTCATTTGGTACTTTATAATGACACATTCTGTTTCTGTAATCAGTAGGCTATTTCAAATCTAAAAAAAATTTTTATCCAAAATAATTAAATGTAAGTGCACCGATTTACCCTGGATACACTTAATAAATTATATGTTTAAAAAAATATAAAATAAAATAAATAGAATGTAAACAAACAGTAACCTCCGGTCGAAAACTGTTTTCTGTGGGACACACATCTGTTTTGTGTAGATTTGGGCTATCTGCACGCGTGCACTTCCTGGATCTGAACCGTCCCACCGCGCATGGGACTCCACTCAAACCCATCCACCCCACCGCCTCGAGGGTCAGCTCGTATGCCTCATCTCTCACGTTACAATCCCGTTCTCCTCGTGGACAGTGGCAGGCGCGCGGAGCGTCGAGGCTCGAGCTCATTCTAACAGGTGGCGAGCGATTTGAGGTCTGAGCGACCGGTGAGCTTGCTTCAACGTCCGCCGAGAGGAGCACTCGCTCCTCCTTATGAGCAATTCTTGGGCTCCTAGGCGTATTAAACACAGTCTAATCGTCGTATTTGGGGTATTTAGGCGAATGACAGATTGGTTTAATTAGCCTCAAGCTTACAGGTGGGCGAAAGCCGTTTGTAGGACGGCCCCTCTTTCAGTTCCTCAATAGGAGACACGGGACTGACATTTGTTTGCCATCCTGTGGGACAGAAGAAACGGCTCCGTTAACAGGTGCGAGGATAGACAAATACAAAGGCGTTTAGTCGTGTATTAGAATTAGAAGATTTTCATCTGTGTTCTAAAGATAAAAATTCTAGGAACTATCTAAATCTAGCTTATCACCGAAGCCTCTTTCTTTCCGGAGGAGGACCGACAAAGCCATGTCAACCAAAAAACGGGTGGATGTAACGAGAAGGAGCCGAAGCCCCGCGGAGTCCGAGGCGGAGATGTTGGGTGATTTTCAGGAGTGGTGCCTCCGCACTTACGGGGACTCCGGTAAAACAAAGACCGTCACCCGGCGAAAATACAACAAGATTCTGCAGACCCTCTTACAGAGCGACGACTCGAATGGAGTCTATGTCGAGAGAAACCACATCAACGCCAAATTTAAGTTCTGGGTCAAATCTAAAGGTTTCCAGGTGGGCAACACTGACGGCAAGCCGAACGAGAACGGGGCAGCGGACAGAGCGGTCCTGTACGTCCCCATCAAGGCAACGGTTAGTACGGGTGCTCTTTTCCCCATCTGCTAATCAAACGCGTAATAGTGCCCGATATTTGCCTATGCAAAATCTGAGCCACGCGCACAATGGTGCACGCTCACGCGCCTCGCAGCCGGTGAATCTCGTTCAGGGTTGTATATCTGTAGTTGAGCTCGTGTCTCTCTCGGGTCTTTGGTAACCACTTGTTCATGTGTCATTCCGCCCGGTATCCACGGGAACCGTGGCAGCTCTGCCACCCGATTGTCCGGAAGCTGTTTATCACTATCAGTCACTGAGGATATGATTGCAATGTAGAGCTAACGAATCAAATGTAATTTGAAATGTGCATTTAAGATGGCATACTATAGGTAAGGTTATATATATATATATATATATATATATATATATATTGACTGATTCGAACCCTTCTTTTGACAAACTTTTTTGCCAAAGGCATTTATTTTCAATAAAAAGTAAATAAATAATAGAAATAAAAGTTGAAATTAAAGTATTGGGTAGGGTTAGGGCTTTATTGTCCCAATATGATGCATCCATTAAATTGAAATAAGATTATAATTTACACTCAATACGTTATTATGGTATACTGTTTAATAATGTACTATAATACTGAGGTGCAGATAATTGACACTATTTGCAATAAGTAGCATAAATAACAGAAAATCCTGCTATTTTAACATAGTGTAAATAGCCATTTGCACTTAGTGTAAATAGCAAATCGATAAAAAACTGCTATTTGCACTTATTGTAAATAGATGCTGCCTAATACTTATGGTATATTGTATAATTATTATTTTTTTATTATTAAAAGTAGTTGTATATGTAAATAAGCAGTGAAAAAATATGGTTTTAAAAAGTTAGTGTAGTGTAACCAGCATGCAGGAAGACATCTTTATTGTCACTTGACAAGAAAACCAGACAACTGAGAAGACACCTTTTGACCCTCATGAGTGCCTTTAAAAAGCATAACAAATTTTTAGCCGTTTTATGTAAATGCAATTTTTTTTGTCAAATGGACTTAACCTGAGAAAAACGACTGTTGATAGATTTGACTTTATAAACGTACATTTTTTGTACCTTGACCTTTGAACTTGAGTAAACTCAAGTGTATTAGAAGTCCATTAAAGTCTTAGTATATTAAATTACTTGTGGAAATTGCTATAAATGTAGGAAACCAACATGAATACAATGAGTACATTTCTACGAACATTTCTGTTGGGAATTCATAAGAATTTTTCCAATCTGCTTATTCTGCCCCCAATCATGCATTTCTCTCTCTCTCTTTTTTTTTTGCATTTAACCATTAGCAAAAGCATTTAGTCAAATAGAATGATATTTGCTTCAAACTTGACTTTATAAGAATAACTTGTATAATCTGTGCTTGCTTTATCTTTCAAATGATTATCAAATGATCTACATAATGTCTTTTTCTGAGCTGAAGAGTTCAGGTTTCCAAGCCGTTAAGTTATTATAATAATTTACTAAACCCAAAACACCTGCCAATTTGGTTCACCTGTGTAGCCTAATGAGATGATATGGTGGTGTGTGGTATTATTGGTGAAAAGGCGAGTTAGAAATGTGTGTTTGTATGATAGCAATGGGGAGAGATCGAGAGGCAAGGACCAGGTGAGCAGGACAGCTCTCAACAAAACTACTGAAATAATGAGGAGCCCAGATGAAGATTTATCTTATGACCATTTCACGGATTAAACATGATGGAAAAGTTAAGATGGATGCACCCTGCTGTGCTCTGTGTACCTTCATAATGAAGAGCCTGCCCCAGATTTGTCGTATTCAAATATTATTTTTTCTCACTTTCTCTTGCTTTAGGTAGGTGTGAGTTCTGAATAGGAAAAATGGAGGAAAGCGGTGCAGGGACTGTGTTGCAATGTGCACAGGTTACTCAAGATCTTGATCACAGAATCTTTTACTTGTAATACAAATTCCAGCCTAATGGAAATCCTGTTAAAGGTCACATAGTGACTTAGAAATTCACTTGATTGAATTTAAAAGGAATAATTTAACTCAAAATTAAAATTCAGTCATTAGTCTCATCCATATTGTTCCATACCCATATGCTGTTATTTTTTTCACTTTCTGAAGCAGTGGTGTTTTATAATGCTTTTTGTGCTCCGCAGCCCTGAGCGAATGTACATTTTTAGAGCGAAGGAAGAGTAGCCTCAAAAATGTCTATGAAAGTTCTACTTTTCATTTTTTTTTTTTTTCTAGAAAAATAGCAACAGCACAGGAGTTTGAGTCAACATAAGGTAAGAGTGAATGAAAAATATTAAATTTTGGGTAAACTATCCCTTTAACATTCTTTGTTCGCATTACCATATTAGTCCTGTAGTCTGATGTTTACTTCTCATTGGTGTGCTTGAGTGTAATAGTAGTTTTGACGTAAGAGCGGATTGATCCGCAGCTCAGTATGAAGATAATGATCAGTCTGTTATAATGACTGACAAACCGTTTTCTCTATTGTATTACTCAAACCACACACTGTCAAAACACACCGCTTAAAATGGTGTGAATGCACGCATGTAAAGGGGTCACCTGTTGCACTACTTTATAATGTATGAAAAGTGTAGGAGAGTTGTGTGAGGATGGCGTGCGTGGGGATGAAGGATGAAAGCGAAAAATCAAAAAACATTTTCATGCCACTGAAAGACAATGAGATGGAGCAAGGGATCACGGAGGGGATTTCTGGAGATGGCGAAAGAAGAAATGATGTTGTTGAGAGAGGGAGAAAGAGAAGGCTGGAGGAAACCGTCACACAGGCATCACATGCAGTTGACACCATCGTCTGCGGACACTATTATTAGCCCCTAACGTTCCTCTCTTTCCTCCCCTTTCTCCCTCTCTTTCTCGGAGAACACTAAGCAACTGTTGCAGAAGAATGCCATTCTCTCTTTAGCGTATTCTGTCCTTAAGCTTTTATTTTGTGGGGTGGGGTAGGACAAGGAAGTGAGAATCTCAAGAGAAGATAAAACTGTCAAATAATCTGGCCCTAAAATGTATTTGGACAGTTACTCACTTAAAAGTTGATCAATTTTGAGTGTTGATCAATTTCGAGACTACTTTTGAGTAGAGCAGGGTATTGGTACAGAATTTTTTTTTTTTTTTTACTTCAGTTAGGTCATATTTCAATATTAATGTTTATTTTGTTTAAGTCTCTGCTATTTTGTAAGTTATACAGAGCATTCTGGGATTCACTTGTTACTTTGTATGTTTCTAAGTCACTATAAAAGGACTCCTAAAGGGCCCGTTCACTTAAAGTTTAGTCATCTGCCACCTTAAATGCTCAGGCTCTTTAAAGTCAGGTGGATTTCTATTGTTCATCAGCTCAAAGATTGTTCTGAAAGCTGTTTCTCGATGTCATCATTGTTCTACAGTAGCTGTAGCGTAGACTTTACTATTCACTATTCTCACAGGTTTAAACTGATTAGTAATACTTTATTGCAGTGATCCTCAAATCTGGCTCGCGAGATCCACTTTCCTGTGAAGTTTAGCTCTAACCCTAATCAAACACATCTGAGTTTGCTAATCAGTGTCTTCAGGATCATTAGAAAATCACAGGCAGGTATGTTTAATTGGAGTCGGAGCTAAACTCTGCAGGAAACTGGATCTCGCGAGCCAGATTTGAGGATCACTGCTTTATTGTTATCATTAGTAGGGCTGTCACTCTTGAGAAAAATCAAGTTTGAGATTCAAGATTCAATCACAAATGTATTAACAGGGAGTCATAAACAGGACTATTTGGATTATTACTTTTTACTTAATGTTTGAAACGGCAGGTTATCAACTTATGAAGTGCCACTATGCATATCCACAGCATAAGGCTTAATCGAAAGGAAAAAAAGATTCAGAACAGGCACAAACAATAAAGTGACAACTTAAACCGCAGCAGGAGTAAGGTATATAGCCTAGCCTAATTAATGTTTTAATATTGTTTGCAAGAAACCCCAGTCTATCAACTTGATCTGGATTAAGTGTGGCTCTCTATTTATTTTCCAGACGTGCCTGGCTACTAGCTATTATTCACGTGATTTGGTCATGGGCCTACGCTACAACCAGGGGGGCAGGGTTTCATTTTTTTTTTTGAAGCACCCCTGGGTGCCGCCATTGGCTAGTGGACCCCACCTGCTGTTAGCATTCCATTGACTTCCATTCATTTTCACTTTACATCTGAGGCGTTTAAAGACTCCATTTGTCCATTAATTATTTCCAAAGAAACACGAAAAATGTATAAAAGGCCCCATTACCTTGTGTTTTACGTTATGGCCCCATAGAAGCAGTTTTTGTAAAAAAAAAAAATTGGCTAACAATTGTGCCACAACCTGTCGCACAGTAGAGAAATTACCGTATTGACAAGAGGAGAAGCTCGCAGACAATCTTTTACTGTCTATGAGGCAATCGGGGGAACGTGGAGGCATAAAGTCAAGGGACATAATTAATCAGAATACTTACCAAAATTTGCTCCTGTTCACGCTCGCCTTCTCTGCAAAATTTGGTGGGTGATTTCAGATTTCTCTTGGCACAGCGATTAGAAGACTTCCAGGTTGCTCACGTGACATTTACGTCAAGCTCAGTTTGAGTCTGCGCAGTACGCCCGACCCACAGGAAGTGCTTTATTGTTTATTGTTCGTTTACGGATATTTCACGTCTGGTTGGAATGCATATTCGAATATCGAATAAAAAGTGACGGCCCTAATCATTAGTGATCATCCTTGGTGTGAGCGGCCCTTAAGAATCATTAATTTAGGGAATAGGGCTACACTTCTGTATGATTTTGATTAACTAAAAAGAATGAGCTCATAGAATGAATCAGACTACTAGAGTTTATGCATGTAACGGTAGCTTGTGAGCGCTATTTTATTGTGTTGCACTAGTTTATTGCATCATATTCAATGAAGACCGTGAACTCCCTGTCACTAACTTTAAATATGTGTGAAATATAGCTCTCTCTGTCCTCAGTTTTACATGTTTGTGTGTAGTCTAGTGTAGGGGAATTTACAGTTAAAACCCAAGGACCAGATATTTGGCAATGAAGACCAGGAGTCAGAGATGAGTTCAGTTAATAATAATAATTTTACTTGAAGTAAATGGTTTGCATTTTCATCAGCAGAAGTCAGCTTCAATAATCTCGACGGAGTTCGTAGGCTGTCCCCCCCCCCCCCCGTACAACTCAAAATCACCCCCAGTTATACCTGACAGAGGATACCAATTGCGTCAATACATAAGTCAACAAAGTTCTGATTGGTTCCAAAACCTAGATAAAACTCTCCAAAGACGTATATCTGATACGCTGGACACTGGCAGTTGATCGTTTGTCCTGGGACTGTCTGAGCTTCTCCCTGTACAGACAGATACTAACACGCATACAAAGAACTTATCTAAAATTCAAGGCTTTCTAGCACTGGCGAGTGTCTTATTACGGTTGGATACACACACATACAGTAATATGTGGACATTAATCTTGAGGAAAAGAAATACAGGGTAGTACAGGATTCTTTAATATCTCATAAGCGCACATAAGGTTACACATTTCACTCTTGCCATAACTTGATTAATAGTCAAACAAGAAATCATGTAATAATATAATTAATATCAGTATGAAGGATATGGCAACTCAGCATCCACTCCTTCACTAGCCTCTTCTATGTTTAAGAGAGCATCTCAACTGGGATGGCCTGTTTTATCAGTCCATTCATCTCAGTGCCCTAAAGGAGACCCAAATGCTGAGCTAAATGATTCTGTATTACTGAAAGCCCCTCCCTGGACACACTGGGTAGAAGTGCTTGATGGTTGTTTGTGGTCAGCCATGTGCAGGTGTACAGAAGAGAATGTGCTTGTGATCATTGTCATCATGGGCCATGCCCTAGCAGTTGGAGTGGGAGGTGTTTTTGTAGTGTTTGTCTGGATGGTCAGTGAGCTCTGACATGTTTATTATTTCTGATTATCTACGAACATGCTGGCTTTTTTTTTTTTTTTCTTAAGCATTTTGTGCCATCAGCATATCAAGAACTCTGTTCTTTTCTATTCATTTGTGCTGCTTCTACCTGTTTTGAAAACTAAAATAGTCCTGATTTAAAAAAAGTGTGTGTATGTATATGTCACATATTTGGTCATGGGTTAGGTTATGTATAAGGAAAAGTAAATAAATAGTTAACCGCAAGTATAGGCATGCCAATATACAACTAGTTAATAGTGAGAATTGGTCCCGTTGTGTTAACAAAATAATAGTATATCATTTTATTATCTGCCATTTGTCACTTATCAGCCATATTGCTAAAATGAATAATTTACCTAAGAAATGGACTGGAAGACACTTTCATGTTATCATGACCAGGTCAAGTGGCCACCAAAGATGAGTTTCTTCACAACACCCCCTACCACCCAGTCACTGTTACCTGGGGCTCATATCTCTTACACACACAAAAAGCAGGTGTAGGAGACCAGCTGGTAAGATGTGTGTGTTTAGGTGTTGTATAAGAACAATGTTCTGAGTGGTTAATCATTCAGAGCAAGTGAAGAGCATGAGTTTGTCACATCCACTGAACACTCATCAAGAGCTCTTGGTCTGTTCAGCTTCGCAACAGTGAGAGAACCTGAGAAAACGGCTGTAGATGCAGCTCCGGCGGTTGTGGTAGTGAGCGTTTAGGCTAATAGGAGCAGAGAAAGAGGGGGATGAGAGGAGAGGGCAGAAGCTGATAAAAAAGATGAGTGCAGGGAATGGAGTTGTTCTGTTGCTTAAGGGGCAATACGCATGTTTGCAGGACCGCTAGTGGGCTCTAGTGTGCACACACAATGTCCTCTTCTCTGTGGGACTTCATTAAGAGCTCCTACAGGTAACAGAGTTTGCTGAATTGTGTGACACTGTTTGAAGAAAATGTCATAAAACAGGCACTATGTTAGGCAACTAAAGTGTTGTTTTTAAGTGTTGCCCCTTATGTAACAAAAATATATGGGAATGTCCTGCAAAATATGTGATATTACATAATACAGTAGTGCTGAAGAGTAGAGTCTGTGGTTAGGTTGACGACTGGCCAAACACCATATGTTACTTTATTTAAATTAATGGCTGTGCATTTCAGGACCGTGATAGTTTAAAACCGCATAAACAACTGCTCATAAAGCGCTTAGTGAACAGACTATTTATATTTTGAATATTGTAAATGATTGTTAAACATTAGAAATTAATGTTTAAAATCGGGCAACATAGTGCATTGGTAAAGCGTTACTATGTAGTTGTTAAAGTGTATTGTGTGTTGCTATGCTGTTTCTAAGGTATTTTTGGGTGGTTGCTAACAGGTTCCTTACTGGAAAAAAAACCCCAGCTAAAACCTGGTCTTAGCTGGAAGTAGCTGGCTTTTAGCCTGACCAGCTAAAATCCCTTTAAAACAAGACTGCAAACAAGGTATGACCAGACTAGACATTAGCTTTAGCATGCACTGCTAATAGACTGGTCTCATGACATTGACAGACACTGAGGTTGTGTGTGGAATGAATGAGAGAGTAGAAGAGAGCACTGTGTCACACTTTATCATAGTGGAACTAATTTATTTTAATGAAGGCAGTGTGAAGCTACTTTGGATAACTGCAAATAGAGTGACTGGTTCTGAATATTCATGAGGTATTCACAAGTTTCATATCTAAGGTGCCTTCACACAAAACCACGCCTTTCATTTGAAGCACGGTTAATAATTTGGCCTCCCAAGAAGGCCAGTCATATCTGTGGCTGTAGGTTCAGCTGTGGAGCTGTGAAGACCGATGAGACTGAGAAAGTGATTTATTTATGAATTCGAGAGAAGAGAAAGTGTAGTTCCACCACCCTGGAAGCAGAAATGCATACACACAGCTGACAAAATGATTAGTTTCATCTATCACCCGTGAACAGAACCTGTTAACTAGAAGGAGATTAATGTTATGCGACTGAAACTACCGGAGGAACCAGGTTCAGAAATAAATGATGTAGCGATTAATATAGAGAACAGTGTACACTTTTTGTGTGCTTCTAGTGACCGATCTTCAGTGGGCAAACATTGTTTTTTTTTCTTTTTCAATACTGATGTTACAGATATTTACAAAGTGGAGGACGATAAAATTGAAGTTGATTTAAGCTGAAGGGTGTACATCTGGTTTAGACCTTAACCAGACCAAGTAATTTAAATACAATATTGATTATGAAATTCATCATTGAATTCAGTCATGTCATAATCCAGCTCAGTTCAGTTTAAATAGTATTTGTGCAATCAAGTCAATGATATCACTGTAAATGAAGTGTCCCCAACTAAGCAAGCCAGAGGCGACAGTGGCAGGGAACCAAAACTCCATCAGTGACAGAATGGAGAAAAAAACCTTGGGAGAAACCAGGCTCAGTTGGGAGCTCAGTTCTCCTCTGACCAGACCAAATCAGCAGTTCAATTCCAGGCTGCAGCAAAGTCAGATTGTGCAGAGGGCTCAACTCGTTCCTGTGGTCATGTGCTGGTGGTCGTCTGAGGCCAGGTCTTTACAGGGGGACTGTATCTGGGGCTCATCTAGTCTCAACATCATCTAGTATATACTTGTACAGTTTTGTGTATGAATTGAGGTTTTATTTTATTTTTTGTCATCCAGCATCAGAGATTGTTGGCCCTGTCCCTTCTTCCTTGTAAGGAAAGCTGTGACGGTTGAATGCATGGTTTCTTTTTTTCTTTCTTTTTTTGTGAAAGTGAATCATCCTCATAATTAATGTGCCCTTTTTCTTTTTTGGAGTTTTCAGTGTGAACGCATTACTTGCACAAAGCATGCAAAGTGTAATGCACCTAGTGTTTTTGGTTTGGTAGATTTTGTGGAAAAAATAAACCATTTTGTTAATGAACAGTAATTTGCTAATAATTTACAACCACCCCAATACTGGCTGCTTATCTGGCCTGGGTTCTTATTTACAGCCGCATCACTGCTGAGAATACAAGAGCTAACAGACTACAAGCAGTCACTCCTCCTCATTTCCACCATCAGGGTATCCGTGCGTCTGCTTGCTGTAGTGACTGCAGGACAGCCTGTGAGGTGAGTGGCTGCGTATTCTGGTCTCCCTGCATTCCTGCGGTTTCCATGGTGAAGAGTCTCGGTGCTCTAGAGCAGGATGAATTAACATTGTTTTAATTGGCTCCAGGCTCTGAGTTACAGTGTGCCTTATCGCTACACTGTCATTTGCAGTGCATTATCATTCACTCTGCATATGCATTCACTCAGGTGTGTGTGTGTGTGTGTTTGTGGCCTCTTTAAGTCCTAATGGAGCAGTCTAACCCCAAGTGTGTCCAATCTCATTTCCAACACACAGCTCATTCCCTGAGAGATAGCCAATGTCAATGCACTTCACCGATAGAATACACAGCACTTCAGCAAACTAATCGCATGCTTTACTTGGGGGCGGGGGGGGGGGGGGAGACGACATGGATATGAGGAGAGAGGAATAAGGGAAAGGAGAGGAAGTAAAGTTGAGTCTGTATTTGAAAAGCCTTATGGGACTGTGAGAGGGCAGATCAAGAGAGTAGGTCTGTTCTGAAAGCTCGTGAGATGCCCTGATTACTACAGCCTTCCTCGGTGCGCTGTTTTTTTTTAAATGTGCAGTCACTTTTATCTGTTGTTCACAAAATATTTCTAAAGTGAAATCCTGGGATTCTAATAGGAGTCCACAAAATAGTAATTTTTGGGTGAGGCTAAAGTTCCCCATGCAGAAATCTATAATGTTTGAAAGTGACTTGTGTTCGCTTTGATTTTTATATATAGCTACACTATTGACGATAGACTGGTCTTTTTTCTGCGAATGTGAATACACCTTAAGGCAGCATCCTTACTGATATTTGAACCTCACAAGTGACACGAATAGCAACACAAATAGCACTCCTCCTGCAAGGCTAGGGAAGAAACAAAACCGAAAACAATGATGGACCAAAAAATATATTTTTTAAACGATAAATAGAAATACTAAAACAAAAAACCTGCTAACTTAATCCAATTATTTGTTTCTATAAAATAATACTAACAAAACTCAAACACTACCTAGAGTAACAGTATGATAATTTCTTATGATTATGGTGACCTAAATGATCATGGTTTATTACGGTATTGTTCAAATGTGCTGGATATGTTCAAAAAGTACACTCTCAGGAAAAAAAAGGTACTAAAGAGACCATTTTGTGCATTAAAGCACACACAGCACACACAGACTAGGTAAATTAAAGTTTTAGTTAGTACTGTTTTTGACGCAGTATTTAAGTTTGCAGGTGGATATGGTAAGGGCTGTGACTTTTCCTGACCAGGCGCCAAGTGTTGCCAATCATAATAGGACCCCTTTAAAATTTGGACAAACAAAAGTATCTTAGGAGGCTGCATAATTAAGTTAGCTACATCTTTGAATGGTCTTCAGTGCAGGAGCTTGCCAGTGACACCTTAAAATGCTTCCTCTGTGGGACGCTCACAGGGGTTTGGAACGAGCAGATGCATGTGCGATATTCCCCTCCTGCTCTCTCGTTAGTCTTGTGAACACACATGGACATCCGTCATTTAGCCGTCAGTTTGTTTATCTACACAGCCGTTGGCCAGGATTAGCCTATAAACTGTGACCGCCTGTCGCAATTAGCACTAACCCAGTCAAACTCATTTCACTCCCACTCGATCCTGTCCATCTCTCCTCAACCGATAAAACCCTCTTCACACCCCCTGTGCCACACATTCCCTCTCATTTGTTACTTTTTGTCCGGTTTTCTATTAAATACACAAATGTCCTTAAAACTATAGATTTACTTGAAGCAGTTCTGCCCTCTGGATGTGTGCCAAAACCTAAAGCACGCATCCTGGAGAGGGTACAAACCCGCTGTTGAAAATTAGGGCAGACAGGTTTGGCCAGGCCCCTTGTCTGCTGTATTTCAGTATCGTTAATGTTTGTCACCATCAGCAGGTTTTCCGCCCTTAGTTCGTCATGCTGAGCTTGTTGTGCAGGTGTGCAAGTCCCAATTTCTGCAGTTTTATCATTTTATTGTTTGCTTGGATGTCTGTATGATGGTGGGGGGTTGGTGTCTGTCTCTTCCTTATGGCTGAGCACACATGTCTGAAGGGCTTCTCCCCTCCACTGAACTCTTCCCAATCCCTCCATCATTTGTTTCCAGAGATGCGGAGACATGGGGGAGCTGCTCCGACCCAGCTTGTCTCCTAGCAACAGGGCTGTTTGGTCCGGGACCTGGGAGTGGAAGCACGAGAGAACAGAGTAGCAGAAAGGAGAGAGGGATTAAAAAGGGAAAGCTGTAATTATCCGGTGCTGCTGGAAGGATCGAGGGCCTGGAGAGATGGAGTGAGGGAGAAGACAGTGAGGTTCTGGGTTATAGATGCATGTATATGTTTTAACATTTGGTTCATTTGACTAGCATCTACCAAAGATGAATAAATCTGCAACCATGTTTGTAGTTGAGAAAAAAAAAAATCCACATTTATAAACCAACTTACGATTTTCAATCACTCCGTACAGATACCATTTGTTTTCTTCCAGCCAAACACACAGTTTGTAATACACCAGAAATCCACCAGATGAAGACCCTTCAGTAGACAGGACATTATGATGTGCTGCCCAACAACGGCCGTATTAATGCAATTAAATTGTACTTGATTTATATCCATATACAGTATGTGATGCCATGTTGCAGTGGCACAAAGCAAATGCTAATATCGGGCTGTGAGCATGTGTGCAGGACAGCCTACTTTTACCCTCTCAGGGTTCGGTGACTTTGGCCCCATGCAGGCATTGGGGGGAAGGGGGGATCTTTCTCTGTCCGGTCCTCAATGCCTTGAAGTGTGCCCTGTGTGTTACTATGGGCATGCAGAGTATGTGCGCGAGTGTCCTGTCTGCTGCGCCTGAAGGTGCTGCGCTGACCCCCTCCCTCCCGTGTCCCACATTGGCGCGTGTGGTTGGGCTGCTCCTGTCACACGCACTATCATCCCAGGCCGCTGATGTGCCCCGCAACGCTGGGAAAAGGGGGGTGGGGGGGGTTGAAGGCCGAGCGGCATTATGCTACAGCAACATGAATCTCTAACACACACACACGCACACACACCCATTGGCAGAGCCTGGCACACGTGTCCTATCTCCTGAAGTTAATGTAGTGGAGTGGAATCCAGCAGTAAACATGTGTGAGCGCCTGTTCCATTGCTTCAGCACTTCATTGTGTGTCAGAATGCTTTCCTAGTTTCATGTTTGGAGTAGAACTATTCATATACCACAACACGATGATTTGTAAGAGGAATATATGTTATGATTAATACTAAAATGATGGGAGTCAGTGAGGCACTACTTTGCAGATCCACCCTAGCTGCCATGGCAACCCTGTGGCCCTGGGTCTGAGTGAGGGAGGAGCACCACTGCATGTGATGCAGGCAGTGAAAGGAATAGAAGATGCAGATGGTGATTTGAGTTACAGGAGCTGATCCAGCACTGACTTGGAGGTTCTGTGTGCCACATGACCCTGCTGCCCCACACACCTACCGAAGTAACCGTTACCGTAGTAATGAGGCTGACTCTCTGATGGAAGCGGGATCCCCAGACTACTATATGTGTGTGTGTGTGTGTGTGTATGAAAAAATATTTTATATGACAATACTTCCAAGAACCAAAGCATATTGATATGATCCTCAAAGTATTACCATCTGAACCGTGGTACTGCCTTAGTACATTTATTTCAAATAATTTTTCAAATAGTTTTATTTTATTTTTTTAATGACAATGCAGAAATACAGGTTTTATGGTTATTTTAAGTATATTTTGTTCACCATTCACCGTGATCTGACCCTTTTTTCCCCTGAGGAAAATAATCTCGACTCTCCAGCGTTGCTCCTTATAAGGGAGAGGGGAGATCCTTCCCAGAATTCCTCTTTCAGCCTTCTTAAAGTCCTCCTGGAGAAGCTGTTGTCTGTATTGCAGGGTTGTTTTTAGATCATTTTAAAATCAATTTTGTTCTTGTATTATGAATTTTATTGTTTTGTTTACTGTTGTTCAGCATATTGTGTTTATTTAATTTTTTTCCAAATTTTCCCTGTCTCGGTTCAAGAGGAATAATGTTGCAAAGTTACAATGTTTCAATGAAGTCGAGACCGGTCTTTTCTTCCGAATTGTGATGCACAGCCATATTATCAAAAAAGAAATGTTGGGCAGGACTTGGTTCTTTATATTGGATGTTGATTGGATGGAGACAGTTTAAATGGGTTAAATGATTGGATTAATCTGGCATTCATTACCAAAGAAAATATCATTCCAAAACCTCTATTAAGAATTCAACATATGCATGGATTAATATGTAAAAAGAAGAACTATTTAAAGCAAATTTATTTAAATAAGATGACAATGTTATTTTTGCCGCTAGCCCCTAGCAGCTGATGGTATGCTGGTCTCATAACTGATCTTTTATGCTTCGAAGATTACATTCACAAATCCAAACCGTATTCATAAATGGCTTTAAGGTCTTCTATGCTTTACGGCTAAACGAGAGTTTGGTATTGAACACACACACTCTTTCTGGCACTCTTATTTAATAAAGGAATTATTTTTAAAAGATAAAATAGGCAACTCTATTCATATGACCAAAACCCTGTTGTTTTACTGCTAAGATTTATGTTCTGTGATAATCACTATTTGACTGTTTATGTATGAAGTATGTATATCTATTTTTTTTTTTATTTTTTTTAAAAATTTTTAGTGTGTGGATGGGAGCTCAGGGCCGGAGAGCTCCTCTCTGAAGAGGGTCGCCGTGGTGGAGGACTTCTATGACATCATCTATGCCATGCACGTGGAGATCAGCTCTGACCTGGCCAAAGCACCCAAACACGCCGGACAGAAGAAAACATACAAAGCGGTGAGTAAAGCATGGAACTTCTTTCTCATAGTCTCTGATCAGACATGGAAGTATGTCTATGGTCTCATATAGTTCTGATTTAATACTCTTTGCGGCCCTTTTTGACCGCCTTTATCTGTCTGTCAGCTTGATTTATTTCCTCTGATTCTTCTGAACCGAAGCGAGTGGCTCCTGCTGTGTGTAGACCTAGTGTGAACTCTAGTTGAGAATCGCTTGCCTCTGTGAATTCTGGGTGAATCAGTCAGAATATGCAACCAATAAATGAAATCTGGAGGCTATGTAGGACTCTTTTGTTTCTTTTTTTCCTCTTTCTGGTTTTATATCCGTGTATTTTCTTTCCCTTTATATATTCCTGTAATCTCATTCTGTTTTTTTTTTTTTTTTTGCAGTATTATGTGCATTTGTTTCTCTTTGCATTAGATTTTTTTTTCTGCATTTCTTTTTCTCTTTATGCATTTGTTTCAGTATATCTGCATTTATGTATCTGTGCATTTCTTTTTGTCTTTCTGCACTTTTTCTTTATTCATTTCTTTCTCTATTTTTCTCTGAGTATTTCTGTACATTCTTTTGTTTACAGTTTTTATCTAAACTTCTTTCTCTACACTGTTGAAGCCAGAGATAGGGATCAGTTCATATTTAGAAGACACATTTAGGTCTGCGGTGAACATCTTTAGACCTCGATCACACATGTGCTGTCATGGAAATGTAGGAAGTGAGAGTGGCATGGGCCGCTTTCACCTGGTCTGGTGGTTGTGCTGACATCCACAGGTCCAGTGATGCTGCCCTCTCTTGGACCGTTACAGAAGTGGATGTTGGCTTTCATGTGCATTTACAGTTGATCTTTTAAACACACAAGCTATTGTATATAAATGCATAATTTAGTTTTTGGTTTTGTTCCATTAATAATTCCTGTGATATGTTTTATACACATGCACATATTGTGTCCTCTCCACTGTTTCTTGTTCCTCTCGTGGTTGACAGCTGTGTGTGAGGGGAGGGCAGGACCCTGAGCAGAGCTTTTCCCTGGGCATCAGGATTTGTGTGCCTGCTCCTCTTAGGATCTCCTGGAGCAATCAGGGTGCTGGAGAGGAGAAAGCTCAGGTTTTATGGCTCTTGTATCACTGAAGTTTAGTTCAGCTACTGCCTTCATAATGCCCACGTGTACATTCTATACCCTCCAGCTGTGGTTCCCTGGCCGCCCATGCTTGTTTGTTAGAGCCTCATGGGAGATTAGAGAGACACGAGGGACTTATAATGTGTGGGGGGGGGGGGTATTTCCTCCCTTTTGTGTTTTTTTTTTTTTTGATGATGTTTGGTTTCATGGCAGAAAGGTTGAGGAGGGAAAAACTATCCAACAAGAAAGAATGGGGTAAATGTAAGAAAAAGAATTGAGGTCCAAAAGTCTAAGACTACTTGTGAAAATGCTTTTGCTTTTTGTTTTATTCTTCAACATTACATCACCAGTAATGGTTTCACAACTTTGCTAAACTTTACAATCAATGGTATTGAAATGAAGGAATTCATAAAGACTATTCACAAAAAGGAAAAATATATGGATGGTGCACTTCTCTCAAAAAATGAAATAAATAATTATTTTCCATTTTCACATTTTGAATGACAACAGCTATATGGTTACTTGTGCAATCCCCTGCAAAACATTTAATGAAATGTAAAAATGAAATAAACATTTAGCATAATTAAAAAAATAATCAAGATTTTAACATTTTAGGTAATGGCAGCTAAATAAGTACTTTTGTACTTTGTAATCATTTACTACTGTACTGTATGCATAAATGTAAATGAACAAAAAATGAAAAGAGAAAATATTGAACACATTAATCATTTACTGTATTTTTTGTTAGGTTTGTAGGATCAGTGAGTCTAAACGAGTCTAACCTGATGTGAAGTTTAATCCGGTTTGTGCTTGTGTGTGTCAGATAGCGGAGACGTATGCGTTCCTGCCCAGAGAGGCGGTGACCCGTTTCCTGATGAGCTGTGGAGAATGTCAGAAGAGGATGCACATCAGCCCCAGTGGTGCAGAGTTTAAAGGTATCGTACCAACACACACACACACACAGGCTAACCTGTAATAAATTAGATGTAAGGGGTATGGCTTTAGGCATGAATTCCAAAGGGGGTTTGCGAACATCTCATTGACTCTGGGGCCGGCAAGGTAGAAAGCATTCATTATAATATCTTTATACATATTCAAACCCATGATACTTAATTGGATAACTAAGATAATGTCTTTAAGAAAATCCCCTTTTGTCCCCTGGCCCACCCTGTAACGAGCTCCCCCCATCGCACCAGCCTGAAGCTAATGAAACCCCCTCTGGCCACACCTCCTCCCACACACACGCGCACACACACCTCAACACCCTTTGATTAGGCTGCAGTCACTGGAGTGTCCTGCTAGTCTCCCTACACGCTGCAATTAGCCCAATTACAGGCCTTTTAACAGAGAAAATGCCTCTGAATCCAGATATTTTTTCTACAGAGAGAGCGAGTGATTGTGGGTGGAATCCATCGGGGGTGAGATTTTGATTGGGAAATGTTCACTAGGACGAAAAAAAAAATGGATAAAACTTTTTTTTACATTTTGGTGAAACTGGAGTCCCAGTTAGTCTGACCCCTGCAGTGCGGGTTGCCAAACAGAAGACCTGCCCTCAAACGTCCCACTCGCTGATATAGACAACACCTCCCGGGCCTGAACTGTCAAAGCGTTGTGTCAGCGTTTGGGCTTAGGTTGGGTGTTGCTCATAAAGAGAGCAGCTAATTGGCTTCTTGCTCATGGTGGTGCACAGACCCCCCTCCCCCAACCCCCCTCCAGCCAGCCGCAGGAAAGTTCAGTGCTGAATTATTCAGAGTTATTAATTACTGTACACTCGCTCTCTTTAATTGGCAGTCAGACTGTGGTAGATATCGTCTCATTTATCCACATATCTGATAATATAATATTACTAATATAAAGAGCCACTGAAGTGTACTTAATAAATGACATTGAATGAAACCTTTTAAATCAAAGTACATTTGAAATCATTGTTTTTAATGATCTTTCGCCAGGCTTTAAAGAAGTATGCTTATTTTGATGTGTTGACTTACAAACCAAAGCACATTTAAAGCACTTAATTATCATTTTTAACTGTAGTGTGTTATTTGATATTCAATTTAAAGATCATGTATTGTACTAAATTATAACGCATATTTACAAAATAATTATACATTTATTTTAAGTACATGACATACAGGATTCAGTTAAAATTACATTAAAAGTTACCATGTTTTACCGTGCTTCAGAGACATCGGAAGTAATTATGAAAATAATGACAATAAACCTGCCTTTTTTAGCATCCGGACAAAACTGGAAATCATCTGAAAATCCTTTTTGTCTTTAACCGTTATTATGTTGGTTTTAGCGGTGATCTAGCTCCTTAAGGATTTATTTTAGTTTGTTGTGGTAAATCCATATGAAATGAGAAACTGAGGGTGATCAATACACAGCGACCAGCTCATCCATTACCGTGTGTATGTGTGCGTGAGATTATCAGCAGGTAATGGGTTGCTTCATGGCTCTTTTAACTCAAAGCTGATAAAATCCATAAACGAGAAGGCTGTTATGTGACTAAAAATGCTTCCACATACATGAAGTCTAAAGGAAATTGTTAGGAATTACTTATGTTTCAGACCACATGAAACTCAGGAGGACCATATACACACCATTTTAAGTGCACTGTCAGTATGTGTGCATAAATGCACAACAAGATACTAAACAAATCGGGCATAATTATTGTCAAAGTCAGAAGCATTATCATCATGATCTTCACACAAACATTCACAGGACATCGTTACAGTGGCTTTGGAGGAAAATATAACCGCTGTGGGCGGAGAGTGGATTTAAATTTCTACACATTCCTCTATGCATATTTATGAAATTTGCATATGATTTTTTTTTTTTTTTTTTTATAAGGCCTTTGTTTGCAATTATTAATCTGAGGCAGAAGTGTGCCTGCAGAAAACACTAGGGCAGATACTGCCCTCTAGAGACAGTTTAGAGAAATAACATTTACTGTACGCACACTTTATATGTATCGGGTACAACAACAGAATTATTCACTTTTCCGGTCAAGATAATCATATTTGTATGGCCTCACTGTTGTAAATTCTCTTATGCTTTCTCAGAGAATAACCAACCATCTTCTCTGATGGCCGACCTCATAGACTACAACATGCCCCTCACGACCACCTACTTGAAACAGAAGAAACTACAGTGCATGAATAACAACGAGCAGGTACAGCAGTCTTCTCTTACATCTCTACGTGTTTACTGACAGACATACATTCAGCGTGTAACCGGCCGAGTCTCATTTCAGTCCATCCAGATGGCGCCGCAGACATCATTGTGGGCGTTGTGCATTACTGACAGAAGGTGTTTTACTTCGGTTCACATTTATTTATTTGTATTAGAAGGTAAAAAGTGTCACTGTTCACTATTTTCTAGAACTACGCTGGGTATTTCTGGCACTGTCAGAATGTGCTGCTTCTAGTGTGTAGTAATGTGAACTCTGGCACACAGGCCAGCTGTGGGTGGAAGGGAGTTTGTGTGCTGTAGTATTTAGAAGGAATGGCGGTTAGTTCCGTTCTAATTAACAAGTGTTATAAGCAGCTGGCTAATTAGCTGAGGTGTGAGAAAACCGGTGAAGTGCTGATCTAATGAAGAAAGGTGAATCCTTCTTTACAGTCGTGTACCTCCGTTTTGTACACCTAATGAAATGTTTTCAACTCTGTAGACACTGCTGGCGATCATCATGTTTAGTCTAAAGGCCCATTCTTCACATCAAGGACAATAACTAAAAGTTTGAGTTACATTGAGTGGACATTTTGAAAATGAGAAAGTTCAGAAATGATGCCTTTAGAATGTTTCTCAGAACACATTTTTGTTAGCTTGCCCATCGCACACTTCTTTCATTAACCAGAACATTAGCATCTGTTGGGGAGAACTCTGCTACTGCAGTTATAGTTCTGTTTAGAGTTATCTGTTTGGTGTTAATGTCAGAATTTGAAATATGGAGTCACTAAGCTAGGTTCCTATAGCCCACTTAACCAGCAAGACTTAAGTGGTCAACCAGCTTCACTGAACATGGCTATGCTGTTCCCTCAAATAGTCTGGCACCTAACTTATACTCCACTAACCACTATAAACCAGTCCACACCAGAATTCATACTGGTCTCGCCTGGTGTTTTTGACTTCATTAAACATGCATATCTCTTTAAACTCCAAATTTAGCTTCCATTTTTCTGATATTGTGTACTGCAAGCAAGACCAGAAATGCTGCAGTGCGATATCATTGTTATTATAGAATGTGCCTGTGCACCGCATCTGTTTGCTTTCTATACTGTAAAATTCTTCCAAGAGTCTCTTAGATAAAATGTCCTAATATAAAAGCTCATGATGTCTAAGACCGGAGGTTTTGAATCCATACATTGTTTTCATGTATCCCTGATTTCACTCTTTGTGTGAGTGTTTGCTTTGAGAAAATTGTTGGGAGCAGACAGGAAATGTCTGTATGTGTGAAATGTCCTCCTGTAGTTGTGGTCTCTTTGGGTGGGGCGTGACAAGTGGATGATGAGCTGAAAGCACAAGAGGCATTATCAATAAAAATATGCTACAGTATGAAGCTAGCTTTTTATGTCTCATGCTCACAAAGGCTGCATTTATTTGATCAAAAATACAGCAAATAAAAAAAGAATATTGTGAAATACTTGTACAATTTAAAATGACACTTTTATATTTGAATGTTAAAATGTTACTTATTCCTGTGATGCAAAGCTGAATTTTCAGCATCATAACTCCAGTCTTCTGTGTCACAGGATCCTTCCGAAATCATTCTAATATGCTGATTTGATGCTCAAGAAACATTTACTATTACTAACAATGATGAAAACAGTTGTGCTGTTTAATTTCATATTATATTTAAACTGTGCATGTTTTTCACGATCCTTTAATGAATAGAAAGTTCAAAAGAAAAGCATTTATTTCATATGGAAATCAATCTCTCACTTTTGATTAATTAAATGTGTGTTTGCTGAATAAAAGTGTTCATTTGTAAAATTAAACCTTTTGTATAATTAGATTTGAAAGTTTTAAGCTGGCGACAGTCATTTGAAGGTTAACCTTCAACTTTCATTGTTAAAGGTCCTATTTTGTACCTTTTTTATTTGCAGAATGTACCAAAGGCAGATGAAGAAAGGCTTAGGGAATAAAGAGACATAAGTGCTGAGAAATAGAAATGGCGAAAGAAAAGCGAAAAAACCCAGAGAATGGCTCAGTTAGGCAGAGTAATTAACAAAGAGGTCGTTGGATGAGCATAGGAGTGAGAGCAGAGGATGTGGCGAGGAGGCTGCTCGGCCCAGCAGGACACATGTGTCCAGCTCAATTCAATAAAGAAGGAAATTAGTAGCATCCTTCCTGCAGGCTGCAGACTCCCGGCTCTCGGAGGGGGGATGGAGGAGATTAAGGAGAGGGGGAATGTTCATTATCGTTTATGGCCTTTTTTTTTCCCCATTTGGCAGATCTCCTTTTCAGGAAACTCATTTCATTCTCTCTCCTCCTTTAGCGCTCTCTTTCTTTCTCCCTCCCTCTCTCTCTCTCTAGGGAAAGGTGTGAGATTCTCAAATATTCTATATATAATTAGGCCTACTGTAGTCACATAGAAAACAGAATATAGATTTTTTTTTTTTCGTCTACATTTTTACTGCCATTAAATGGAAAATCAATGTTTTCTTTTAAGTGGTAGTCAGCTTTGCTGAAAAAAAAAAAATACCTGCGGTATTTGTAAATGTTACAGTACATTTATTTTTTCCATTGTCACACTGAAAAATGAGTGTCACTGCTAAATTTAATATGGCAGAGGTGGCAAGACAGTGTGAGTAAATGTGAACATGTCATTTGTTCTTATAAAAGCTGTATTGTGCCATTTTGTCTGTAGGTGGCAGATTTACCAAGCAATTCATTCTGCTAACTAACAATCCAACTAGCTGAACAAAGTTGCTTTGTAATGTTTTGGTAGTTTATTCCAGATACCAATTCAGTGGAAACAGGTGAAAAATTATTTTAAATCCTCAAGGACATTTCTCACAGCAACTGATTGATTTAATCTATTCATGCTGCTTTTGATTTCTTTGATTTATTTTTTTTTTTTTAATGTTTACTTAATGGCCACAAGTATGCATTTGTCTTCTAAAAAAACAAAAAAACATTACAATGGCCATTCCACAATCACACCGTATTTAAACTGACTTAAAAGACAATGACTCGCATAGTCCTCTTGCATTTATGTTGTCAATCTATTTCCTAAAGTCAGTTTAAATATAACATCCAGACTTTTGCTTCTAAACACTGGTATGTGCAGTTTGCATTATGAGTCAGAATTGTACTTTCTGATTCCTTTGACTGTATGTGCTTCTCCTGAGGGCTCCATTAGTGACTCATAAATCAAAATATGTGTATGTTCATGCTCCTAGATGTTCACTGGGCAATTGAGGGCAGTATTAGGATGGAGAGTTTACTGTATTGATGTATTAGAATAGAAAGAACTAGTCTGATTGTTGGGTGTTTCTTGGTTTTTCATATATATATATATATATATATATATATATATATATATATATATATATATATATATATATATATATATATATATATATTAACCACATAAGCCTTCAATATGCTGAGACCGTGGTCATATGGAATTAATCTACAATTATTTTGCTTTTTAAAATAAAAAGGTGATCTGGTTTTGCTTTAGCAACATGATTTTATATGAATATGGATTTCTAGTACAAATGTTGCATTTACAGTAGAGAAGATGGAGGCAGAAAGAGAGGGGAGGGGATGTGAACCGCTGTGAAGTGGGTTTTGGTGACTCTGTACCTCACTGTACAGGACTCCTAGCGGGCGCGTGACGTCAGCGCCCTGGCCCCGCCCCCGTCTTCAGGGCTGGTCGCTGGAGAGAGTCGCGACCGCAGCAATATTATTGCAATATTAAACGCATAGAGTGGAGAGGAGAGGGGCTCTGCAAAGAGGGGGAATATTAGAAGAATATTAAAAACAAATTGCGTCCGCAGGAGAAGGTAAGGATTCAGTTAAAATTCTTTATCTTAAATGGCAGGTTGTTATAGATCTCCCCTCAGCGGACTAGTGCTGGAAATAGCGCATGGGAAGGTCGTTATGTTTATTTATTTTCCCAATTAGGCTTTTAATACGGAGTTATGTCGTGTATGTTTAAAGTTATAACGACCTTGCCGGTGTTTACCGTGGCGTTGAAGCTGTACAAACACGCGACGCGTTTGCCGGTCAAGTTTAACAGTATTGATGACGGAATGAAGTCGTGTTGTTTAACGTCTTTAGCGCGTCGCAATCGCGAAACCTTGGCAACAGGAGTAACACACATTTATATTGACAGCAGCACACAGTATTTATTTCTGAAGTATTTTAGTCGTGGCTGTCATTTGTTGATAAATATGAGCTTTACACGCTTGATGTATGTATTATCAATAAATACTACATGCTGACTGCAGCGTGTTATTACTTTGGTTTAGTTAGTTTGTTCGTTTTATTTAACACTTTCGAGTAAAAGCATAGCAGAGGAATAGCCTATGCAGGACTGTGAGTTGTGTTTAAGATCCTCTGCTTGTTAATAACATAAAATTGCACACAACATCTGAAATAAACATCAGAAACGTGTAGGTGTGTATGAGACCTACATGTTGAGGTTTAGAGTCATTTGATAATCATTGTGGCCCTCAATCTGTGCTTGAATTTGTACATGGATCATTCCATTATTCTAGCTATTTGAAAATGTAAATTAGTTTTTTTTTTTTTTTTTACCCTAGCATAATGTTTTTGTTTTTACCCTATATGCTTATACAGTATACACTGTTGAAGCAGGATATTATTAAATAATGAAACTATTTTGATTTGATAACTCTCAATAATAATGATAATCTCTCTCTCTCTCTCTCTCTCTCTCTCTCTCTCTCTCTCTCTCTCTATATATATGTATGTATATGTATATATATGTATATATATATGCATATGTATATATATATATATGTAAATGTGTGTGTGTGTGTGTGTATATATGTATTTGTGTGTATAATGTGTGTTTATATATGTATGTCCTGCATGTATTTCTGCAAACTATCGTTACTGTACGTTGCATGAAGGCCTGAAATCAGAAAGCAGCTTACTAACTTAATCTCACACAGTGCTTTTTGCTTTCCTTTTTTTGCTTTTAGTGCTAGGGTTTCAATGACCCTTTTGGGTTTGTTCTTGCAAGTAAACAACACTTAGCTTCCTGCAGACAACACTTATCTTCCAGTCAACATAAAATTCTAAATAAAAGGTAGCCTATATAATTTTTTTTTAATAAACATTCACGCTATTGTGCACAATTCACATGTGTACAGAGACAGGGAAAAAATACTATAGCAAGGAAAAAAGTTCAGCTTGCTCTGCCTTGGCTGTAGTTGTGTTGGTGTGAATTAAGTTTTGTGACTGCTTAGCAGTTGTTCCAGTGTTGTTTCAGTCTCATCTGCTCTTCTGAATTTGTCAAATGCCAAAATTCACATTTATTCTTCCAAATATATATACATTTACATTTTCTAATCCTTATTCTGTGACTCCTTGCTCTGCTTAAAATGGAGTGATACAGAAAAAGAAACAATGACCCACAACCCCATTTTTTTTTTCTCTATATACTGGTATACAGTCGCACATTTCATATGTTAAGGAATATCTTGAGGAATTCCTTTTTTCCCGCTTGCATCCCTTGTTTCTCTCCCCCTCTGTCCTCTCTCAGCTCTGGTTCTCTGAATCTATTGTTCTTTGTATTGTCTCTGTGGTATTCCTATGACTCTTTGCTTTTCTCTGTGGTATTCCTATGACTGTCTCTTTGCTGCTCCATTCTCTGAGAGGGTCTGTACCATCCTCTGCTCTTCCCCAGCCATTACAAGATGCATCAAAATTCCTTGATGCGTGTCTTTCTCAGCTCCACTGTTTCAGTGTCCCATGGGTCTGTACAGACACTTGTTCTCACATCACTGCAGATGGGGCGTGCCATGTCCTAGTCAACATGAAAATAAAATTGAAACCATTTACTTTCTTAATAAGCAGTCTTAAAGAGCAAATGTTTGTCTTTTGTAATTTGTTAAACCATTTTCATGAAGCCCTCATGTTTAATATACTCTATTGAAACGTTTAGAGTCAGTTTATTTTAAATTTATGCTTCACTTTTATTCAGCATATTACAATGATTTCTGAAGAATCAAATTTAATATTTCAAATTGTAATACTTTTACAGTATTACTGTATTTGACTCATCAAATAAATGCAGCCTGAGCTTAAGAGATTCATTTTAAAAACATGAACAAATCTTACCCCAAGTTTTAGATGTATAGTATACATACTGTAATATGCATGGCGTCAATTCTTCACTCTCTAATCAATTCCTGATGGACAAATCATGTTCTGTCCTAATTTTATTCTTTTGGAATATCCTTTTTCAGAAATATATGTCATTACAGGAATAAAATGGGTTGCAAATGACGCTACGTATCAAATAAAAAAAAAATCTTTATTTTCTCCAGGCTGTTTTTGATTTGACTAAGCATTACCATTGCCCAAGTAGCTGCAGCTGGTTTGAGCTTAATTATTTCTGAGCATCTCTGTGCATCTGTGCCAATGAGCAATCTATTGTCATTACATCCAAGTGCCAAAACGCATTGTTTTTTTTTTTGGAATGTTATTGTTTTTCTTACAGCCCATGTGAGCATCATTCGATCCAATGAGATGTTCTCCTGATGATGGGTCCCCCACAGTGTAATTTCTTGTCTTTTCACGGCTCGTTTCCTCTTGGGCAACATGTGCTTAGACCTGGGGGCTGGGATCTAGGATGTGACATAGTACAGGCTCCTCTCAGTGTCCTCTCTGCTTCGCTGTATGTAATGCTCATCCTGCAGAACGTCAGGCCTCCCTGCTGTGCTGTCTGTGCTTTAACGTTACTTACCTGGACCAAAGGGTGATTTTTCCCTAAAAAAAGATTTGGCTGATTGATATCTGCATTCTATCACTTATGTAGATGGATCAGGCTACATTTACCTGTGCTCTACAAAACTTCACACTCGAAATCCAGTCATTTTGATAGGAATCTGCACGATCAGGAGTTTCTCAAAGGCGAAGAAATTTCCCCTCATAGCTTTCACAACCGATTCAAGGTGGTCACGCAAATATCCGCTGACCAAAAGAAAGCTGCTTGGTTTGAGGACAAATGACTCTCACAAGATGGTAATTTTTTTTAATGAACTGGTCAAAGTGATTCAGAGATGAATCACAGACGAACTCGGTCTAAAACTGCTTGATTTACTTGGTGAATCAGTCTGAGCAGTTACCAATTAAACATCTGACACCAAAGTCACTTTCAGTCTCTTGACAAAGTCAGTGTCTTGACTAACTTCAAATATGTAGTAATGTAGCTATTTGAGGTTTGTGAGACCACTTTCAGGCGACGTGATCCTTTCGGCCTAAAATCATGACCCATGACCCAAGCAATTAACTAAATCAACATGGACAGAATTGGTCCTAGTAGCACTTGCGGTGACATCTGCAGGACAGTTTTAAGGGTTAAATGGTTCAAAGCACCAAATGCGAGTAGAATCAGCACTGAAATGTATTCCTTACGTTTGTGGAGCAGGGAAAGGGGTTAATCGTGGAGCTAGATTTGTGACTGACTGGATTAGAGGAGAATAGCTGTAGTGGGACCCGCAGTAATCCATGTGTCTGTTGAACGCTGGGTTTGACCTCATATGAGGCTTTGTTTGTCACATGCTCATGAATTCAGTTGGGTCGCTGCTTGCTCCCTGCAAATCAGCCTGTGAAATAAGACATCTTGATCATCATCCCTTTTTCTTTCCTTTCAGTAATGTTAAATCGGAGCCACTTGGTCTTCTGTTGCAGTCTCCATTCACAAGCAAACTGCTCGAGCCAACCTGACAGACTAGATTGATCGTGCCCCTTTTGTTCATGCTTCCAGAAAGGCTAGGACACTGCAGACAGGGATGACGGGATCAGTAGCAGAGGTCGTTTAAAGACAATAGCAATCGGCTGCAGAAGCCGCATTGGAAGACATCAGTTGGTCAGTGCAAACAGAAAGCGAGGGCTGAGATTGGTTGCAGAGGTCACAAACTGCACGGCTATGCCAGTCGTCTCTGCTGACCTGGATAAAGCCATTGCTCCACGGTGTAGCTTACAGGAAGTGAGGTCATCTCAGATATCAGCATTCTTTGAGTGGTATTTTTTGCAGCGTAATCTGGTGTATATATACTCTATCAATTCTACACAGTCCTGATGGTCAGTTTAACAGGACATCAGGACATCTGTGACTACATTTTTTTTATTTCACTTCACACGAACATCCCTGCGATTTCTGTGTGCTTGTCCTTGACTGATATTTTAAACCCATAAAAGACTATAAAACAAGCCTTTATTGTCAACATTGGTCAAGAAATGACTCCCTTTAAAGTTCCAGCAGGGCTGCATGTCTCACGGAGAAAAACAGTACTATGTCAAAGGAAAAAAGAAAAGAGTATATTTGTGTTTGATCTCAGCAGGAGTTGGTATCAAAGGCTTTTGTGCTTCACAGGAACATGAGACTCTTCAGTGAATAGAAAAAATGGCAGAATATTTAGTTAATGGCTCTACTGACATTCTGCTAAAAAAAAAAAAAAAAAAAAAAAAACACAGCACACACTCTCTGACTGAAATATCAGAGAAGAACTCAAAAATCTGCCCAGTAGTTGCACTAGTAGAATATCAGTTAAGCAAGTATCTATCTACACACAGGTTGAGATGTTTTTCCTTGAGTACCCCAGAAAATAATCGGAGATTGTAAAGAAATAGACAAAAATGTCCCATGCGTTTCCTTTAGCAATGCTGCAGGGAGCAAACGTGCCTCCTGCAGAGAAGGGGAAGAGATCACGTGTTCGATTCAGGAAGCAGAGCAAGTATAGTAACCCCCATGAGCTATTGATGTGATGAGCTAGCTGTGGTTTTATCATAGATAAATGGACCACTCTGGTGGCAAAAACCTTGAAAAGCAAATGGCCCAGTGCAGAAGTGAACTACGGCTAATTGATCCTAACAACAAGGCACATGGATGTCATGTCACAGATTTTATAAAAAAAAATATATATATATTTGAATTACTTTAATTAGCATGCTGTGCTATCGAGAACGAAAGATGTCTTCATTTTGTTGCATTCTGTTGAACTCTGTTTTTGAATACGTGAGCTAACGTGTCTACTGTTAACCTCTCCTGAGACTAATTTAGTCTAATTTAGTGTAATCTAATTTAGTATAATTTTACAAGGGTTCATTACAACCAATTAGTTCACTCGTCATTCAGGCAACACCCTCAGTTGATTTTGATTCAACTGTCTCCATTGAGAATCTTAAGGAATTCCATTTTAAAGTACTTGTTTTGTGCACCAGCAAATTTGTCCATGTCTGGCACTGTAATGCCTTGCAATTTATAACAAAGACTTACAAGAGAAAATGAGCATGGCTTACAGCACCCAAGTTAAAAATGTGAAATATTAAACTAATATTGTGCTCCTATCATTTTGTAGACAAAATCCCCCGAACAGGAGCTATATGTAGGATATGTGCGTCATGTTTTTTGAATGCAGCTAACCTCCAGCCGCTTCATGTCATCTACCCATTCATTAAACTATGACAGGTGTGCTATTGCGTTGTCACTAGAAAAGTTATGACGTTTTCTTAAACTTTTTTTTTTTTTTTTTTTTTTTTGGTTTTTAAAACCATTTTCATAGGTCAAAGGTTATATTATTGGCCCAGAATGTATGTTACTTTGACTAAAAACACAGGAGACCAAAAATGTAAAGCATCATTCCACTATGAGTCAGGAGTCAGGCATACAAGTGAATCTAAAAAAAAAAAAAGTGAATATCTTGGAAAAGGTTTTTATTTTTTGTAATTTAATTAAAGCTAACTTTCTTGTATTCTAGATTCATTGCACATAAACTGAAATATTTCAAGTTTTTTTTTATTATTCTGATGGTTACAATTTACAGCTTAGAAAATTTAAGAATTCAGTATCTCCAAAAATTTGAATATTCAATTTTGAGCTTGATTAGTTTGATTAATTTTTAGTATAAATACCGGATAAATATTTGAGCTAGTTTAGAACATGTAAACGTCAAAAAACCTCAGGAGCATTTCACCTGGGGTTAGGATAAAAAGAACTGGACTGTTGCTCGGTGGTCCACAGTCCTCTTTTCAAATGAAAGTAAATTTAGCATTTCATTTGGAAATCAAGGTCTGTAGTCTGGAGGAAGATTGGAGATGCACAGAATCCAAGCTGCTTGAAGTCCAGTCTGAAGTCAGAGATGATTTGTGGTGACGTCTGCTGGTGTTGCTATCTTTGTGTTTTATCAGGTCCAAAGTCAATGTAGCCATCTACCAGGAGATTTTGACTTTTTTTTTTTTTTGGACTGAAAACATTCAAAATTGAGCTATGACCTTTTTCCATCATGTTTCTCATCCTCTGACTGAAGTCTGTTTTGGGGTGTTTTCCCTTTAAGAGTTCAGTGTTACCGCCCACTTTTATGATTGGCTAACATCTTGTAGCACGGGACCTGAACATGATGGACTCTAAAAACAAAGCAAATGAAGTAAAAACACTGTGGTTACACTCAATTAATTTAACTGCCGTTACCCTTGGCCTATGTCCATGCTGGTCACCAGGAACAACAATAATGTATTTCTAAGGTTACAAACACAAAAGCTTGTGTGGTGTCCTCAAAGTGACCTTGATCTTGAAATGCGGTTCACTTTTTATACACACATCAGCTTGCAGTTTCCTGGTACTTACTGTGTAAATCTTCCCTCTCATGATGCCCACAATACCATGCAGTTCAAGGAGATTAATGTCTTGCCAGTTACATTGATTAGTTAAGGAACATCATTTATTTTTACAGAAGCTCTTGAAAGGCTTGTGTGCAGATAAACTAGGCCTTTAGATGAAAGCTCCTTTTATGTTGTGGTATGACATGGATAACCCTTTTTTTCTGGAATTTTTAGTTATCCTTTCTAAGAAACTTTTGATTGGGTATATTAACCATTTCATGTTGACTTGATGTTGGTTGTTGTGTTTGTAACCGAATAGATGTGATCAGCTCACTGTGAACGGTTGGAGATGCACCGCTATAGTTGGAAGATATATGAACTGAATTTAATTTTAACTATTTAATAATCCCAGAGAATTTGTACTGAAGCCTGTGCCCTATGCTCATTGACCTGGAGTGCCTGCAAAAAATGACCTTTTTCAATATTAAGTTTTTAAATCTTAAATGTAAAGGTTAAATATATGCTAGTATATGGTATAATTTATTATGGGAAGCATTTATTAGTAAATTACACCTTTTATTTATTTAATTTTTTTACATTTTGAAAAAGTGTTTAAGCTGGTCAGTAGCATGCTTGTCTCAATGACTTAATCATGGAGGTGTAATTGAGCAAACGAGTATAAATACATACTTGCAATACTAACATTGTATTGAAAGGATCAATCTTCACATAAAAAATATTGATACCAAGTGTTTTCACTAGTAATTAAAGTGATTTTATCAAACAACATGATTTGAACGTTGAAGAAATGGATGTATTTCATCTTTAAAGCTTGTGCAGACAGATAGATGAGTGATGCTTCAGAGAGACGGTCTTGTTTCTTTCCTCTTTTTGGCTTTTGTTCTGGGCCATGTGTAGAATAATGGGCAGGGGTAACAGAGCGTGTGCAGATTTGGTTTCGCTGCTCTTCAGGGAGGGAAAGGGGCATCGGCAGGCAGAAATAGCTCCCCTCTCCTTTGGATCAATAAAGATCCTGTCAGAATCATTGATCATCGCCCGTCTTCATGTAATAGAATGCTTTATGTTCTTTAGTCTGTGGCTGACACTAGGGTGTAATATCACAAACAGACACTGATATCAAACTGTCTGTTTGTACTTCCAGTGATTCGATCACATCCGTACACGCAATATTTTTCAAAATCTGGCCTTTCCTTTATAGTGTGCTTTCGATGGATGCTCACCAAGTGTGTTTTGGCATGATTATGCATGGATACCTTGTGTGTCAGTGTTGGTATTTTCCCTTTTCATGTCCGATTTTCCTGCTCGATCAATATTCTGCAGTGGAAGCTCACGGTTTTCAAGATGTTAATCCTCACAGGGTGTGTGTTTTTGTGTGTGTTTGAGGGCAAGTGATCTCTGTAGAAGTGTGCAGGCTTGCATCCTTAGTCAGGTAACGGCACTCTTATCAATAGACTCACCTTTCTGTGTTGAAATGATACGGTGTGCTTCCTTTGGAAGATCTTGATCCCAGCGGACCGAGGGAAGGTGGTCAAAGACCGAAAGCTCATGAAACATGCTCAGACATCTGTTAGACGTGAGAAATAAGGGCTTGGCGACGGAGAGCTGTCAGTGTTCCTCTTATAAGGGCCCAGATAGACCCTCTGACCTTGTGTGTGTGTGTGTGTGTGTGTGTGTGGTGGATGTGTTAGAATTTATGATTCTGTCTGTGAATAACAGTTCCTGTTGCTACCTTAATGTGTAATAGCCTTTGAAATATATACTGTAATATTATTGCAGCAAAATGTTTTTCAGAGTAAAAATGTGTATTCAATTATAGCTGTCAGATGGGAGTTGATTTTATCCATCAGGAATTGATTTGATGGTTGAAAGTTTTTTTTTTTTTTTTTTTTTTTGATAAAACATTGCAAAGAAAAAAAACTGAAATAACATGCACTTATGAATCTTTCAGACTCTGGTTTTATTTTTAAAATGTGTATCTGTTTTTTTTTTCTCTCTCTCTAAATCAGGTTTAGTATTGCAGATCTTGATCAGTTTCCATGGCAGCATTCCTTTTATTTATTAATTTTTAAGTCCTCAAATTATTTCTTTTTGTGTTTGGAGCCATGTCGGTGTCCTTGCCTCGCTAAATATGGGTAGAAAGACACGGAAGATGGAAAAAGGAGGGGAACTAATTGCAGATTGAATTAGACTAGACTGGGAGGACTAGAACTCATTCCAGCTGTGCATGCAAAACAATCACATTGTCTCATAATCAATCATTTCTGCTCAGGAAATACCATGACTGTCTCACTCTTTGGTTGATGCTACATTCCCGTTTTCCTTTTGCTGAACGATTCATTGTAGAAAAAAGCACTGTGAGAAGTACAATTGATATTAAATGGATTTAACTCCATGAGATTCGTTGAGCTTTTACAGTATCTACTATGCGAAAGCCGTTTCAGGCTCAGGTTAGTTGTTTTGGACTTGCCAACATAAACCCAAGGGTTAGGGTTAGGTTAGGGTTATGCTATTTCCATAGCATTGAGCCTATCAGAAGATAGAAGGAAAGTTTGAAGAGTCGGACAGGAAGGGTTGGCTTGCTAACTGGATTAGCTTTAAAATGGCCCTGGTATTAAAAAGCCTCCCCATAACCCAGCCTCGAAGATCCTCAGTGCAGGCAGAACAGACCGATCTCCTTACAGGAGCCTTTTTTACAAGCTCAGGATGGCAAATGTTGCCCCAGCATTGTCATGCATGCTTTAAACGGTCTCAGAGAAAGACATTCATTTGTATTCATATTTTAGTGCCTCAGTGCTTGACAAAACAGCATGGCGTGCCTCTGAAGGCACATAAATACGCACATGTGTATTTATGTGATGAACCCATATATTAATATGCTATTTGTTTTTTCCTCCCCAAGACCATTCTGTGAACTTTGACCTGAAGGTGAAGAATGCCCAGGCTGTCCGGATTCGCTTGGCACACCATTAAAAATAGATTTGCTCCTGAAGTAATTGATTTATAAAAGACTTTACCCCCTTCACGCTTAATTTAGACAATTTACAGCTCTCTATACAGCGGTGCAGCTAACAAGCTAACTTTGCCTATAACGTCACTCTACAAATGTCCACACTCCAAAGCAATAAAAGGCCCCTTTCATTCTCACCCACCCAAAAGCATATTATTATTATGAAAGCAAAGTTAATCAACTAAATGAAAATGCAAGACAGGACAAAGGTAACGCCCAGCCCTGGCTGAGAAGAGACCGTCTCCTAAGCACGTCTGCTCTTTGTGTTTTGTGTAGGCGCACACACAGCTCTCAGACAAAAGAAACCCAGAAACACTGGGCCACTCAGACCCTCCGCAAATGAAAGAAACCAGGTGATTGGACTGGTTTCTATCGGTTATTGTCATTAAAGGCAGAGGAGTTGGGATGTTTCATGGAGGGGGAAAGTGCCAGGCTGTTCCTGCTCTCTTTATCTGCATAGGCAGCAATTTGTCAGAGAGAGAGAGAGAGAGAGCGCATGAGAGGGATAGAGAGTGTGCAGAATGTCACCTGCATGCAGATGAGAGGAGACCGTAAGCATGATCATTAATAAACAATAAAAACTAATAAAAGATAATCAGAATTGAGCCATAGGGGTGCAGGGAGATGGAGTCAGAGAGATTAGGCTGCTGATGACCTGTGTTGTTCTAAATTGGATTAGCTGTGCGGTGGTTAAATGCGATTTTATAAGATTATAATTGAAAAGGAGTTAAATGTCAGATTAATAGAGGCTTCTGTTTGATGTCCTATTGGTAGATGATTAAGGAGGTGCTGGATTGTCAGTTCTGTGACTTCAGCATGGGAATGAAAATGCGGCAGAATACATTACACTGGGTTTGAGGGGTGGGATGGGTGTGTGGCCGCTTTAAGTGTGATCCTCTTTGTTGTCTACCTGATGGTTTTAGCGACAGCGCGTTTCCTCGTGACCTTTAAAGGGTGTCTCTGACCCCTCCCTCTGCTGTCTGTTCCTATCAGCTGTCCCTGCTGACGACTTCTGACCCCTGGGCATCGTTCTTAATCTCTCGGGGCTTATTTATACACAAACATGTATCTGATTGCTGTATTATTCAAAAGTTGATGATTTAAAGTCAGTGCAGGGCTCAACAGTGAGGATGACTTGTTGGCTTGGAGTCAGTGTGAGAGAGTTTTAGGCAAGTCAACAACACTAGTAACAATCACTTGCCCTTTCGGGGCAACATTGAAAATCATTTTTTGATCTTGCACATCCATTTTTATGCCTTAACTTTAAAATGTGCTTTTCTGTGATGCAAATTCTGCTGGTTTGTCACCAACATACTGTTGTATACCTGGATTACATGATGACTAACACGATTTTAAAGATGACTTTAATTATCGAAAACTGCAATAAAAATGCATTAAAAATGAAAAATCAGTCATATTTAGCATCTCATGTTATCGTTTTCCATATGTGCGATTTAATGGATTAATGAAGCTATGGCTTTAACTTGTTACAAATGATTTTGTAAAGAAAATTATGTAAAATTTAAATGAAGAAATTATTTATAGCAAATAAAAAATATATTGATATTTAGTTTTTATGAAAAAATATGCTTTGTAATGTTTTATAAGAAAAAAATATAAAAAGCTTTTATATGCATTGCTATGATTGTATAAAAATAATGTCTCTTGTGCGCATCAGTCCTGCATTTATTTGATCAAAAATGAATACAGTAATATTGTGAAATTATTTATAACAGCTGTAATGTTTACATAGCTAATTTAAGATGTAATATGACTACCAAAGAGGCAGTCTTGTCCCAAACTCACCATTGCACATTGTACTTCCATAGAAGAACAGCTTAAACTCCAGCGGGAACGGAGAGGGCGAAAGACTTTCTCCCATAAATAGTGCACTGGCAAATTTGCATGTAAAGTACCTTAACCAATCAGAGCTGGCGCTGGGCTGGTGGTGGTAGGTCTCATGTGATTGACAGCTCTGGGGGGAATGCGTCTGTTTAAACCGAGGCAGTGTCATGCGCCGGGGTGGCAGGGTTTCCCTTTTACAACAGACATGAGCAGATGGGTCCTCATCCGTTTTCCCAGGGGCAGCTTTTACTTTCACCCGTCTAATAAATCATCCTCCTTTATCCAGCTCATTATGCACAGGTATTTCATTGCTTTACAAACTCGGCACAGCATGTACAGCCGATCGAGCTAGTTTGAGATGCTCATGTTAATAATGATCACATGTTCCTGACTGTATCTACCAAAAACAAAAACTTTATTTATTTATTATTTAGAGACATTAATTTGAGGATTTAAATTGTTGTGTGATTTTAAAGTGGAAATGGTGGCTGTCATTAAAGGGTTACTTCACCCGAGAATGAAAATTCGTTCATCTTCTACTCACCCTCGAAGCATCCTTGGTGTATGTGACTTCTAGGGGTGCTCCGATCACGATCGGCCGATCGTTAATGCGCATCTCGTCAGTAAAGCGGGTTCTCTAATCAGCGGTGAATTCCATCAGGTGCCTGATTTCACATAGAGCAGCTGTTACTACACAGAGCCGTTGTTAACTGAGAAGATGCTCAAATAAATGCTGAAAATGAACGTGGATTTGCGCAGCTTCTCATGCATACTTCTCGCATAACGATCGGCCGATTGTGATCGGCGCAGCCCTACTTTCTTCTTTCAGAATAATCCAATCATAGTTATTAAATTGTCCTTGCTCTTCCATGTCTTTCAGTGGGGGTGAGCGAGTGTTTGTGTTTTAAGTTCAGAAGATGTGAAAAAGTGCACGCATCTTTAATAAAATGTCCCTCACATGGCTGTGCAGGCAGATGTTGTAGTTCATCAACACTGTGTGGTTGGTGACGAGCGCGGAGAGAGAGCAAAACGCTGGTCACGAATTAACTTAAACTTTGTTTCCTTTGCTCCTACATTTTGTCTTACAAAAATGCTTGGATTTGCTGCAGGGGGACTTTATTCACCCCAGCCCCCCGGAGCCATGTGTAGGACATTTTATTACAGATGTGCACACTTTATTTCACGTCTTCTGAACTGTTGACAACAAACACCCGCTTGCCCCCATTGAAAGAGAAAGGACCATTTTTAATTAGAGCCCGACCGATATTGATTTTTGGGGGCCGATGCTGATATTAACTCGAAAAGAGCCGATTTATAAGCCGATATTTTGATTTTGAAAATTAACTGGATATTAGACCCATTTTCTATAAACTGCACTTATACAACATTCAATAGCAAAATATCTGCCTGTTCTATGTATGTGGGCTGTATAAACCATTTTCCAGAAGGGATTTATGTTTAAAAAAAAAAAAGCCTAAGATTACGGTCTCAATGACTAAACAATTGCACATCAAAAGTATATATTTTTTAATGATAAAAAAAAAAGTCTGATTTTAAACATTTAACACTTTTACTTTCTTGCAGTTGAAGCTGGTTTTAACAGTCTGTGTGTGTACTGTAAATAAATTATAATACTAAAGTTAAAGTATTTGCAGAAGTAGTCCCACACTTTGCTGCTACAGCATTCACCTTTTTCAGCCATCTGTAGGGCAGAAAGAGAGACAGAGAAAGAATAAGCATGTGTATTAATAATATCACCATGTATCATTACTCATGTCATCATTAGAATTAGAATTATAATAAACAGGTTTCTTCCTACATAGGCAAAAATGAGATGTGTGTGTGTGTGTGTGTGTGTGTATATATATATATATATATATATATATATATATATATATATATATATATATATATATATATATATATATATATATATATATATATATATATATATATATATATATATATATATATATATATATATATATATATATATATATATATATATATATATTTGTCAAGCAATAGGTATGACCTATTTATATTTAACCATATTTTTACAACATTTTCCTGTTATGTCTGTAAAGCTGCTTTGAAACAATCTGTAAAAAAAAAGAAAAAAAAAAGTGCGTGTTCAGCTCACATTTATTTATATTTTAATCATTTCTGACGCACCTACTGTAGTTACTGTAACTACACTATATTTGCTCTCACAGACACATTCACAACGGACCCATATATCTTCTCTTCTCTTTGTGCAGTCTGAATCAAAACATCGTCATGCGCTGGCGAACGTAAAGTTAGCCTACCGTTACCGGAAGATTACGGAATCAATTTGAAGTTGAATGGTTAACGTTAGTGTCATGAACACACCGCTGTCAATTTTGAGAAGAACCACCTTCAAACAAGTTAATGCACGCTGTACATAACTTCATAACCAGGCGCGTCCGCACCGCATCGAGTTAAAAACATCTCAACTTTTCAGAATGCCGCAAGCGCACCACGGGTCATGTGACAAGAACTAACCAATCAGCTTCATCCTTTCCTGTAACAAAGTTGAAAACTCAACGAAGATGAAGGAACAGCTGTTCATAGCTGTATGTGGATTGCCATTTTGAAATAAATTTAGTAGCAGAGCTACTGCTAGCGACTTTTAGTGCTCCAATCCATTTATCCTTTGCTGAAATTTCCGCGTCTTTATGGAGAGAGCACGTCATGGTTGCTTAGCAAAGGCAGACACCTCAGGAGCGCTTCTGCCCGAGCGCTTTGGAAATTAGGAAAAAGCGGCGCACCTAGCGTTTTCCACGCGTTTTAAGGCGCGATATGTGAACTGCCCCTTACGCTGTCATTATGTGGGAAACACTGCAGATATATTTAGAATAAGATAAACGCTAACGTTATAGTTTGACCTCTTATTAACGTTCGCGCTCTTCCACTGATAAACATGGTATTAGCTTTGTGGCTAATCTAATATAGCAATGCATTAGCGGCTGTAAGTGATTTTACAGAATATTTAGAAGTGATAATGATAGGACCGTTAGCTAGAACTACCACACCATTTTTATATACAGTGTATGAACTAAATCATCTCACATGACGAACGACAGACTCACCGTCCAAACAGTACATCTTCGTGGCTGATCGCTTTCTTCTATAGTGGAGTTGCAGACTCTCTGCAACTGCGGAGCTCCCTCTGGTGGGCAAACTATGCAACACTCATAACATGAGTGAAGCATGAGACTCTGTTTCTCATGTTTCATCGGCCGTTATAAACACCGATGCCGATTTTAAAAGCAATAAGCTCATATTGGCCGATAATATCTGCTGGCCGATATATCGGTCGGGCTCTATTTTTAATATAACTCTGATTGGATTATTCTGAAAGAGGAAAGTCAATTACAACTAGGATGCTTTGAGGGTGAGTAGAAGATGGATGAATTTTCATTCTCGGGTGAACTCTCTTTAATTTAGTCAAGGGAGCAAATTAATTTTAATAGCCATCATTACGTAGTCATTGTTTACAGCAGTACATTTTTTGTCATTTAAGATACTTTATTTGTCTTTCATTTTGGAAAAGAAATTCTAAATAGAAATTAAAGGAAAGTTTATCCTAGTTCTTTCTAAATTCTTTTGACTAATGTTTTTCGGTTAATTTTCCATTCCTTTAACATTACAAATGTGCTTGAAGTGTCATTCAAACTTGAGGAAATGATGCGGTCAAATGTGTCAGAAAAACAAAATGCTGTGATTTATTTGATTCCCATTTATACAGGCATCCTCTCCACTGACTCGGTGCTGCTGTGAGTTTAATATATTGAATGGAGAATATGGATTTATTTTGGAAAACAATCATTCACATGAAGGGACTTAGGAAATAGGACAAATTGCTTGTGTAGACAGAACAAATGATTAATTTTCAGAAATGGATAAGTTGAGACAGTCTGGTCAAATTTTCTTAATGGAGTTGTTGATTTGCGATTTCACTTTTTTTTTTTATCAATAGTTAGTGTGTAATGTTGCTATTTGAACATAATATCTGCAAAGTTGCGATGCTGAAATTCTGGCAGTTTAATTCCTAAAAAATGTCTCAGAGGGACTACAAATTACTTACCTGGTTTGTGACATCAATTGAGCTTAGCTCCAGCAATGAACTTCCATTTATAGACTTATTTTCACACAGCTATGAGAAGCGTTAAACATGGGTTGCCGTACTGTATTTAAACTTTAATCAGGATAAAACCGTATATTAAAAGCTAACAGAAGCAGTAGCATTTACAAATAAGTTTATCTAAAAGTATGAGACCACAACAAACAAACAAAACCTATTAAGAGCCATGCTTGTACAGGTTCTAGATGCACTAGAGGCGATTTAGCGAATTGCAACACACTGGGCTAGCTAACCAATCCGAGCCCATTTCATATTTGTGAGAGAGGGGCTTCATAAAAGCAGGAAATTATCAGTGCGTTTCTCAGAGAAGGGACAGGCTGTTTGGAATAAAGGTAAAATAAATGGTGAACCACCCCTTTAATTTGAACAACCATTCATAACCTTGCTTTTTACTTTCAATTCATGTCCGTGATCGGAATAGTACACTGTTTATGACAGTAGTTCAATGTCTGCTTATAGAATATCATTTCATTTCAGATGCATACCTTGGAAAATGTTTCACAGACTTTATTTGCTTTTAGACGTTTTCAATGCATGTTTATCAGCAGGTAAATATGCATTTAAGTAACCTTACATACAGCAATGCATACAGTTTATTCACACGTGAATCAAATATTAACCGATACATATTTCTGTAATTACAAAATGATTCATGTTTATTTATTGATTTTTTTCATAGTAGTCACAAAAGCAAAACCTTAATGCCTTAATTGAATCAGGTTTTAGGGCAGTCAGCATGTGAACTTTTCAGTAATAAATCATGTTTTTGGCCATGTTTATGTCTTTAGTAGAGTAGATATACTGAAGTAGTGTACTGTACCCTCTTTTTAACACTTCTGCACTGTGCTTTGGGGCCCAGTCGTAGTTTTTGGTGGTCTCGTGTGCGCGCGCGTGTGTGTGTGTGTGTGTGTGTGTGTGTGTGTGTGTGTGTGTGTGTGTGTGTGAGTGATGCTGTCACTCAGCAGGGGGTGACTGCTCTCTCTGACAGCCCTCCTCATGGGCCTGTTTGCTTGCCTGCCAACATCACAGCCCAATCTGACATTCACATCTATTCTAGTTTGGCGCACACACACTCAGACGTGGCGTCGATATGAGCAATCCTGCCTCAGCTGTCGGACTGACATCTCTCTGGCTCTCTCTCTCCGCAGGATGACTGTTCAGTGAGTAGCGAGGAGTTTGATATGAGTGACCCCACATGGATATCAGCTGAACGTCACTCCACACTGTCTGACCTGAGCCACCCCTCCAGAGCAGATAGGATGCACAGCCCGCAAAACGCACACAAGGAAGAGGACGGTAAGAGACCATGCAAGCTCATTTGAGTCTTAATAGAGGGTTTGAACCATCTGATTACTCTAGAGTCTCAAATGAAATGCATGTGCGCATATTTCCAGCATGAAAAGTTGTTTCCTTAATCAGTATTTTTCTCTTGTTTTCCGGTCAAATCTAAACATCCAAACACAGTTTTTCTTCACCACTAAATGCAGGATGTTCAGACTTGATTTGAAAGAATTTAAAGCAATAGTTTTACCAAAATTCATAGAATTCGAAGGAAAATTCATAAAAGGAATATTCTTCATGCATAAAAACATAAATCTAGTTCGATTTTTCAATAAGAAAACTAAGAAAAGAAAACAAGCTGTATTTATATATCTCTATATAGCTTTACACACTACGGTTTAAAGTTTTAGTTGAGTATGATGTTTTTTTTTGTTTTTTTTTAACCACCATGTTTTTTGCTCACCAATGCTGCATTTATTTGATTGATTATAAAAAAAAAAAAAAGCATTTTTAAAGAGAGCTCTAAAGAGAGCTCTTCATCATTTACTCACACTCTTATCATTTCAAACCTGTATTCTCTTCCATGAGAAACAAGAGTTTTTCTGAAGACTGTGCTGGTCTTTAACTTTCCTTGCAGTTACAATGAATGGAGAGACAGGAGCTTTTTCAGTGACTGAACATACTGTCCTTGGCACATTCATGAGAGAAGTAGTGATGTCTGTGGATATATGAGTGTTTCGGTTAATTTACTTCACATTAAATTCATTTATAAATCAGTTAATTTATAAAAGTTCTTGACTCATGGACTCAATTTGGTGGTTTTACCAGTGAACGACATAAAAAAAAAAGGTCTTATTCACCTAAAGTTATCATATGTGTGTCTTTAGTTGCTGGGGTATATTTCTAGCAATAGCCAAAAATACATTTGTATGGGTAATTTTTATTTTTTTATTTATTTTTTATTTTTTTTATCCAAAAATCATTAGTATATCAAATAAGAATCATGTTCCATGAAGAGACTTTGTAAATTTCCTACTGTGTATATATATTAAAACATAATTTTTGATTAGTAATATGCATTTCTAAGAACTTCATTTTGAACACAACTTTAAAGGCAATTTTCTCAGTATTTAGATTTTTTTTTTTTTTACTTCAGATTCCAGCTATTTGAATAGTTGTATCTCAAACAAATATTGTTTGGGTGAGCTGCTGGGAGGTATATATTTAAATTCAGTAGTTCCTCGCTGCGTTCTCCAGCAGCTTCTCTGTCTGTGGGTGACATTAGCGACCCAGAGAGCTCTGCATTTAGATAATGATGAGAAAGTGGAGAGTGTTTTTCCCCCTTCTCTCCCTCTCTTCATCTGTGGTTGAACTATAACTGTAATCTTTCTGTATTGAAGGCAATCTGAAATCTTCGATACAGAAAGCTGCTTTTGAAAAACACATACATAGTTTTCTTTTCAGATGCTTCTAATAAATATATAGGCTCCATACAGACATGGACGTAATGGTAATTTAATATCAGTAAATTGAAAGGAATTGTTGTGGTGTGAAGAAAACTAAAAACACAATTATAGAATTTATAATGTTTTAAAATAAATTAAATGAGATTTTAAAAAGTCCTAACTTCTTATAGGTTTTTGGCAGTCAGACAGAACTTTTCTGTCTATAGGTGTGGTTCCTGGCCAGAATGAGCTGCAAAGTAGACTAGATAGTATAGCAATCACTAAACCGCTAAGTTGGTTTTGAAGCAAAAACCTTGACTTTGGCTTCTTGCAACAGGCTTGTTTCAAACTCTAAGGATTTTCATGATTTTAAACTACACCATGATGTAGCTCATTTAGTTCTGAAATGTATAACTTGAATGTGATGTAAGCTGCTTTGGATAAATGAGTCCGCAAAATGTATGAATGTAAAACTTAATGCCAGGCGTGGGCACAACACTCTCTGAGGGCCATTAGCTGAGAAAGACCCCTGAACCCCTCTATCAGCAGGACTCTGACAAAAACGTGTAGAGATGATGATGGAGGAAGACAGATGGAAAAGAGAAGGGAAAAAAGAGGGAGGTCAGGTAATCAAGACAGCTCTCTCTGACTGACTACAGTTGCTCTTGAACGTGAGCTGTTCGGCCACAAAGAACAACCTTCGTCACCTCAAAGTGATTTCCGATTGCCTGAACATGAGGAGAGACAGTCAAATGTGATCTTGTGTATTTGCTGAAAGTCTCTTCTGTGAGGTAGCCATGTATTAGGTGTAGTCATCTTTCTTTTTCTTTTTTTCTTGTGCCTGTTTGACCTCTTGTAAAAGTTAATCATTGTCTAAACGCACAATTACTCCTGCTGTTAATCTCAACCCAGTTTGGCGGTGTACTGTACATGCAGTCAATCCAAGGGAAATGTCACTCCACTATTCAGATGTCTTCATTAGTTTGTATGGCTTAAAGAAGACTTTTTACTCCAGATTTTCATACAAAAAATGCAATAACCTGCAGGTGTACCTGCTTCGTGACGTGTGTGTGTGTGTGTATAGGTGTCTCACATCTGAGGTGTGTGTGTGTGTGTGTGTGTGATCTGACGGATGGAGTGTCACTGTGGGTGTGACCTTGGTGCCGTGACTTCTCAGATACAAGCGCCTGAGGCCGTGAGGGGAGGGGGGCTTGAGGTGTACATAGGGAACAGCAGGATGGAGAGAATTGACTCTTCACCTCAGAATGAGGGACATGTAGTGTTAAAATGCTGCTTGAGATAATGGAGCTCAGAGCTGTGGAGCCATGTTCTCTGAACAGATGCTGTGAAGGTCATGGTCTGCCCCGAAGCATCGCACTACTCTTACAGTACATGCAGTACATCACTGAACCCTGTGATTGGCTTGGAAAGGTTCATCAGATTCCTGCTGGTGTGCATAATAAAGCTGAGCCACTGCATTAGACCTGTACTTTACTACTGCGTTAGAGCCCTGCGGCAGGGAATTATGTGCCTTTACTAGTATTTAATAAATGTGAACAAGTGATTCATGTTCTTACCTAGCTAGTGTGCATTAAAAAGGCATTATTAGTCCGAGCCATTCCCTCTTTGTTAGTACAAATACACCAGACATGGTCATGTGAGAAAAGCACATTCAATGTAGCCTGCATTTGGTCAAAAGAGAAAAAAAGCTTATTTCATTTACAACATGAATAAAATGTATTATTTTAAATCTATGTATTATCTTCATAACAACTCACCCAATTATTCCAAACACTGATTTTCTATTTTAATACCATATTTTTTTACAGTATTTGTTTTACAGTAAAATGGCCGTAATGCAATATATTTATGTACTTTTTAAAGTCAGGCGGTATATCAAATCTATAGAGAGAGATTTAATATAAGAATTCAGTTGAATGGGAAATGTGCTTAAATTATTCAAATGTAATTTCTTTTTTTTTTTTTTTATTGGGGTGAAATATGACCCGAGCATGTTGTTAAAAAGCTTTAATACAAGCATTGAAGGTCTCATTTGCTATTAAGTGTCAAAAGTGAAAAATGCACATTCTTAATCCCTATATTAATGCCTTTTTGTGTATTTTAATGCATAAACAGGTCATAATGCATGCTTGCCTGTAGTGACAGGATTCTTGGATGTCATCAGAGGGTCTGGTCATAAGCTGAAGCTCAGGAGAGCTAAAGCTCGAGTGAATCAAACGTGCTTTTAGAGCTCCGATGGATTTGAATGACCTTTTGTCATTACATGGGTGGATTTGTTCCAGCCCCAGTGGCAAAGTAACCCAAAGGACAACCATAACCGCAGCCCAGAGCCTGTGCCTAGTGTGTGTGGTAGGGAAAGTAGGTTATGTAAAAATGACAGTGTGACTTTGACAGCTTTCCTTCTGGAGGCTAGTGATAGAGGTCAAGTGTAAAAATAAATAATTAGATAAGTGTGTGAAACTCCTACTTTTATTTAATGCTCAGCAAAAGGTGTGATTTATTCTGGGGGCTTTTAGACATGGATATCACAATAATGCACTTGTACTGCAGCCAACACTTAACCAGCACTCAGTGGTGCGTGCTGATGCTATGAACTCAACTATTCCCATCATTTGACAAGTTTGTCAATGTGTATATTCAAACATTTTTGGGTTTTTTGAAAGTCTCACCCATGCTGCATTTGTTTAATCATGAATGCAGTCAAAAACAGTGATATTGTACAATATTACATTTTAAAAGAGCTGTTTTCTGTTTGTTTATTTTATAATACAATTTATTTCTATGACGGCAAAGCTAAATTTTCAGCAGTTGTTACTCCTGTCTTTAGTACTAAATGATTCTTCTGAAATCAGTCTTTTTTTTTTTCAGGATTCTTTGAAGGATTCTTTCTAACATTTGAATGCTTCTGCATATATAAAATGTAATATAAATAATATTTGCATAATACATTATGGCTAGTAACAACGTTCGGTTTGTAGTATTTGGAATTATCTTAATTTTAAAAACAATATAAAGCTATAGAAGTCATCTTAAGTTCCCATTTTGGTAGATGAGTAAATGTATGTGCGTGTGTATATGTGATAATGCACTGGAATGCATGTCAACAGGAGATGTAGAACATCAGACATGCTTTCACACGTACAGTATACACACATCGGCAGATCTGTCAGAGTTAAATGCTGTATAACCCCTCTCTTTACCTCTTCTCTCTTAGACTAACATCCCTTCATCATCGCAGCTCCTGTCGTCACCTCTTCTCTCTTCTTTTCACACCAGTGCTCTCTGTGTTCACAGTATCTTTCTTCCCGTCCTTCAGACAGCAGACGTCTTTGACCTGCTCTGAACTGTCTCAGTGTTTACAGACAGATAGTTTAAAGATGCCCAGCAACAGCAGCAGCATCAGGTGCGGTCATCAAAAGCAGTACAAGTAGTTGATCCAGGTTTTCCAGCAGGAAACCTTATTACTGATGCTCGAATGGGAAATCCGAAGCCACTCATTAACTCGAGTTCTTTGTTTGGTTGGTTCTGTGATTCAGATCCAAAAGGACAATCTGAAAAGAGACTAGCTGGGTGAGGGGGTGGAATTGCTCTTAGGTTTGGACCAAGCAGTCCAATTGAGTGTGTAAACAGCCTTGCTGAAACATGACCGTGGAAGCTTCACAAAAATAAGAGTTATAGTCGTCTAGCTGATTTGTGAGAGAAGACGTTTGATATAGAGCGCGAGAGTGCCTGCCCACTTTTTCAGTGGCCTTGGTTCTGGAAGGATTTTTGCTATTGAATTTCAATATGAGTTTTAAAAAGTAACTTATTAAAAGTTCTTCAATAAAGAGTTCTAAGACTTAAAGGGGTCATATGATTCGATTAAATTTTTTCCTTTCTCTTTGGAGTGTTACAAGCTCGTGGTGGATAAAGAAGACTTCTTTTCTTCCAAAAGAAGACACAACTATAAATCAGTGGTTAAGTTGTATTTACAACACCGTTCAGATGTGTGTGCATTTTATGGCGGATGAGGATCGTTTCGTGAACCAGTAGCCTACAGTGCGTCTGTGGCACAAAGGCTGTTTCTAAAAGTGGGTCAGTTCCAACTTTGCAAGGAGAGTCTGGTGCTTCTGACTCACAGCCTGTGTATATATATTTTTTTTATATTTAAATAATTTGCCACTGATGATTCCAACGTGAGTTTTGAGCAGTGTAGAGTAGCGCTTGTTGTTTCTCTGATCACCAATGCAGTCATGGTTTTATGTTTACGCAACGCAATGCATAAAAGTCTTAGGTCATTATAATCTGTAAAGATGTCTCCACTAGATGACACAAATGCCTAATTTGTAATGGGTTTTATTGGTTTTGTGTCTTCGTGCTGTGAGGACGGTATCACAGTTTGGTAAGGGGTGTAACATTTGTCACATGCTTGAAGCATTTGTCCAATCACAACATACTGAACAGCTGGCCAATCAGAGTACACCTCACTTATTTAGAATGATGAGCTTTCTAAAAATCGACTTGTTTCAGAAAGGCGGGCATTCAGGAACAACAATGTACATTTATATGAAAAATGTTTATTTTAACCTGAAACTGCATAAACACATTGCATTACACCAAATACACAACATAATGTTATTTTTAGCAACATTATATGACCCTTTTAAATCCAACAAACAGCACTGACATTAGCTAACTTTTATTTAAATAATATATTACATTTTGATGCAAACTTACGGTGTATACATTAAAAAAAGAAAATATAAAAAAAAAAAAACCAAAAAAAATTCTAAAAAAACTGATCATTTTAGCTTTAAAGTTTAAACTGTTATTTTAGTACTTAAAAGTGATCAAAGTATTTATACTATAAGAGTATATATTTTCAGCTTTAGTTATACTAATTTATTTGCTTTTTTTTTTTTTTATATATATTTCTATTTATTTATTTTTTATGTTTTTTCTTGTTCGTACTTAAACCTAAACTTCTTTTTCAGTTAGTTGTGGATTTATTTCTTCTCTTCTCTTTCTATTTAATATTAATATTTTTTTTCAGATTTATTTCAGTTACTGTAATATTGAAGTCTTTTTTAACTAAGATACAGTATATTATAATTATAAAAATATTAAGATCTATATATACAAATGTTCAGATATGTTTTGAGAAAAAGACTCAATTACATCGTCCGTAGTTCCCAGGCAGATGTCTACATGGTAGTTTAAGCTCTCATTGGAATTATAGATAGTTCGGTTAAAACATTTTGTTAAGAAAAATAAAGAACCATTGCTAGAAGACCTCTGCTCATGACTGGTCTACTGTATGTCAAAAGATTTAGGTTTTATTTTTCTGGATCATTTGCTACTTATTATAAATAACTTGACCAGATGTTGTCTACACTTTTACTGTCACATGGTAGCATTCACACAATCATAGTGTGACCTCCTAAAACTAAAATACAGCAGCTTTGTGTCTGTCAGCCGAGTTGACGGCAGTATGCAGCTGAGCTTGAATGACAGGCAGGAGAGGAGAAGGTTCATTAATGCTGTCAGGTCATTCTCTCTGGTTTCAGCAGGTCACTGATTCTTATCTGATTCAAGCGTAGGGCAGCTATGGACCGATTCCCCCCCCCCCCCCCCCCATACTGAAGAGTGCAGCTATTTACATTAAACCAGCCTGTCAGTCTTACAACATACCATCTAAATGGATAGGCAGACGTGAAGCCATTTGAACCTGATGGTTGTTCTTGTCTACATCTTAGGATGGAAAAGATGACTGCGTCCCCCCAACATGAGCCTACAAGGCAATAAAGAGACTGTGTGGGAGAGACCAAGTACCGATAAACGCATGATCACCTAATGGAAATGTTATTAAAAATGCAAGGCCATTTACATATAATCAAATAGAACACACACTGAGAAATGTCATGAGTATGTTTGCCGAGTTAATCTGGAGGACCAGGAGCGAGATATCGAGGCATGGAGGGGAGAACTTGTTAATGAGCCGGCCGATAAAATCTGAAGTCCTCTTCAGATAAATTATACAAAAGAAAGGGAGCATGAAGAACGGACCAGTGTTCCCCACCCCTTTACACACATTGTCAGGCATCCCCCTCTTCTGTAATGCCTGAACGTGTGGGCAGCGACTGATATAGATGCGTTTGATGATAAAAAGGGAATTTAGAAAGTTTTCTTGATCCTTCCCTCCCTTGTTTGGAATGCGTGCTCCCATAGTACTCGTATGTATACTACATAGAGCATGTGAGTTTTCAGTATGTTTAGAATACCTGACTACTGCTGTACATTTGACTAAAGTATGGATAGTAAAACACAACATACTGTGTTACTGTTATCCACAATACAGTGCATCCACTGCCTTAATCTATTGATATACCTTTAAATTAGTACTATATACAGTACATACTTAAATAGGCAGAAACATGTACAACAATGGTCAATGAATATCTACAGTAATATAAGCCAAAACATCACCTGGTTAGTCTTCTAGTTATTTACCTGGTGGCTAATGAATCTAATGAAGAAAACCGCTTGCTTCCACATTGCACAATAAGGTGGATACAAAGAACACTGAGGTGTTTGCAGTAGACCGTATGCTAGTATTTGAGTCTTGGCCTGTGTGTGTGTGTGTGTGTGTGTGTTGGGGTGCTCTATTGAAGGTCTCATTTGCTGTGAGAGAGGACGCTTTCCACTGAGTCAAGGCCAGAGGTTGCTTAATTATTAACTGCCACCCCTCAACGCCACCCTCAAATAACAAGGGTTTGAATTAATCATTACACTTATAGGTTTGTGCCCGTGACCGATGGCTAACAATGTGTTTTGTTTGCCGGAATGACAGCCTGCTGTGATTTTAGCACATAGGCATGTTCGTTATCTCTGGGCAATTAAATCGTAAGGTTGCTTTACTTTTAATGAGTTGTCTGTGTGTGTGCTGTGGACTCTTGGATGCAGTCAGGGATGATGAGGTGGCACACTTCACCACACACAAAACACACGCTGCCTGTTTCAGCATGCTCAGCGTTTCAAGCCTTGGTGTGAGTGCTGTGTGAAAGAGTATTCGTGTACACACTCTCAGGGACCGCGCACCTCTCTCTGATTGTTTTATTGAGAGTTGCTAGGGTGCATTTCAGAGAAGACGTTTAAAGGTTGCTCCATAAATCTCCAAAATGCCCCTGAAATTTGGACCCGGTGCTATCAGGGCCTTCTGCTTTTACTGGAGGGTGAATAAAACTCCCTATTGGAGAAAGGAGATAAGATAAACTATTGTAAAAGGGGCACTCTGCCGTGCCTGTTTGCTCTTCTAAATTTAAAGCAGGTGTGTTCATGGCACCCAGTGACCTTGGTTTCTCTGCTGAGAAAGGGTGACAAACATGGGTGTAACCTCAAGACAGATTGAGTAATGTAACCCTTGCCTTAAAGGAACCGTTCACCCAAAAATTAACATTCTGGCATTTACTCACCCTCATGTAGTTCTAAACATTTTTTGACTTTCTTTATTCCATAGAACATAAAAACATACTGCAGAATGTCCAGAGTGCTGATTTTCATCATGGGTGATGTTGCTTTCGAGGAAAAAAAAAACAAAAAACACACAATTAAAAAATATATAATAATAATAAAAAAACCTTGTGCATGATATTCCAAATTTATTCCAAATCCAAGTTTCTTTTTTTATTACTTTTATTTTATTTCACAGGTGAAGAAAGGGTTGTTACACAATGACCTTTTATTTTTTTTATATGTATATATGTGTATACAATGAGTATCAGACAGTAGTATAATATAGAGGATTAAAACCAGTATCAAAGTCTTTCCCATGAACATTTAAACACTGGAATAACAATGACATGTTCATTTAGTTTTTCTTCATATGGTTCATTTAAAAAACTTTCGCAAATGCGCACATTTGAACAACCTCATCTTACTCTGAGCTTTGAGTTTGGAAGTACTTACCTCATCTTTTATGATGTTATTTTCAATCAAGGAATCTAATGTTCTATCAAATTATACAAATTATACATTTATTTTGCTTATTTGCATGTTTGCTAGATCTTGTGCTAATGCTTTACTTGAGAAAAACCTAGACCATTACCAAGGACCTGTGTGTGTCTTCATACTAGTTAAAAGAGGCTAGAAGCAAAAGCCACAGTAATCCACAAAGCCAAAAATAAATGAATAAATAAAAAAAGACAAAGGGTTTATCAAGCACTTGACAACTTCAAACTACTTAAAATATTTATACAACAAATCAGAGTAAAATAATTTTACCAAAACTGTTTATGGCGATTGTTATGGTGATTACTGACTTGTGAAGACTTTGTCATGACTGAATGGTCACGGGACATGTTTGTCACCATATTATGGAAAAGAGCACCAGGGAAGCTCTTCAATAAATCATATTTTATGTTCCATAGAAGACAAAGTCCAAATGATGACAGAATTATCTTTTTTGGGTGAAGTATTGCTTTAATATGTGGTGCTCCACCAGCAGCAAGGGCTTTTGGTAAAATAGCTGGCCGTATTAAGAGGCGAATGAGCTAGAATCAAGTGTCGACCTTTGGCACATTTTTTTTGTTAATATTGGTGTGATGTAGCTCTAGAGAGGGCTCCATTAGAAAGTTGTGAAAGGCACAGATGTGAGATGGAGAGATGGAGGAGAGGCGGGATGACATGGGATCACCCGGTGACCCAGCTGTTGGTGACAAACAGATGTGAGTCTAGCACAGATTTGCTAGAAGTAAGCCCCGTCACACCCACCAACTATCCCATCCTAACCAGGCTGGAGGATCAGCTGTATGGGTCTGTACATTATACTCACCCTCTCTGTATCTCTCCTGTACTGCTACTGAAAACCCTCTTATTAATGTTAATGAGGCCTGCGCCCAAGCTTTTACACTTTTAACCCTCATCCGGTTCAGTCAGTAATCTCATGGACGCTTGACAATGGAGAGAGCTTTTTTTTTTTTTCAACACAAAGACTGAGCTTGTACAGAATGTGTAAAAATACTTTATTCTAATCAACTCATCAGGAGGTTGTACCTCTAGAACCACTACAATTACTTGTTCAGACAACCTGTAGACCTGTATAGTTACAGTGACCTAGGTGGTGAATTTGATATACAAACAGTGTAACAAAGAATTGATGTTAGTAGGGATCAACAATATATCGATACAACATCAATTATTGGACAATATTTGTGTGTTTTTTTTTTCTGTATCAGTTAACACTGGATAAACACTACCATAAAAAGTTTGGGGTTAATTATTTATTTTTGGAAGGAACTCAGTACTTTAATGTATTAAATTGATAAAAAAAAATCACATTCGTAAAAAAAAAAAAAAAAAAAAAAAAAAAAAAACCAGTATTTAGCAAAAATACTGAAAAAAGTATTATGTTTTCCACATTAAGTAGCGCAACTGTTTTCAACATTAATAATAATAAATGTTTCTAAAGCAGCAAGGTAGCACATTAGAGTGATTTCTGAAGGATTGTGTGACACTGAAGACTCGAGTTATGATGCTGAAAATTCAGCTCCGTCATTACAGGAATAGATAACATTTTAACATTAAAATGTACATTAAAATGAATCCCTTTTTGATCAAATTTGGAATCCTAAAATGTAAACCTTAAATCTATTTGTATAAATCCGACCCCAAATCTGTAAATTGAAAAACTGATTTTAATTTGATTTTAGAATTAAGTATAATATTATCACCAAGCGACAACCTCCCACTCTCTCGTGAAACCAACAAGGAAGTGTCTAAATCTGCAATTCATCCAAAAGAGAGTCAATCCCATAGACCCCCCCCCCCCCACTCCCAAGATTAAATGTCCAACTTTACAGCAGAAAAAAAATGTTTACAGCCTGGTAAAAAAAGTGGTTTTGGTGTCTAGCTAATTTTGCCCTTCTTGACAACTGGGAGAGGGTAATTTTTTTTTTTTTTTTTTTTTTTTATTATATATATATATATATATATATGTATAAAAAGTGGCTCAGTCCACTTTGAGCTTCATAAACGCTCTTTGGGAACCTATAGGTGATGTCACTACGTCCATGTTTTTATACAGTCTATTATTATCACCCATAACATTAAAATAGTTATTTGCCAGTACTTTCCTATCATCGCATCCCTAGAATTTTCTGGAGATTTTGCCATTCTGATAGTAGTGAATGCTACAGCACAGCATTCAATGAGGAAAAAAAGAGTAGACCAATACATCAACCTCACTACAACCTTGTACGTAGTGTATGTTTGAGTCAGTTTACCTGCCTGTTGTGTGTGGAACTAGCAGTTTGAACGTTAGCACCATTAGTATCACGGTTTGAAATTGACTACTGATAATGATGCTAGAGGACATACAGAGACTAATGCCGGGTGAAATCCTCTTTTAGATCATCCTCCGATGCAATACCTTGTCATGTATCTGTTGTAACCGCAAACCTATTAGTCATACAGGATTAAACCATAGACTGTATAAACACACAATATTTGCAATGCAGTGATATGATTTTGTCAATAGCAGTCATCAGGATCCTATCCTCTTTTTCCAGAGAACTTCCTGTTTTTTCCACAAGAAGTGCTGCATAAGTACTGATACCTTAGACCTCCTCTCTCAGCACTGGGAGACTTGCGCATTAGTGGAAGTGGGTTTGTGTGTAATTCTGCCCCCTACCTGCTGAGATGATTGGACGTTGTTTTGTGCTGAAGGGAAATTAGATCAGATAATGCTTTTCTACACTTTTGCTTCTGACCCACAACTAATGCACACACACATGTACAGTAAAAGAAGTCTAAAAACGATTGCAACAGGACCTGCAGATTTCATCCAGTCAATGATGTGAGCCATTTATATTGAATATAAGCAACCAATTAAAATTCCTCTCATTTGTAAAGTTAATGTATCCACTTTTACTGCTCCCCGGTTTGTTTCAATGAAGACCTGCAGATACCTTCAGTCATGCGGTTTCCACAAAATTCATGTAATTATTTGTGATGTCTCCTGCCCTGAGAAGAGAAATCACTTGACTACCTTGAACGTCTCCACTGGTCTTGGATGATCAAAGCTAACTCCATTAAAGCTTTATCATGAAAGTCATTGATACAAGATGATGGCAGTTGCTATAGCAGGTCTTTGTGTGTCCTAGCAGCAGATGCACGTGGATTGTCCTCTTAAACAGACAGTGGGTGTTTAGCCTCAGAAACTAAATTGCCTATTGATATTGGCACGAATTATAAAACTGCTACTAAATTTACCCCCACGGCTTAATAGAACGGGGTTGAAATGTATTTTGTGGAAATTAAAAACTCTAGAAATCTTTGTAGCCAAAACATATAAACTCTGTACAAGCTCCCATTTCTGCTGTACTTAAAAATTAAAAAATAATTGAAACCATTATATTTTACTATTATTGAAATATGTGTTGTCACGATACTGGGATTTCAAACTTTGATACGATACCTTGAAAAATATCAATATTCGATACCATTTTCGATGCCACGGAGAAAAAAACTGCCACAATATTAATTTTTCATAATCTAAAGATAAATTTAACAAGTACACTGTTAACATCAGTTAGTCAAGCATTATAGTATGATATCTGGATAATCAAGTATTATTTAATGATAGAACTTTAGTAATTATTAAAACTTGGTAACCATGTATGAATGCATAGACATTTTAACTGAATTTGGGACTGATGGTGGTGCTTTGTTTATCATTCAGTGTTTCTGTAAAAAAAGGGAAAAACTAACAATAATACTGATAAGATGATGAGGATAATCATAGTAATACGAATTCTACTAATAAGAACAGTAATGGATTCATGAATATAAATCAGGTTGTCTGCGTTCTGTCAAACTGATTTGCTCCGGTGAGCACCAGCCAATGAGATTGCAGTTCGCGCATTAGTTCCGCCCACTATGAAGGAACTCCGTTATTTTTACAGGAAAACAAGGAAAATACAACAAACAGGAAAATACAACAAAGAATATCGTTTAGCGTTATTCTGCATGTATGTAAGACTCGCTCGCTCTCTCTCATACTTTGCACGTGTGAGAGAATGTGACGGCGAGTTGTGCGCCTTCACACTAGAGCTCACGGTACGTCAAACACAGATGCGCTGCACATCCATTGAGAACTGCTTTGTTCTTTATCAACCAAAGCTGGTCGTGGGGGTCCGCACTCGCCATCTTTCTATTATTTTTATCAAAATATCGATATTTGACAACACTTATTGAAATACAGAACTTTTAAATTAAAAAAAATTGCAATTCTCTTATACTCGTTTTATTTGATCAAAAATATAGTAATATTGTGAAATATTATATTTTAATGTATTTAAAAAGTAACTTTCTTCAGTGTCACATGATGCTTTAGAAATCATTCTAATATGCTGATTTGCTACTTAAGAAACATTTAGTGTTATTATCAATGTTAAAACCAGTTGTTTTGCTTAATATTTTAATGAAAACCATGATTTTTGGATTCTTTGATGAAAAGAAAGTTCAAAAGAATGCCATTGATTTGCAATACAAATCTTTTACGATCATTATAAATGTCTTTTTAATTTCAACTTTTGATCAGTTCAATTAATCTTTGTTTGAATAAAAAAATCTTAGTGAACCTAAACTCAAAATTACAATTATTGTAATTTATACTCGTGAAAGCCATGTAAGATCAGCTATGGAAGCATTATTCTTATTAAAATAAAAATTATTTATAGATATAAACTTAATGAAAATATTTACAGCATAGACTGAATTTGTACCAGCATATTTAAAAATGTAAACTCGTAACTCGCCGTAGCCTGTATCCAAGCGTCATGTTTTTGGTTAACGGTAGATTGCACTTTGCAGTGTTGAGTGAAGACACAAAGCCGTTCAGTAAAAACACAAGGTCTCTGTAAACAGCACCTCTCTGTTTATTGCTCTGTAGACTTCTGTCCCTGAAAATGTGAAGTCATTTCACCTTCACTGTTCCCCTCCCTTTCTCATCTTTGTCGTGATCCCTTCACAGTTTATCTTCCAAGCAGCCTTGAGGATGAGGTCGGTTGAAATGTGTGTTTCTGGGTGGGTTTGTGTTTTAGGGTTATGACTTGGATTAATCCTAATCACACACAGATACCATTCTTAATATCAGTACAAACTACCGTCTGTGTCAGCATTATACCATTACATGTCACTCCTAGTTAATTCAGTTTATTCCCGCTTTATATAGAGGGCCGTAATCAGACATTGAAGGGATCTCCTGACAGTCAATCAATATGGTGTTTTCTCTGGTTGATTCATACACATTCTATTAGCCAATAAAGTGAACATTTTAGTTTTGTACAAATTCACATAATGGCAGAAGTGACAAGTACTTAATAATTGCTAGAAAAGAAGCTGATTTATTTTCATAGCTCTTTATTGTAAGAGTTTAGACCGAATGTAGTGTGTGCAAAGCCATAACAGTTCTTTAAATGTCAAGTAGACACAGGAGGTGAATAAAGACTAAAAATGTGAATTAAAATGTTTAAAAATGACTAGACGTTTTATACACGTGTACGTTTGCTTTATTTTGCCAGTCAATCTGTACAGACATTTCTCTCGACATAAATGTTTAAAGGTGCTTTTGATATTTAATATTAAATAGAAGTGACCAATTCAAGCAATTGATTCAAATGGTTGTGAACAAAAAAATTAACATATTGTAATTGCTGCTAATTGGCTCATTTATTTTCTCACTGTTTTGCCATGAAATGTAAGACATACCTTTCTAATTTGTTGGAATTTTATCCAGATATTTCCATAATATCTTTTGGTAGCAAGAGCACACGTTTCTTATATTTCAAGTGGTTTTGGTTTGCAGTGTTTGTGTTGCTTCTGCAACGCTTTTATTAAAGCTTATGTATAGTCTTTTTTTTCTTAGGTTCTTCGGATTACTAAAACATTCTTCACACTTTCTAAGAAATAAACTCATATTTGTGAGAAAAAGTTGCAGTAGCCTTTTTAAAAAAATATATATTTTTATTCTGTGGTGGAAATAAAAATAAAATGTGGACTTTTCTTCCAGTTATAAACCCACAATTGCAAGTTACTGTCTCACAATTTTTTTTTTTTTAATTTTCACAGATCTATTTTTACTTTTCTCAGTTTAGTCTGAACTGTGTGAACTGAGCCAAAAAGTCACCTTGACCTTTGTGTTTGTTTATCCTGTTGTGGAAATAAGCTTCCATACAATAAAGAACCTTTATTTTTAAGAAATGAATACATTTTAATGCAACCAAAAAGGGAAAACAAGCAAACCACAGTAGGGAACCATCATGGTGGCACCCATTAGTTGTTCAAGAAACTTGTTATAAAAATAGTTTAGATTAATGGTTTATATCCAAATAAAGGGCTGCTGCCTGTGTTTTCTTCTGTCCACCCCTCCTCCTCCTCTCCTCCTGATTCGGTCTCCTCCCCCATCGCCATCCCTGTGATGCGGCCCTGCCCTATCCACACACCCACCTGACGGTGGTGCCGATACCACACACGCACAGCACCCTGTCTTAAAACCAGCACTCTGACCGGCCTGCGTCATTTCTTTTGTCTATCCATCAAAGATATGGAGCTCGCATTTTGTGTCATTTATGTGTATGTCTATGAAAACACTGTTCTGTTCCCACTCTACCCACACTGAAACCTATATTTCTATTCGATTTTGGTTTATTCCAAAAAAAAAAAAAAAAACCTGTTCCACACACAATGGGCACACAGTGTAAATCCACAGCATGGTAATTTCCTGCTGCCTGAATCAGCCATGTCTGGACTCAGATTAAAGATGCATGCGGAATGTCCTTTTAGAAATGCATCTGGAGACGCAACCGTCTGCATTATTCTGCCCACTCACTGTGGCGAGTCAGACTGGGGCGTTCTCAGCCGACAGGCAGCGGTCTGGAGGGAGGGAAGGAGGCACAGCATATGGAGGTGTGGAGGAGTGTTTCTTCGCATGTACAAAGATAATGAGAAATTTTATTTTGCATCAAGTTGGAGCCTGTGCACCATTGTGGATCACAACGACTGTGTGATGGTGGTGGGGGGACTATGAAAATGAGTCCTTGTCTAGCACTGCCTCAGGCTGGAGCAAGATAGTGTTACTGTCAGAAAACAAAGGTCACATACACAAACTCTGCATATTCTACTGAATACATCCAAACTTTTCTTTGGTTCACCCTTTATTGGTTGTTCCGTGTATTTAGGTTGTCAATTAGCAGCAGGACCTGTTTGAACGTAAATGAGACCATTCTCTAATAGAATCCAGAGGCCTTGATTGGCTGTCACAGGTCATAAAGACTTCATAATGACTGCTGGATTGCAGCGGGCTGCAGTAAAGGTGCCATCAGTGTGCTGTTGTTAATGGCCAACGTGGACCCAAAATAACTGTGCTGTTCTGTTCAGACTCTCAATCACACGCTGAATAACAAATGTCTGTTTATGCCCCACTGCCCCAATGCACGCGCACACACACACACACACAGGGAATGATCACTCTACAGCACTGCTCTGTTTGCTTTTTTCTTTATTGCTTTCTTTCTGAATTTCTTGAGCTCTGCATTGCTTTTTTTTCTAAATGTCTAAATTTCTCTTCACTTTTCTGAATTCCTTTTTCATTATTGCTTTATTTCTGAACATCCTTATGCATCTTAATGAATTTTAGTTCTGCACTTCTTTCTATATCATGTTTTTTTTCTTTAACGCTCTATGCATTTCATTCCTTTTTTTTTTTTATGAACTTATGAACTTTAGTTCTGAATTTTATTTTAGTTCTGTTTCTTTCTGCATTTCTGTATTTTTTTTCATTTTTAATTATGTATCTATCTTTATGCATTTCTTCCTAAATTTCTACATCTTTTCTGCATTTCATCCTAATTTCTTTCTTTTTGAATTACTGAATTTCTTTCTTTTTGCCCTTTTTTCTGCATTTCGTTCAGAATTTCTGCATTTTTCTTGCCTTCTGGGTTTCCTTCTGCAGTTCTTCCGGTCTGCATTTCTTCAGCACGAATATTGATGGTGTTGAAATTAGGTTCTTGCCAGTTAGATTTACAGCATTTGCATGGAAGACAATAAAACATCCAAAAAAAACATTATATACATTTATTCTGAAGTGAAGAGCTGAAATTGTCACCAGCCATAAGGACCAGACGATCATAGAGACTTGGGGTTGCAGTGTAGGCAAATAAGCAAAATAAGCAACCACCCAAATTTTCTTCAGAAATTGTAAGTGCCTAATTTCTGTTCCATTTTTTTTTTTTTTGTCTATGAAAATATACTCATGCTTTAGGGTGGTCATGATTATTATCAAAATAGATGCACAATAGATGGTGGCTTTCATGTGGTGGGGGTTTGGGACATACTCTTTTACACATCTATGTGGCTGCAGACAGCGTTTCTGCACAAACACTCTACCCATCCTCCTCCATTGCAATCCATTAAAATGAAAGGCTGTTAGTCATTAAGAAAAATGGAGAGGAGAAGAGGCTTTGTGTCATATGGGTCCAAATAAAAGGCTGCTACCTCTGTCTGACTTTGCCTCCTCCTCCACTCTCTATATATCCTCTCCTCCCCCAATCTCCATCTCTGGGATGTGGTACTGACCCATCAGCATCCAACACAGGAACTCAGAACAGCCTGTCTTGCCCTGGGCTTTGCTTCTGCGGTATGCAGTCATTCTGGCACTTCAAAAGATGTTGTGCATGTCTGTGCATGTAACTTTCATTGTGAAAACCAGTGAATTTGAAATAATTTGTCAAGTACATGATTGTGGTAATTAGGATTCCACAGGCAGCTTATTGATGTCACGGCCGGGTCTTCGGCAGGCAGGCACTGTTCATTCCCCGTGCCTCAGGCTACAATAAGAGCGAGTGCTCATGCTTGAAGGGTGGGTGGAGTGGGTGAGACCGGGTGAGAGAAAAGGTGAAACGTGCCACTCCTACGTATTTGCTTGCTTAATCACTTCTTAGACCTGCATAGACGAGAGGAGCCACAGGCTGCGTCTGCACTCTCATGTGACCTCAGAGATATGTGGACTGCTCTGACTGCAGCTCTTCCACAGCTACTGGCAACACACACAGTTGTGTGAATTCTAACAGGTTAGGCCGGTGAGTGTGTGCACGGGGACAGCTTTCTGATGTGACATTTAACGAGCGTTCCCTGAGGTATCTGAAGTGCTTATCCCAAGTGTGCATTCCCTCCATTTCTGGCACCACCGCTTTGTTCTCATTAGGGCTGTCACGATTGTGTAATTTTATCTGACTAATTGTCATGCAAGTAATTGCACTTAATAACCCATTTCCTGTTTTGTTAATGTAACTTATAAACTTTAAAAAGTAGTAATTTATTCACATTGTACATACTGGGGTAGAATGACATGAATTAAAAAATGTTCAGTAACAATTTGTTTATTTTATATTGTTATATATCATATTATTAGTAAGTTGATACAACAAAGGGGGCAGATATGCTCCTGTATGACTTTTTATATCATCTGATATAGTTAATATCACAAAAAAATTTAAATAATTTTTTTCCAAATATCAGCATTATTGCAAATGTGATCTGATGAACAGTTCAATAAACAAGAAGTGAATATTAAGTTACTTACATTTTAGACACAACAGTTCTTGTTTTTAGTGTATTTTGACAACCAAAAAAGGGTTGCACTTTATTTTACAGTACGTGTACTAACATGTACTTATAGTGCACTTACAGTGTATTTATCTAAGAAAGTTCTGGTAATACAAGGTAACTACATGGGGTAGGGTTAGGTTTAAGGGTAGGTTCAGGGTTAGTACCTAGTTATTACATAGTTTTTGTAATTACTATAATAAGTGCATAGTATGTACATGAGGAACAGGACTGTAAAATAAAGTGCTACCCAAAAAAGTTCCAAACAAAGCCACAGCAGAACTGTTTTGTGTCTCTGTGAGTACTACAGTGTTTCGTTTCTGAATCAGTCAGCCGTTTGAATGAATCATTTGAATGAATGACTCAGTGACTCAATTGTTCAGTTATTTGCCACCACCTACTGGTGAGTTTAGATTTAGATTTAAAGTATAATTTTTTTTTTTTTTTTTTTAGCCCCAAATCATTTCTTCGGTGACCGGTATTCTTTTGGTGAGGGGACCTGTTCCGTTCACTTAGTTTTGTCATGGCCACAACATATTAACTTGTGGGAACGTGTTAAAATGTCATGGCCATGTTACCTTATGTCGAGGTAATGACATCCTGATGTCGAGATCCTTTGTTACGTGAACAACATCATTTCTTGTGGCCACGACTTATGTTGAGAGAACAATATATTTTTCTCGTGGCCACAAGTTTAATGCGTAACTAAACCTGCGTGACCATAGCAAGTTCCCACAAGTTTATATGACGTTCCCACAAGTTAACATGTCGTGGCCACAACAAAACTGTGAACTGAACATGTCCGCCCCCCATCTCCCCCCCCCCCCAGTCAACATACATTTTGAATATCAGTATTCAATGTTTTTTTAATTTTATTTTTTATCACAACATCAATTATGCATTTGTAACTGCAGGATAAATGCATTTATTTCCTGCATTAAACAGCCTGTGTAAATGCATCTAAATACTACTTCAGTGGTGATTCTGTGTCACCTCTGCTTTGCAAACACAAACTTTGCTGATACTAATTTCATTTGATTGGTAACTGTTTTCTATTTGAATTTGATTAAATGTAAGAATTTGACACATTTAATTAGACTAGAAAAGATGGCCTCATAAAGGTAAAAATCGATTTAAACTTATTGGAAAACTTAATTTCTGTTACTCCTGTAAACTAATCAGTGCACAGAATATGAAGAATATCAAAAGCTTTGGGAGTCAGCTGCCCACGGCAGTCACTAAACCTGCCAAAATACCAACGCAATAACATGCTCGTATAGTGATGTGAAGCACAGACCATGCCAGTCCCTGAGTCCACTTCATAGTGTGCATTTCATGGCACTTCTTTATTCACCTAATATTATTTTTGAAAGATATATTTAGTAGGAGTTCAAAATGCAACGTATGTGATGTTATTTGAGATGATCACAATCAGATCAGATAATAATCTCAGAAAATTGTAAATGTGTGTTATAAGCGCTCGGGAAGAGGAGCGAGAAGGGAACCGAGGTGCAGAGATGGGAGACGTTTCTTTATGGCTCTGTGTTATCTTTTGACATGTGAGAGGCTGTGCAGGGGGAGCAGCTCTCACCCTTTCAAGGCCACAGAGAAAGAGAGAGAGAGATAAAGATTGAGGGAGGGGAGTTAAGAGTACAGTAATACACTCCAGCAGCTCAACATGGCTACACTACCCAAGGAGAGGATGTGGAAAGGACAGCCAGGGATGGAGCAGGAGAAAGAGAGGGTTGTAGGTCATGTGGCATGATTTGGAAGGAGGGAAGAGAGGAATAGAAGAGCGAGATAATGAGAGATGATTCAGAAGATGGGCAATCAGAAATTAGAAAGAGGAGGACAGCATTTAGCTCCAATAGATTCGGTGATTTAAGTTTGTGTGTGTCTGTGTGTGTGCACTTAACATCCTGGATCTCATCTGAAGAGATTCAAACTAAAATTGGGGGTGTGTTTGAAAAATTTACTAAGTGTGGTTGTCTTTAGTATGGACTATGATTACTTTAAATTATACATCATACAATAACATTTAAAGGTTTGGGGTCAGATTTATTAAATTGATCAAAAGGGACATTAAAGACATTTATAATGTTACAAAATGTTTCAACTTTAGATTAATACTGTTCTTTTAAACTTTAATATATATTCTTCATAAAAATAGCACAACTGTTTTCAACATTGATAATAAGAAATTTTTCTTGAGCAGCAAATCAGCATATTAGATCAAGTTACACTGAAGACTGGAGTTATGATGCTGACGATTCATAATTATTATTTAAAATTGATCATTAACATTGAAAAATATTTGTAATAACTGAAAACTGAAATTGTAATACTATTTCACTAAATTACTATTTTACTTTGATCAAATAAATGCAAGCTTGTTTAAGAGAATTTGATATTTTCATAAGCTCACATGCATGAGAGCGAGAGTGGTCCTGCAGTGTGTAATGAGACGGAGAGGCTGAATATTAAACATGATGAAAATTCTAATGGGGAACAGCCGCAGAATGCCTGTGACCCTGATTAAGATCACCTTTCTGCTTAATCTTTTATGAGGAACAAAAATGGGAGCAAATTTAATTTACAATAGAGACCGAGGAAGGATGACCAGAGATGTCAGTGCTGCATTGGAGGACATTGCAGGATGCTTATCAATTAAATTTGTTTTGTGAGTTTGTGTGTGAAGTATGAGCCGTGCTTTGATTATTTGTGATTTAATTTTGTGAATTATGAGGTCCCAGAACAATGTTAGTGAGACATCTCACAGATTTTGTGGGGACACGGATGTCAAGTGTAGAAGACTTTTACTTTTGATATATACGAGATCATCATATTAAAAGAATATCCTGGAAGTTTCACAACTGAAAATGTCCTTGTCACTGAAATAAAAGCTTTTATTGACACCAGGCCCAGTGAACCCCAGATCCTGGATTTTGAACGGTGATCGATAGGTTAACGCCACCTCCACAGAAGAATATCAGCGTCCAATTCTGTAGCCCCACCCACTGATTCGCACATGTGATGTCATACACCAAACAGTGCTGCTTCAAGTCGAACACTAAAATGTACACGTATTTGTATCGTGTTGACCAGTGTCTGTAGATCCTGCCTTCTCACGCACCACGATTGGTCTACTATGGAAAATGTCTGCATGTTATTGGTCAATCGATCATTACCTTAAGTATGACAACAAGAATCCAAAGCCAAAACCTTGATATTTTAGGCAATACAGAAATCCTGACCATGACGTGTTCTGGAAAAATGGCACGTTTGATCACCCTAGTTGAACTGAATCAAGCAACCAAGCAATAAACGTGCTATAAAAGATTGCAAAATATTGTGCATTGCCTGATTGTGGAAGAACACAGTTGCTGCATAGCCCTTCTCTGGATTCAGATATTAGGAATGCGTGGTTAAACTTTTTTTAATGAGGTTTCAGCTGACATGAGTAAAACATTGAGCGTTTGTTCACTTCATTTCACTGCAGATTCCCTTATAAACAAGACACAGGTTGACACTGGATTTGCAGAGAGACTGAGATTTAAAAAGCAGTGCTGTACATCCGTATTGGATCTGACAGGGATAGCGCAGCACACTTATGTGGGGAAAAAATATTTGTACTACGTGTCACTATTACTTTGTTCAAGATTCCTTGATATGTCCTGATTATGTGTTCATATCTAACCAAAGTCACAGAAGGCTCAAACTATGAAGGATGTAGCTTGTCAAAAAGACACACAGAAAGTTAGTTGACTGGTCCAAATACCATTTTTGAGCTTCAGTAGTAATCGACACTAGATATTTGAAGCTTCGGAGGAAGAGGCTGAACATATTCTTCTCTCTAATAAAGGCAGGGATCTCTCTGTGCGTGTCTGTCTGTTTGCATTTATATTATGTCAAGAGCCGTTGATCCAATCTACCTCACGTGTGGTGTGTGTGTTGCTGCGGACCCAAGGGAGTGCAGTGTTGCATTTCGGTGCATTATGGAGAAGCGACATGTTCAGAATTAATCAACTTTTAATAAACTACAGAACAGCCGTACAAGGCTCACGTGGAAATACAACTGTAAGTGTACCTGAACCGTTCGGCCCCATAGTAAAAAAAGTGCTATATTCAAGCGCGAATGAAGACCATTTTGCTAATTTAAAATGGAATGTTAACCCACTGAACGAATATTCTAATATCCTGGTCTAGCCCTATAAATCATAGCAGTGGGCGTTAACTTCCAAGTCTTCAATCCACGTTTCCATAAAAACAGAGCGTTTCTCGAGAATAGCCTATTACAGTTCAATATTAAGATAAAAATATTAATATATACACTATAAAAAATTATTAATTTATGAAATACTCAATTTTTATTTCACAGTGAAGTTGTATTACGATATATATTGTTTTGTGTGTAATAATATGCTGGAGCTATTTAAAATCATGCAAAACGTGTGTTTTCTATCACCTGTTTAGAATCAGACCTGAAACATGTTTGCAAAAAGGGCTGAATTTTTTTTATGACTGAGTTTTGTATTTACACAAGAAAATCTGCTTCAAGTGAACGGTTTAAATAAACAATTTATATCTATAAAAGTATCAGAAAAGAATATGGGGACACTTTGATGACATACTGATGAAAGGCTAGAAATGACCCTGTTGCAAATTATTGATTTAATGATGCTTCATTTTTTCAGTACACATATGTACAGGTCATAGCAGCCAATGAAATGACTGCCAGATCAATTGCAGCCCTGGTTGTAAAGCTGTGGGATTGATGGCGTGGTGTGAGGATTGAGTCACATCATCTTCATGTTGCTGGTCTGTAGTAATCCTGGGATTACATGGTAAAGTGAGATATCATAGTAAGACCACTCATGTCTTTAACCCGCTCATGGAATAGAACAGAATCGTGTCTCACTGCAGGAACCACTTGTTCTCAAACGAACAACTCAGCACAGCTGGATCTGTCTCACTGATGCAGTCATATCATTAACAACAGCCATACAGATTTCTTCACATCTGTTTCAGACCTGGTGGTAATTGCAAGCCTCACTAACCAATCATGTCATCTAATGTTCAGATTCTACGTGGCATGGGCTTGTGTTCCTCTAAGGCAGGGATATTCAGGTTTTTTTTGTCTGCTGAACACCTTGGACTTAATTATTAGGTTTTCATCAATCCACTGCAGTTCCCTCACAAACCCTCATTTGGGAAACCCTGCTCTAGAGTTCTGGTCCAGTAGGTTGTCTCATCTATTGGTCAAGGCTATGTGGTCCAGTTCTCCAGAACCTTGCTGGGAAAGCATGAGCACTACCACATATAGAAATGATTCAGATATGTCAGCATTTTAACATGCTTCGACTACATTATTGTACTCTAGATTGATTTAATTCCAGCCAGTCTGTCACCTACACTCTGTGTCAAGGTCCACGTCTGGTACCTGTTTTGATTAAGCTGGACTTGTTCAAGACTCCCTAACTTCCTCAAGTATGTGGGCCGGTGTCGGTGAACTTAAAATGGGTTTAGTCAAGATTACATAGCTTTCAGACAGAGGAATGATTGGCCCACGGAGCACACATTAACAGAAAAAGCAGGAATACTCTCCAGGTGCTGACATATCAAGGCCATTATTACAGCTCAGAAAATGCCAGACTACTGCTCATACCAAGATGCTCGCTTTTTTTAGTGCTGACATACTTTCAGCTTTACATGGACCGCTCAAGAGCCACATCATGTGTATTATGCAAATAAAAGGGCAAAAGCTAGTGAGAATTGACATTTGGGCTGTGTTGGTTTTACAGCTTCTTGGCTGAACAACACACAATTATAGTAACTCGATTTTCCGATCTTTAAAAAAAGATAACAGTTACAGTTAATGGATTTGTTGGAGGAAACTGACACTTTGCTAAGCTGTACTAGCTTGCTTTCTTGGTTATGCAGATCACCTTTAAAAAAAACACAAACAAACAAACAAAAAAGTACTGTACCTGTCCTTTAATCATAACATTAGAACAATTTTTTTTATCAAATAGATTACAAAAATACAGTAATAATGTTACAACATTATTTGAACATTATTAACATTATTACAATTTTCTATTTGAAAAAACAATGTAAATGTATTTTTATTTTCAGCATCATTACTCCAGTCTTAAGTCACATGATTCTTCAGAAAACATTCTGATATGCTGATTTGCTGCTCAAGAAACAAAATATTTTTGTGGAAACCACATTGGATTTTTTTTTTTTTTGATTAAATATAAATTTTAAAAGAAAAACATATATTTGAAATAGAAATCTTTTGTATCAAGTGCCTTTCCTGTCACTTTAATGCCCCCTGACTTTTGACGTATGTTTGACACGCATGTCTTTGAGACTAACATTGATACAATGAAGGTTTTGTTTGTCCTGTCGTATGGTTTAGTTAAAGCTGGATCAATTTCTCATCCGCTGTCTTGTAACACGTAAAGCAGATGATGTTTAGGTGCACATAAATGACGACTGACTGGATAACACGGTAACATGAATCTGTTACAGACATCTTAAGATGCTAATGGACCATTCCGGCCCTTCAGTGTACTGTATGTAGAGAGGAAGAGAACAAGAAGAACAGGAGAATATGAAAGAGGACAGATGTGGGGGGGGGGGGGTCTCTGAATAGATTGCTGAGTCACACACTGAAGAAGCATAAACCACAGGAAATCGAACTCTCACACACTCGCAATCAACCTTCATCACTAACATTCCCATGCGTGTGTCTTAGGATCTGTGATTCACAGTTGATTCTGCATTGTTAGTTGAAGAGAAGATGGCTGAATTTATGATGATCAGTGTCTGATCTACAGTAGAAACGTCTCTCAGCAGGCTCTCTGCCTTCTCTCTGTAATCCTCTCTGCTGGAATGTGGAGAGGGGAGGGGTTAATGTTTTGACAGGCATGTGACTGCCCATCCTAAATGAGGACTCCCTGCCCGCGGTCCACACTCCCACTACATCCCCCTGTGTAATTCAGTTGTACATTTTTGTAAGCTACAAAACCATGTACAGTCAGAGATGTCCCTTTACTGCATGTTTAAAGAGACATACTCTTGCAGTAGCATCTGTTTGGAGACAGCTAGGCTCGGAGTAGGATTCCAATAAACTGCTGTTTAGTATTTTAAATGGATACATTTCCACACGCATGACTAAACAGAGCAGAACAGAAATTACAAAAGAAACTCAGCAAACCAAAGACATTCACATTCTTGCTGTCAGTTATTAGCAGTTTTGTTAGCAGATATCATTTTTGTGTGTACACACATGCATCTGTGTATATACACACACACACACACACACACACACACACACAGTATTCCTCCTTTTTCCCTTAAGACCACCGCTGGAGGAAAATGGTTCCTTTAACACTTCCGCGTACCCTCCCCCACCCCCCCTCCAGCACCCTCTCTTCCCCTCAGAGTGGTGCATTGCTAAATACCCCCATCTCTTTCTTTCCTTACCCTTCACTTCCTGCGTATCCCTTCCCTCGTCTCTTATGCCCACATGTCATCTGCTCTTTGTCAATCCATTTGTCCTCTTCATTTTGGCCAAGCGCCAGGACATGCATCTGCATTCAGAGACAAGCAGAAGGTGCGGAAGGTGCGCAGAGCTCCTATTGTGTCAGCTCAACTTGAGTTAACATGCTTGTGTATATTTGTAGTTAAGCATGTCGGTGTGTTGATATGTACAGTATAGGGCTTCCCACCAAAAGCTATTTCGGAGCAAATTCGATTCACATTTAGTATTGGAAATCAATGCCTGTTTTGAGTAGCACTACAGACAAACTACAGCAAATGAGCACGTGTGTGACGAGAGAGAGAGTGCAAGAAGAGGTTAGCAGCAGCTTATTTTCTTTCTAATCTTCTACTGTCTCAGCTTTACAATATTAGTTTATGAACTGTGACTGAAGTAAGCTGCTTACTGTTGTGCATCTGCTCTCTGTTGTCTATGTCTAAAATAAAGGAACACTTGCACATTGCAGAGCTGCAAAGAATTGTGGATAATTACAAGGATATTACAAAACTATATGAAAAGCATTTGATTTATTATGATATTTTTTTTATACTAACCTAACTTTTTAAAATGGATCAAACTGGTTCTTCCAGTGAAATGACTTCTCTCTGGTGACGTATGGTGGACGTTTCATTATGATTGCGTGCACTTTAACTCCGCCCCTTTCTTACAATCAACTGCAAGCCTACGTTTAGATCTGCCTCCATCTAACTGATGTTCAGAACCACTTTTATTTTTCAATAATCAATTACACTTGGACGTATGTCACAATACCAAAGAAAATATCTGATGCTACTTCAGTTTCCTTGTGACTTTAAAGTTGCCATTTTATGTTGCCATTTTTGTGCAAACTAACTGCTGTTAACATTGCACAGCAAGCTAACTTAGCTTAAACCTATGCATTTCATGTAATATTCATGCAATCACATAAGTCATTCTTTTTTTTTTTTGTTCAGCCTTTGTTCATTACAATGTCAGCATTTTTATTTTTGCTCAGCAACCCAGTAGCAATTCCTGAAGAGCAGAGGTACGTGATATTTCCTTAGATGAGTGCAAAAAAAAAAAAAGCATAGCCATCCTTGCATGATGCTCGAATTAATAAGGTTTGTTCTAGTGTTCAACGCACGTGACGCACAAGGTTTCATGGTTGCCATATGTGACGCTATCTATCTCTCTATCTATCTCTCTCAGCCATTGAAACCATTAGATTTTTAGCGTTGCCTGAAAGTCCATGCATGCCGTAAAGAACAGACTGAGATCCACATGTAGCTTTGGAGGACTGACAACAGAACAGACAAACAGTGGGTTGGTTCTGGCACAAGACACTGTCTGTTGCTCTGTGTGTGTGTGTGTGTGTGTGTGTGTGTGTGTGTGTGTGTGTGTGTGTGTGTGTGTGTGTGTGTGTGTGCGCGCACACTTTGACTACTATTAGCAAGACTACAGAGGTACACTGTACTGAGCTGAACAAGGGAGGAATGGTTCTTCACGGCATGTAATTTTGTCATTCCTTCAAATCTCATGATAGACCCTCTTCTCCCCCCGCCGTCCTTTCCTCCACCCCCCTCTCTCTCCATCTCCTCCGCTGCCCTCCACACTACGCTAAATGCTCTATTTGTTTCTGCATTCAGCACAGTCATAACTATTCAGAGCAGAAAAATGGCTGCACACACAAAAGCAACACACTCTGACACTTTTCAGTTAGCCGTCTCTCTCCTCCACATCTCCATATCTCATTCATCCAGTCTCTTGCTCTCATCTTACCAATATGGCACTCACGAAAGATGGAAAGAGGGGAACAAACTGTGACAGAGAGAAAGCCACTGCCTCGGGCACTCTGTCTTTATTTCTCATCCCATCTCTCCTTCTCTCTATCGTTGTCCCTTCCCCCTTCCCTGTCTTTTTCTTAGGGAATTGGGTGAAAGGCAGAAGATAAGGCTGGGCAGTGCTTTCACAGGCCTGTCTACTCACATCCTCTTACCAGCTGAACATCTTCTCAGATTCAGCGTCTCAGCTGACCACAGCTCTACTGTACCTCTATCCTGACCTCCTCATTTATAATGCAGCTCAGACCGCAGCGTAATTTTTCTGTAGCACTTGCGACTTGTAAAGGCATGAATATTTTAAAGTAACAATGAAATGGAAAAAAAGGAAAAAAATATCCACAATGATGTCCATGATGATGAGCCTTTGTGAAATGGTTGAGATACACGTAACTCTAGTTTGAACAAAAGCATTTTATTTGTCAGAAAATAAGAAATAATCACACAGTTTTGTTAATATTTTATCATAGTAAAATTTAAAATAAACATTATAATTGAATTTCTTCAGAAATTATTTGCAAAACAGTTTTACTGTTCATTATGCATTTATAAAACAAAAGAACCGTTCATAAAAATTAGGAAGTTCACAAAACTATTATTTGACAAATTCTTGCATGAAATAGTCTGATGGTATTCCTAGTTTTCAGGATTTATAAAAGATGTAGTAGAAAAACAAACCTTAACTTTTTAGTTAGAATAACTAGTAATGGTGCACACAAACGCACGCGCGCGCACACAGTAATCACAACACACACTGTACTGATGGACTGTACTCTGTTCTGTGTGAGGTGTGTCTGGGCTCTTGGGTCTGTAATGTTGAGGTATTAGTGACAAACAGAACAGCCCACTTACTATAACCCAGAAAACTCCAGCAGTCCTAGGAGAGGAAGGGGGAGGGAAGGAAAGATTAAAAAATGTGAAAGGGGGTTTTGAGTAGTAATATTTTGGCTTATCGGTGCCCTCTGGAGGTCTGCTGAGGTTTGATTCTTGATTTTTTTTTTTTATGAATTGTTTGCTCTAGTTGTCATTAACTGATCCTGACTCTTGAACTTGATGAGTTGTCATCGAATAGCAGTAAAAGCTTGTCATATGGATCATTTTTAATCATATCAATTAATTTTAATCAAATCAGTTAAGGAAAACTTTAGGTTTCTGTTTCATAAAGCCCACAGGATTTGAGAAGTCCATCATGTGTGAATGTTTTGTGAGCACACGCTGAGTCCTGCGCAGAGACTCTGCTCTTCCCGTGTTTCTGGAGTGAAGATTATCTCCTGTGTCAGGGGTACCAAGAGAGTAAAGGACAAACCCAATAAGATAAACATCTCTCTCTCTTTCTAAAACATTCCAGTGTCGTTCCAGTGCAGATTTGTGTGTTACCTCTGTCTGTCTCTCTCCCTTTCAGCATCTTCATTCTGTGTCTTTGCACATTCCCACCCATTGTTGGGGGGGGGGGTGTTGCTATGGCAATGCCAGGCCTTGTGCCGGCATGGGGAGCAGCTCGTGCTGCGTTTTAGCAGGATAATCCATGGTAATCCCACAGAGGAGAGTCCGACACGCACACACACACACACACACGAATCTGCGCACACACTCCCTGCAGGGCGGCTGGGGAAGTAGAAGTGAAGGAATTAGCATCTGTTACTGTTTGTGCTCAGGTCAGCTCCGCTGAGACTTAAAAAAAAAAAAAAAAACAGGCTGACAGAAGCTGTGTGGGAAAGAAAAATACGGCCAGTTCAAACCCACTTAATACAAGATGAGTGAAAATTGCTGTATTTAACTGATGCTTCATGACCGCTACATGAAAATAGCATTTTTCGTCATCTTGCAGATATATGCTGACAAATAAGATATCTGGGTGCAGGCAACATGGCAAAAGAGTATACATTGTTCATTTAACAAAAAATACTGCCAACATTGTAACAAATACTACAAACATTGTAGTACAAAGCCACACTACAGCGTATAGTTTCCAGCTTTAGGCAATGTTACTTAAAGGAAAAAAATCCATTGTAATTTCATTTTATGGACAAACAACAGCTGAAACATTCTTCACAATCATACAGGCTTGAAATGACACGAGGGTGAGTAAATGATGACAATTTTCCTTTTTGGTTGTAAAAAAAGTAACTTAAGTGACGTCATGTTTTTATTGATCATGACGAAGTTGTAATTGTGACTGTTGACCGTTCCATTTAGTTTTGTGTACTGTTAATGAAACACAACCGTAAAGCTTGGCAGAATGTACCAATTTAGATGTTTTATGAGGCGATAGGCTCATAGTATAAAACATAATAGTCATTCTCTGTACTAATAGCTCAAATATATAATTTTACACCAATAACACAAGCTAATATGCATCTTATGTTACTTATTTTGTTAAAAACAATTCCTTCTTTCTGCTTTTTAAATGATAATGTAAGAAATATGAAATACCCAAACTGTTTATGCTCAATTAAATCCAGCTCTTCGTAAAAGAACAAGTGCCTAAACAGTATGAACAGAGTGGTTATATTTGTGAGTTTTAGCCTCCACACTGTGCTCATATAATTATAACACCCATAACATATACACTCTTAATTGCACTTCTTTCTTATATGCTGGTATGCATATGCATGCACATTCAGTATATTATTTGGAAAAACAGACGGTCTTATGCCTGAATATATAAATGCTTAAGCGTGTACGGGTGTAAAGAGCTCTGTTCTTTGTCTGAGAGTGTGTGTGTGTGTGTGTCTGTGATTGAAACAGTGTATTATTTGTTTGTGGCAAGTCACGCCATATGTAGTCTCATGGTTTAATAAATTGACTGTTGAGACATTTGTGTATTTGTTTGTGAATGCATTTTGATTTGTTAAAATACAGAAAATACAAAATGACTGAATCATTGCATTGGATCTTTTTTTTTTTATACTTTTTTTTTATTTATTTTTTTATATGCATGAAAAAAAAACGCACATTAGTTTTTGATTTTCTGTGTTTGAGCCTGTGCATTTTTAGCATGTGTGTTGAAGCATGTGTAAGTGTTTGCATGGTGTGAGTTTTGACGTGCTCATGCGTGCACATGTATGGGTGCGCATGTGGAGACCCACATGGTTGAGTAGTATTTTTAGCTCTGCGATTCATGCTTTAGTTGTTCTGATGTTGTAGATTTGAGCCGATTGAATAGTGAACTGGATTTTTGTGTGGTCGGCCTGTGTAGGTGTCAGTGATGCTGCAAACATAACAGTGGTCATTTCATTTATTGGCACTTTGCTGCGTTAAAGAAAAGGTTCCCTTAATTCCATGCTTTATCAGTAGCGTTTATTTAAATCCGTGTTCTCAAGCCAGAATACAATGAAAACCTCGATTTATACTGGCTCCTGTAAAATATGAAATATCTGTTGTAGATTAAATCATATTGATTAAAATGTCTGTGCATAATCCTGAGAAGCATCAGTGTTTAGGCCAAGTAAAATTTGATATATGGATGATTTAAATTAACAACTTATTACAAATAGTGTAGGGAAGTGCGTATTTCTTTGAACTGATAAGAATGAGAATTGAATTCGCTGTTTTGAGTGGCCAGTTAGCTTTTCTTATATCCGTGTAGAAATGAAAAGCCTACATAATTTAATATATCGTAGAAGCTCTGTTTCAAAACTTAGCATGTGGCTCACTCACTCAGACAGCATCCTAACTGAATATAATGTGGTAAGGGAAGGATTTGAAATGCTTTACATTAACAACAACACTGCACAGCCTGTACACCATTAAAAGTAATGCTACACTGGGATTATTTCTAACTATCGTAACTCAGGAATTACTAGTGAATTTTGCAAATACTTACAAATGAACAGGAATTGCATGTACAGTTACATGTAAACTCGAAGTAGAAAGAATACTTTTAATATCTAAGAGAGAGGTCACATTTACCTTTTGTAGTGAGAATTCCAGAAGACTAAATGCAGTCATCGGTGCGTCTGTGGTTGTGTACGTCTATGATAAGGAAGTATTTTAGTATTTTAGTTTGTTGGCAGCTGATGCAGCACTCTGCTCTTCCCGCCTGCCCTCTGTCCCCACACCCCAGGGGAATCATGGGTAAAACATTGATTGACTTTCTGTGGACCATCTTCAAAACCTGACAGCAACTCAACGAGCCTGGTTTCAATCAGCATGTTTGTGTGAGTGCCCTTGTGCCTGTTAGACCCTTGCCCTCTTAAACACACACACACACACACACACACACACACACACACACACACACTCCAGTGTTGTCCTGTCCCCAGTGCACTAAATGCCCCAATGAATCACTGAGGCATTCAGAGCAGCTGGACCACACTGTTAGCTCTCTCTCTTTCACCTCCAGTATTTGTTTAGAAGAGCAAGGAGCAGAGGAGGGGTGGTGCAGGCAGACAGGGTGGGTCTCTATTGTGCAGAAGTGAGAGAAAGAGGTTGTGATGGAGGAATGGGGGTGGAAGAGCGGTCGAATTTCCCTCCTTTGCATCAGTTGTACTTTAGATATATAAAAATATATGTAAACTAAATATTATAAATAAAAAATTGTATCAATAAATATACTATATTTGTATATTTTATATATGCATGTATATAATATGTGCATGCAATTTGTATGTAATGTTCCTCCTAATGTGCTATGGATAAAGGTGTCTGCAAATATGTAAATATATACATGTAAGTTCATATATATATATATATATATATATATTGCACAGGTGTGTGATTTGTCATTAAAGCTACCCATTGACTGTTGATCTGAAGAAATGAGGGACAAGGAGGGAGAATATGTAAGGAATGTGTTCTGGCGAATAAGATCCCATTACACTGCAGTGGGGGAGTTGACTAACAGGTTCAGGCTTATCGGAGGAGCCCACTAATTGGAGGTCATCCGCATGAATTAAAAAAGTGTCAACTATCGTGCAAGAAAAGAGCCGACCATCTCTCATTCCCTCCCGCTTGCTTCCTCCCTGTTTAGATGCCTCGTACATGTGTATGTGTGGGTGTGGGGTGTCAAAAAGTACACGGTCTATCCTCTCAGCCAATCAGCGCAAGGACTGCACCCCTTGATGAAATGTTTGTGTTATGGTGACTCCTCACAGGTCCTGCTGTGTAGGCTGGATCATTACGCCTGATTGGTCATTACTGAGATTCAGAGACAGGAAGCACAGCGGTGCTATCGACTGTTGTGCCTGCTCCCCTCTGCGTGTCTGTGTGTGTCACATGCAAACACACACACCTGCTAGAGTAATTACAGGAATAAACATGGAGACAATCACTCGACTGTTTTCTTTTTTTTTTCTCTTTAGAGATGTAGTCATTTTTATACAGTATTAATGTAGTTAGCACTGAATAAAAGTAGAATGAATTTTAAAACATTACATGAAATATAAAACATGTTTTTAAACAGCAAAATCTAAAGTAGCCTTTGACCTCACCTTTAAGTGTTGTATTTGTAGAATGGGTAGAATTTGAGTCTAAAATCAGGATGGATGGATGAAGAAAACTCCAGGATGCTCAGACACAGTCAGCTTGTTTTTATGACTTTTACTCTGGATGATTAAAAGGGGAACGCTCTCTGCAGGAGTGAACTGGACCTGGGCCAGTCGGGTGACATGAGCCAGGAATAATCATATTTCATTCTTGTCACGCGGTTAAGAGGGTTTATTGGCTGTCATTGTTTGCATCCAATGGGAAAGGAGAGCATCAGGAAGCTACCACCTGCTTTTGGGGATTCCTATCGTGAGAAGGTTATCAAACACCCTTCCCCTGTCCTTGTTAAAGCACAAGGGTCTGTGTGTATGTTTGTCCGAGATGATCTGAATACTACACCACTATGATGAAGCAGCTCCCATCAGTTCAGTTATCTCAGAGAGTCATTCTGTGTGGGCATGGCCCATAATTAATACTCCAAAGTGACACTGGCTAGCTGACTATATTTATTTATTTATTTTAACCTATATTCACCTTTTTCTACTTAACTGGTTATCAGGTTTTTAACATGTCGATTGATTAATTAATATTTTGTTTGCATAAATTACTAAACGTATTTTCATGTTATGAATGATCAGAACACAAGCATGTGACCATGCTTTGCATAAATAGAATGCCATAAAAAAATATTTTTATTAATGTAATTCATAAATATCATAATTTGAACTACCAATAATAAGTCTGGGGTCATTAATATTTTTGTAATACTTTTATTCAGCATGGATTGATAATGAATGTGGATTTGCGCAGCTTCTCAGTTAACAACAGCTCAGTGTAGTAACAGCTGCTCTATGTGAAATCACGCACCTGATGGAATTAACCGCTGATTAGAGAAGCGGCTTTACTGACGAGATGCACATTAATCATCAGCCGATATATATCGTGCACCCCTATTTCAATTGTAATAGTATTTCACAATTTTACTGTATTTTTATCAAAGACAATTTATGATTTCATATGAGACTTTATATAAAATGTATGTCGTATAAAATCTCAATTCACTCGCAATTGACAAGTGTGGCAAAAAAGTGAAATATAGGAGCCAATGTAACCACCAAACATTTTCAGGCTGTACATACCCGAGAGAAGCGCAGCGGCAGCCGTGGCCCTACAGCTGCACTTCAAAAGAATGACTGCTGCAGCCGTTTCCTGAGCAGATGCAAGCAAATCGTGTATTCAGCACATCACGGCGCACAAGAGACACATCCAGCGCAGCGCCCGTGTGCACACTCACACATTTTATGGACATTACACTGGAAGCTCTCTCATCTGTCATTCAAACACCTCTCCTGAAAGACCAGTGAAGGAGGGAATGGCAAGAAAAACTGCGAGAGTGTGTGTGAACGCTTTAGAGCTTTTTAGCAGAGCTGGCAGGCATTAGTCTGGCCTTCCTCTCCCTGCATGAATACTCTTTATACTCCAATAAATATGCGTCTGTCTCTGCCACGCTCACCCACGACACACATTCAATGTCTCTTCTGCCTCTCTCTCTCACTCTTGGGCTTATTTTTCCATTCCTTTTCTTTCTGCCCCTCTTCCTTTCTGTAACACCCAGCTTGTTTTTATATTCTCACATCCTCTCATCCAGTGTCCTCCACTGATAATTTCACCATCCCCCCATCCTTCTCTCCTTTCCTCCATTGATGTTCAGTGCCTCTGACTCTGCCCTGCTCCGCACTGCCCTCGTCTCCTAACTCACTCTGCATCACCCCCATCCCTCTTTTCATCCAATCTCAATCCTCCTTCAACAGGCCTGTGCCCTCTCTTCTACATCCAATCCATCCTGTCTTCACTCTTTCTCTTCCCTGTTTTTTTCTGCTGTCACTGTATGCTGACCCCAATTGTGCCCTCGCTGTTGTTCCCCCCTATAGCAGTGTATAGACATTGCAACTGTACACTCACAATTTTTTATTTATTTGCACAGTGCTTTACATCTCTGCTGTATTAGTTTGCTGAGGTTGTCTGTTTGTATGTGCAAGATTATTTTTTTTGGCCAGGCAATCGTGTTTTATAACTTTTTTGTAAATTGCAATTAAATGAAAATGTATTATAGCTTGTATTTATATTTAATGCAGTTAATTGATCTTAACAGTGATTTCTGACCCACTTAGTTAGGATTTAACCAAATATTTGTCATTTTGTAAATACCATTGTCTTTGAAATAAGGTTAAATGGGTGATATGATGCAATTACAATTTCTCCTTTCTCTTTGGAGTATAACAAGCTCTTGGTCTGTAAAGATGCAAAGACTAAAGTCTCAAATCCAAAGAGATATTCTTTATCAAAGTTAACACTCTATCACGCCCTCCTAGAACGGCTCGTTCTAACACGCCCTCACATGTCTACGTCACTGTGGAAATATTTGTGTAATGCTGCCCAAATGTTCACGCGAAGAAAGAAGTGGTGGTTTCAGGGTCCGTGTATCTTTTGGTCATTCGATTTTCTATTTAAAAATAAATAAAGATAAATGAGAAACGGTTTGATTTTCGTTTTTTCATTTTGTTTAAGAAACGGAAAACGAAAATTTAGCTGGATTTTTCGTATTTTTGTTTGCGGTTAAAAAATGAGATTATGCTTTAATATTTGTTTGAATGTGTGGGCGGCGCTGAAACGCCCCTTTCATCCCTTCTGTACTGCACCGGCAAGGGGCAACCGCGAGCTCAGTTCATTTTCACCAGGAGAGAAGCTGCAGACGGCAGAGTTTATTAATCCTGCCAATTCTTTACTAGTGCTGCTTGGAAGATAAAATAATAATAATAATAATAATAATAATAAATTAATTAAATTAATAATAAAATAAAAAATAATATTATATTTTTCCGGCTGCTGCATGTTATTGACAAAGCAGACTTGACAACTTTATTCATAAAACACCGTTTGAATTTTACTTTTGCCTGTGATCTACAACCACATGGAATAAAATATAGGCCTACTACTAATGTTTTGCCTACTTATTTTATTCTAGGCCATTCACAAAAAAAATAAAATGGGAAAAAATCCAACCCCACATTTATAATAAAATTTATATTAAGATAAGTTAAGTTTTCCCCATATTTAGTCTACTTTAAATAATTTAAATGTTTTAATTATAGGCAATAGGCTACTTAGAATTATGAACTAAATTTACGAATTCTGTAGATGACCATATGAATATAGTGATGGTGTGACATCATTACAGATAATGAGTTCAGACAGGAAACACCGCACCTCTCATTTGTTTCATTTGAATTACATAGGCCTAAATATAAAATTATTATTATTATTATTATTCTATTTAAATGGCTTATTTTAAAAGTAGACATGGTTCGTCTAATGCATGAGCCTGGTTCATTTCTGACGTTTCAGAAAGAAGTTAATGTAGACAGAGATGGCAGAAAGCAATCCGGTTGAGTTTTGTAAGGTTTTCATGTTATTTAGGGTGCCTTACGACCCGAACTGACGGAGCATAAGCTCTTTCCTCTTGTTATCGAGATGGAAGGTGTGGATTGGGATCCGCCGATTAGAGAAGTGCAACAGACTACACTCAACAAGATAAAGCTTCAGTTGCTGTTGTTTGTAATAGCAAATGAAAACATGTTAGGCTGTGAGGTTTTTCTTAAATAGGCATAGAATAAAATTACTAGGCTAAAAATCTGCACATTTCATGTCATTGTAGATCCTACAGTAAAGTTCAAATGTCATTGAATAAATTAATTTATGTTTGGTCAAAAAAAAATTAATAAAAAATAAAAAATATATATATATATATATATATATATATATATATATATATATATATATATATATATATATAAAGCTTGCAAGCAGCACTAGTAAAGAATTCGCAGGATTAATAAACTCTGCCATCTGCAGCTTCTCTCCTGGTGAAAATGAACTGAGCTCGCGGTTGCCCCTTGTCGGTGCAGTACAAAAGGGATGAAAGGGGCGTTTCAGCGCCGCCCACACATTCAAACAAATATTAAAGCATAATCTCATTTTTTACCCACAAACAAAAATTCGAAAAATCCAGCTAAATTTTCGTTTTCCGTTTCTTAAACAAAACGAAAAAACGAAAATCAAACCGTTTCTCATTTATCTTTATTTATTTTTAAATAGAAAATCGAATGACCAAAAGATACACGGACCTTTCAGTAACTGCAGTTAGTGATGATGCGTGTATCGAACCGAAAGCAAAAGCACTTTGATTATCCTTCTTAGGGGTGCTCCGATCACGATCGGCCGATTGTCAAGATGCGCATTAACGATCGGCCGATCGTGATCTGAGCACCCCTAATCCTTCTGAAAGTAGATGCATTTAGGAATCTAAGATTGCTTACAACAGAACAACAGATGACTGTTTCGTTGATCTAGTAGAGGAGGTCATTCTGACTTTGCTACCACAATCTGGCACTTCTGAATCAGCCACCATATGTATGTTTTGTTATTGGTTTACGTATTTGCTATTGAATGTTCAAATGCAGAGTTTGGCTCGTCGTGCGCGCGCGCGTGTGTGTGTGTGTGTGTGTGCGTGCGTGTGCAGGATCTACAATATACACTATTTGAAAAATGTATTTTGAACATTTAAAGCACATCAACATAATCTGTCACACCAAATACACAAAATAATGATTTTTTTTAAAACATCACATGACCCCTTTAAAGTCCCCAAGTGTATTGACAAGCAATTATGGTAAAATATACTTTCATGTCATTGAAACTTATGTCATGAATTTAAATATATTTGTTATGACATTTTTATAATGAAGTTGCAATTTAGTATTTTTAAAATATATTAACATTAAGTACTTTAAGCATAAATGTACTTTACAGAAAGTTTTATTACAAATGCTGTTTTTTTAAACTCATTTTGTTGACCCCTCGTGAAAGTTTACTTTAAGTACAGTAGACTAAAGTAGTCTTATTTTCTTAATATTATATTACTTATCTTCCAGCACAGTTTTTAAAAATATACTTTTATTTGAAGTAAACTAAGTACACATTGAATACAATTAAGCAAACTTCTTTTTCACAAGGGTAATATAATGCATATATATTGAAAAAATTTATAACACGTGACTATAGAATATTTTCTCAAAATTCTAAAATGTATTGCACTTGTAAATTCTGTGTTTTCAGCAAAGGGTTATGTTTCTGTGTATTTAAGTGTGTGTGTGTGTGTGTGGGGTGCTCTGTTCAGCCCTGCTGTGGTATAGATCTCTTCATAAACTAATTTCCATACATCCAGCCCTTCGAACTGGAAAATACTGAACACCACATACACCGTTTGGTAGAATGGACCTCATAGTGGATATAGATCCAGACCGGCTGTCACTCTTAGAGGTTGTGAATGCTTCCAGTGTAGCAAATTAGCATGCTAACATTGTTAGCATGACAACAAGTCGTCTTGTCTGAGGGCAACATAAACGATGTGTTTTAAATGGCTCACCTTATAAAACAGCAATGAATGGGTTTCAGACAGTCAAAAGTATCCTCTTCAGACAGTTTACAGTTAGCTATGTTTCAGCTAACTGAACAAAAATGGGGAATGTTTAGGAAATTATTGAAACATTATTTGGGAAATTGTCATTGTTTTGGTGAACATTAGAAATGACTGTATGCTGATGGAACCATCATCATTTTTTGCTGTGTGTTGTGTATGTTTTCAGATGATTCATCTTCTGAAAGTGGGAGTGGCAATGGGATTCGCACTCTGACTCCTCCCTCAGAAGGTGGAGCCGGTGTGAGTGAAACTACAGGAGCAAGATCGGGATCGTACGCTGAGGTTAACGGCAACGGAAACCGTAACGCGGCACCACTCGACTTCAGCACGACGTCCCCGTCCTCATCTTCAGAGGACCAGCAACCAGTCAACCTCAGTGACAGACTGAGTCAGGCCCTGCCCAGTGCTGCCGCCATGCTGGCGACCTTTAACCCTGAGCACGCAGAGGAGCTGCGCAGAAAATACCCCAAATCCTCAGAGCTACGCCTTGAGCGAGATATCAGGGACTGTAATAGCAAGGTATATTCATATAGCCATAAAAATGCTAAATGCTTATTAAAGTTGTCATAACACCAAAATTTCAGTAGTCAATACCAGTATTATTAAAATTTCACAGGTTGGTTTTTTTTTATTAGCAACTTGGACATTAAGTACCTGAATTTTTTACATCCCGGAACTGCCTGTGGACTTTTTTACACAACAGATTGTCATTTGTTTTGAGCATACAATGCAAGTTGAACCCACAGTTGCGAAGGCGCTCAATCAAACCTCATTTATTCAGTTAGCTAGCTTGGCAACGAGTGTTTTTCATTTAGACGGATGCAGAGAGGTTTGAACAATATGCTGAGCAAGGCTCCAGTCTGAATAGGAACTTTCATTTCATTCCTCTTTTCCATGGTAAGCCTCTGTTGCTTCCCATCTCCTTTACAATTGTGTTGTCTTCGTGAAAAGAAGAACGCAAAACTATCTTTCAAACAAACGGATCCACGATCTGAAATGCAGCTGAAGACCCTTGGTACAGAGAATGTCTGAATAACTGTTAGACCTTGAAGACTTGGTTTTTCATCAGCTGAAACACCATCGGTGGCCATGAATGGCCTTATTGGTAGACATCGTCTTTCATATAGAGATATCTTTCAGTCCATGTCTTCCTTTGAAAGTCTTTTCTGATTGTCAATACACTCTTGCAGACAGAAGACTTACCTTGGTTTCTTTGTGTGTTTTTGCAGTCTCCTCAATACAGTTCAGGCAGCTACGATTCAATAAAGATGGAGATGTGTCCTGAAGATCTGACGGTTGGTCGGTCTCAGGTTGCTGACGATGATGACGATGACCACGACGACCACGACGATAGCGATAAGATCAATGATGTAGAAGGAGTGGATCCAGAGAGGTTGAAGGCTTTTAATGTGAGTAAAATGGCATTCAACTCATGATGTTCTGCTGCATTAAAAGAGCTATAAACCTGGTCTGGCATGGCTTTCACTCACACCTCATATTTAGCTGAACTAATTCATTGCTCTCTTTTTCTAGATGTTTGTGCGTCTCTTTGTGGATGAGAACCTGGACCGTATGGTGCCGATCTCTAAACAGCCTAAAGAGAAGATCCAGGCTATTATTGAGTCCTGCAGCCGTCAGTTCCCAGAGTTCCAGGAACGCGCTCGCAAACGCATCCGTACCTACCTCAAATCCTGCCGCCGTATGAAGAAGAACGGCCTGGAGGTACACACTGCCACCCTGGGCTGCTCTTTGTAATGGTTAGGTGACTTATATTGCCCCCTGGTGGTCAACACTGAAGAGGCTGAGAAATAGTTTTTTGTGATGAAGCTAACACCAGGCAAACATTTAAAATTAAAATTCATTTGTAGCAGTTTTAATTAAATTGTCTAAACCCAATATTAGAATTACTGTAATTGCAAATGACAGTGTTAAGTTGAAATTCAGAGAAAAATGAATTTAATTTTAAGAAGTTTTGCTACAAAGCAGAAATAATTACACAATGTAGACTAGTTTTGTAAATGCATTTTTCCAAATGCACATACATTTTCATATTAGACATATTTATGCATATTTCATATTAGACATATTTATACATATTTATACATAAAACACATTTTACATATAAAATAAGAGATTCTCAGAAATGAAGTGTGCTTTCACCATGACCCATAAAATTAGTCCACAATAGTTCATATATTAAATGTACTGTGTGTGTACTAGCAGACCCGACCCACGCCACCCCACCTGACCTCAGCCATGGCGGAGAACATTCTAGCAGCCGCCTGTGAGAGCGAGTCACGCAAAGCTGCCAAAAGAATGCGCATGGATGTCTACCAGGCACATGTAAGTAGTGATGTATAAGTGTATGAATATGCATGTGAAACTTGGAGATGCATTGGTATGTCAGTCTGTCCCTTAATTTTAAAACCAAGGTAGCCTGATATAAATGTTTCTTTCTCAGGATGAGCCGTTATCTCTAGAGAAGGTGGTCTCTCGTGAGCCGGTCTCGCTGACCCACTCTGCGTACTCCCTTGCTGCCTCAGCTTACTCCCAGGACCAGCTATACATCAATGGAGGCCTCAACTACAGTTACCGTGGTTACAGCGGACTGTGTGCCAGCATGCAACACCCCGCGTCCCTGACAACAGCTACAACCCAGACCAACGGTGAGAGAGAAGCTGAAGTTTGAGCTTGATGCTTACTCACACAATTGCCTTATTTGTGAAATGATATCGCATACAAGCAAAGTTGCCTTAACTTTGCTTGTATCATAAACAAAGTCATTTACATTTTATAAGGACTATGATGCATTAAACAGTGGTTCTCACAATATGTGAATGTGCTGTTTCTGAGTCGTTTTTATGTCTGTAATTATATTTTTATTCTCTCTGTTTAGGGCCCACTGATCTCAGTATGAAGTCTCTGGCCTCAAACTCGTCCTCGTCAAGCTCTAGTAGTCTCGGCAGGAACGGAGGAGGAGGCGGGGCTTCAGCTCAGCTCAGCCATACAGAAGTGGCGGCAGTGCGTCAGCTGATCGCAGGATACCGTGAGTCTGCGGCCTTCCTGCTACGATCGGCAGATGAGCTGGAGAACCTCATACTACAACAGAACTGAACCCATTTCCATCTCTCTCTGACTACACGCTTACCCTTGTCCCTCTGGACCACATAACTGACCGTGTCCCTCACATGATCATCACCCAGTCACCAAGGAAAACCATCTGGCTCTTTAAGATGGAAAACACACAGCTTCATCCAGCTTTTGCCTTCATATTTCAACGAGGACAAACGTGGAGATGAATCTTTGAAGCAGACAGTTCGATGAATCCTCCACGTACTGCTCCTCTCCAGGCAGCCTCCTGTTTAACCGCCATTCGTTCCCCGCTGAGAGCCATCGATTTCTGATTTTCTTTGTTTTCAGCTACTTCAAAGGAGGAATCCTCCAGACGGCACTAACTAATTGACGACACTTTTGATTTGGAGGCGTAATGGAAAGAAAGAAGATAAAAAGAGCAAGAAGAAAACTAAGAGACCTTTGTATTTGCTGTAAATAAGCACTCGCTGTGTCCTGAAGCACTTTTCCATTCGTTCTGACCTCTGAATGATTAATTTATGCATTTAGATACACAGGTGGAAGCTCACCTGGAAATACCTCAGCCTGTCTTTCTCTCTCTCTCTCTCTCTCTCTCTGTGTGTGTGTGTGTGTGGGAAAAGAAAATGATCACCTGTCCGTCCTCAACTTCGCGGTCCAGTGATTTGGACTTCGAAGGCAGAGAGTGGGAGAGAATTTGTTTCTGTAATTGAAGTGAAGATTTTCTTTTTCCACCCCGTCCAAATGCGTTGTATATATTCCGATCCGTTTCAAGGTATTGATCGCAAGAAGACACTGAACTTGTTTTGGGAATGGACCCGTTCGGCCTCACAGATGCCAACTCTCTCTGTGTCCACTGTACGGGTCACCTTCTCTTCTCCTCGTCTCTTTTGTGTCCTTCTATTTCTCCTGAACCTCCTCTCTCCTCCTCCACCTTATTATTCTGCTTTGGACGGCGATAGAGAGGAAGGATGTGGAATGGAAGCTTGTTAGTCTTTTATCTGTTGACTTTTCTTAATGGCCATTAATCCACTCTGCTGCTATGGACTCCAACGTAACGCCACAGACCTGAAACCTCAAGCCTCCCAAACACAACCAGAGCACCTCAAAGGCGAAAAAAAAATCCAAGACAAAAAAAAAAGACAGAAATGGAAGCCAAATACAAAAAAAAAAAAAAAACTGCTGTTTTGCGTTCTGGTCTAGAGTGTTTGATTCAAGACTGAGGGCTGCTTTTGTTTGATTTGTTCTAAAAGTGTAGTGTGTGCTTAAATATCAACTGGGATCAAATTGTCTTTGGCACAAGAGCTTGGCGCGCACACATAAACGAGTCTTTAGTGAACTGAGTATTTAACAGGAGAGGTTTCAAAATGTGTAATTAGAGAGGTAGATTTGTTTAGGGACGGACTGACAGTCATGTCACTGTAATTTGCTCCATTTGCACACAGAGGCAGTGCTAATCTGTGATTGAGGAGATCCGTGGCTCCGTGGTGCACTGCTAGTGGGGGATGGAGAAAGAATATCACAATGCAGAAGATAATCAAACACATTTCTGGCCCTGAAGGAGACTGACTAATACAGAGAGGCTACCATGACCCCCGCTGAGGAGCCTTCAGAATCATTACATTCATAATCACATGACCGGGAACTACTTCTGATCGAAAGCCATGATGATGAGTGAGTGTGACCAGAGACTACACTGCCCTCTTAAGATGACACCGCCGCTCAAAACACAATGTTGAACACACAGAAGTAATGATTTCTTAATGTATTATCATATTCATGGTTGGCCTTCACTTCGATATTGAGTTGTTGATTAGAATGTTGTTACAGACGTGAAGACATATGCAAACGGACAGCGTGAGGCCTCTCGTCACTCTGGTTAACATTGCTCTGATCACAAAATAGTCCTTGACCTCTCTCCTCTCTGACTGTCTTCACTTTCAGGCCTGTTTCTTTTACTTTATTTCAGGAGAGAACTTAAGAAAATAAGGGGAGATATGTAAATATTTAAAAATTAAATGCTTTAAAATATTTTAAAATATTTAAATGTTTTTTTTTTACATTTCTAAGTTTAGCCCCAAAATAAATAAAATAAGAAATTATTTTTTGCATAATCAAAAGTAATTGTTTTTTGTTTTCTGATATTTTAATTAAGCACTTTTTCTCTCAAATATTCTCATTACCTTAATGCATCCTACTAGTAACATTCTAGTTTTTCTTGTTTAGTTTTGTTTTGTAATTTAGAATATGACAAAATGTAAGTTCGTTAGAAATTCTGTAAATTATAATTTCATTTATAAACCTTTTTTTTTTTTTACACATTACAGTACAGAATTATAGTAAATGTACTGTAGTAATTTTTTTTATTTAATTGACAGATTTAAAAGGAACTTCAGATACCACAAAGATATTTAAATCTTTATAATTTCAGGACATCAGAATGAGTTATATATATTAAAATAGAAAATTTGAAGAATCTTTTTGTTGTTGTTTTTTTGGTAATGAGAATTGAGGTTGATATGCTTGATTTAAATCATACAAAAAAAGTTTGTTGTTAAAAGTAGTTTACTCTTTTTGGAGGGAAATTCAACCTAATGTTTCGAACATGCACATTTTGACCTACTCATTCAAGGGGGTTTGATTCGGGGGGGATCCTCATGATCAAATGTACTCTCTCCTCCTTTTCTGTGCTGTTGTCATCTCTATTTGTCTCTCTGTCTCACCTACTTTTCTTTTCCATGTTGTCCGCAGTAGACATATTGTGAGAGGTCAGGTAATCGAGGATTCTAGCTGCTCTCTGTCATCGGTCTTTCTCTCATTGAGGTCTGATATGGGTCCCACTGCCGTCAAAACTGATGATGATATGCCAACCTCACATGCTACCGAGCTCTTTTATGGATAAAAAAAAAAAAAAGTACGATGGAGATATAACTGGTAACCGCATCTGTGTGAAAAAGAAGCCGAGAAAAAAGCAAAGCAAAGCGTTCATCTGTTCGTAAGGTGTTTCTTCTCTCCGGTTTGCTCAAGGACAGCTACTGAAAAACAAACTGTAAAACAAGGCAAACGACAATCTTGAAAAAGGTGTAACTAGTTCAGTTCTGTTTCCATGCTCTGTGTTCCGTGTGTGTGTGTCCCGGGAGAGTGAGGGCTATTTTAGCCATAATCAGAGCATCTCTCACTCTCAGATCCGAGTTCTCACGCTAGTCGCCGAGGACGCCTTGGGGCCCACTGTCGAAAACCTTTTTATCTGATTCCTATTTTTATTATAATTATCTATGATTACTATTATTTTGTAATTCTTTTTGTATCGCAAGTGGTCTTTTCAGAACCGTTTTGTACCGACATCACATTTGAAGTTTGTCCTGTATGCCTATAACATTCCAAACGAGGATGTCAACATGCCAAGCAGCCAGCCAAACCACGGTCACATCGGATTGCAGATACACACACCGAGGGCGAAATCAATCCCACACCGCACAGGTTTTACAGTGTTCGTTACCGCTAGAGCCTGATGCCTGATTCCCCAACTGTTATCTCTGTACTGCATGACTGGGATGTTGGGGAAACTGTTTTCTGATTAGTTATGCACCGTGCCTTTAAAGGGGCTTAACCAAACCGATTATCATATGTCTGTCTCTTTATTGTATAAGATGCTCTCCATATTTGCTGTCATAAGGTACCTCAGAGCCCCTTCATAGTGTCTTTTTTTTTGGTTCAATCTGCACCATAATCTACTGTGATATGACAGGCCCTTTTAGTTGTACATAATATTTCAAAGGCATCACTCACAAACAAACACACAGACAGACGGACATATACGAGTTCAGGCTTTGCATTCAGGTGTGACGCTGGTTATGGTTGCTGCAAAACTACACATCTTATAAATGCTCTGGTTTGATCAGATGTATAGCTCTGACAAAAAAGAAATGACTTTTATTTTTCTACCACAGTGGTGTACAGCTGCGTTCAAGTTCACGTGGTTCCATGTTTAGTTCTCTTTTCTAATTTGTTGGTGCTTTGGATCTTTACCATCCCGTCTCGGTTTCCTCCTGATTTCTCCTGTATAAGGAGCTGCTGACGTTTTGATATGTACCTAATACCAATGTGAAACTGTCTCTTTCCTTCTCATTTTGGACTCAGTGGAAGTGTGATGTTTACATGTACAGATTTTTGAGATTCTCTTTCTTTTTTGTTGTTGTCCTCATTTTTGTTGTTATTTTTATTTCAGATGCTTTTTTTTTTTTTTTTTTCAGGCACTGCTTAATTTGATTTGATTCCTTTTATAGTTAAGGGAAATGGGACTTAACAGTTCCATGGATTTAACAGTAAGACCAGACAGTCTGATCCCAATCCCTTTCTTTAACTGCTGTCACAAGATACACAACATGAAGAAGACTCATTGTAAATTAATCTTTTCGTCTGAACATTAGGGACAACATGGCCGTATGTTCCTTAATGTTAAAAAGCCATCATCACACCCTTTATCAAGTATTAGAGTACAAGGACAGCAGAGTGAAAACCTCAGGTAAATGATTGCTGTTTTATAGTTGAAAAAGAAGTCCTATTGGCAACCCATTTCCCTATAATATATACAAAATCTTTTTTTATATATTTATTGTGTTATATGTGTAACAGTGAATACTTTTTCAGTACATGTGGCTAAATATTTTAATTTGTTGGAAAAGTGTTGATACATATGTGAAGAAACCGAAAGACTGAGAAAAAAAAAATCAATTTTTGTTATTTAATGCAAACAGCATGGGCGGCTCCTAACATATCACTTTCATTAATGAAAACCAATGATTTGAGATGAAGCTTTCTCCAGTGGGTTGTCACTGCTAAAATGTCACCGACATGACATTGTGACTTTTTTTTTTCTCCCAAGCTGTACGTCACAAAGCTAAATATACTAATAAAACAGTGTGCTATATATCAGACCCGGCAGCTGTAGGCTTATTTCTTTTTCTCCTCCTAAGAAAAAATGATTTTGAATTGACATCAAATGTATTTGTCTGTGCTTGTGTGTGGGTCAGGTTTTGCTAACCAAGTAAAACCTGAAAGCTCTTACATTGGTCATCATGATGAAAACGGCTTCATAAGAACTTAATCGGTAGTTCCCAGACTCGTTGATCCCCCATCGTCCATGACATATTTAAATACTAAGCCATTTCCTCTAGTGCTTCAATGTCAGTTTATTTTAGGGTTTTAGGGTGACCTGTCCCGGATGGTGCGGTCCCCGTTTTACAGCATGTTCAAAACCATTATTACTTTCACTAGTAGAGGGCGCTGCAAGCTACTGTAGCCATGAAGAACTTGGATGAGAGCCGAGCGCTATTATCATCAGTCATCAAAAGAGACACCCCATTATTGGTATCAAGGTAGTCACATACTAACTATACAAGTTAAAACCATTATATTGTAATATTGTTTATGTGCACTTTATGACAAGGTATAATAAGGTTGCAGGATTGTTTTGCACACAGTATTAAATATTTCTGAAACTTTCACCATCACAAATCTGAAATGAATATAAAAAATAATAAACTAAACTTACTAAACAAAAAGCACATACTTTGTGGCCAAAATTAGCCTAAAATGCTAAATAAGCCTGATTAGGGATCTTAAGATCCATTTCCAAAACCCTAACAAAGTAACTTAATTCAAAATCACTTGAAAAATTGAAAGTTTATACCCACAGTTTTTGAAAATGTTCAATAGTCAGAAAATGTGAGAGAAAATATTTGTTAAAAACAATTTATTGTATGATCTGATATTTGTTTTAATTTTTAGTTCATTTTGTAAAGAAAAAAATAGTATTTGCAAAAGTAGTTTTTGGAGAATTGTAGGCCTATTGATAAACTAGGGTAAGTTTGATCCTCAAACATCATTGTATTTATATGACTATTAGTATATGGAAACCACAACAAATTAAAAAAATATATACCCTTTTTTTTTTTTTTTTTTTTTTTTTTTTTAGATAATCACAAGTGAGATTCATTGACATTTTAACCACTGAGCTATGAAATGTCCTTGGTCTTCATTTCAGTAATCTGCTCACCTTGGTTCATTTAGGCATCTTGATTTTTATTATTATGGCCCACTTGGAAGGCTAATATTTTGGCTCAGAATAGCAAAATGAGAAAATTAAGAGATCAAGATCTCAACTGTCCAAAATAGTATTAAACTAAAGTAAAAAGCCCCGAGAAGCCGTCGTTTACAGTGAATTTATAACCGCTAAGGGGGTTGTTAGGCAGTCTATGGACACGAAGCAAAGCGGTTTAATTTCCTGTAAACAACGGTTTTATGGGGCTTAGTGCTTTTACAAAATGGTTATTCCACACACGTAGTAAGCTTTCACAGAATAAAACAGCAAATAAAGTTTAATGATATAGATAAAAATAATATTCTTCCACCAAACAATATAAAGTACCTTACCTGTGGTTCCAACAAAGTGGTTGCTGAGCAACACAAGTAAACAAAGGTTTAACTTCTGTGTACTTTACAACAGCTTCGAACGAGGCTCAACCAATCAGAATCAAGAACCAGAACTATCTGTTTTATAAAACTGGTTTAGCAACTCAGATTAGCACAATAGTTAAAAATAATAGGGTTAAAGAGTAAAAGCAGTTAAAGAGGCACCAGATGCTGAAGCGCACCGGTGCTTATGAGAGAAGAGGGACGTCATGGACGAGTAGAGCCTAAATTTAGATGAAGAGAACGTTCTTCAACATCCTCTCCTGGTCTTAATGTCTCACTCACATAAAGTCATGTCTTTTCCGCATACCTTTGTGATCCATCCTGCGACAGAACCGGTTTCACCTGATCCTCCGCTATGATCGCGGCCAGCGCGTTTGCTCAACAAAGGGGATCCCGGTGTAGGATCGCTACGAACGGTCGGTCACCATCGGTGAGGGACCCACAAGCCTATTTTATTTACAATTTCAACCGTGGACAGCTTCCAGTTATTCTGGCTACCCTGGAGTCAGTCCGTAGAAAGCGAGGGCTGGGATGGAGACGTGTTGTCGCAGCTGTATGCCCTGTCTGAAGACGCTGTGGGACTGCATATGGCCCGAGTTCTACTATCCGAACGTGGCTCGTCCGGCCGAGATCCGCACGGTTTCAGGTGATATCCGGGATATCCGGGTCCCGGCTCCGAAGAAGAAGCCCGCGCAGCTGTACGCGGCGCTCTTCGACTTCGAAGCCCGCAGCGAGGAAGAGCTGACGGTCAAAGAAGGGGACAAACTGTCTGTCATAGAAAAGAGGGGAGATTATGTACTTGCCAAGAAGCTGACGGGGTCCCTGGAGTCCGGACTGATCCCTGCTAATTATGTGGCCCTAGTACAGGATGAATTCGCTAAATATAGGTACGTCCAGAGTCTTATATTAATTATATTTTATGGAAAATGATTACTCTAATAGCCAGCCACTAGTTTTTTTCCCTACGTAGTGCACACTATATGAATGAAAAGCTTGGTGTCAGTATATTGTAGGCTAGTCTCTCATGCGTTTGAAACAGTGGTTAAACTTTCCATTGACTTTTATTGTTTTTTATACTGGACAAATATTTTCTACCACTACACAAGCAATGCATTATAAAGTTTCATTAACATTTGTTTTTCTTTTATTATTTTTTATAAAGGACCCAAAAAATATTTCAGGTTTAAGGTCCTCCCAATTATAGGGTGGTAATGTAGTGGTTTTGGGGGGTCAGAACCACCTGTGAAATTAACACTTGAACCTTAAATCTGAACAATAGATGTCTGTCTTGTACAAATATAGCTACATACGTTTAGTCAGGGATTCCATAAACTGTAGGTACTGCCATTATGTATGACTTTATTATATTTTTAATCATCTTTATTGTTTCTCCAAAACCTTAAGTGTTTATTAAAGTCAACTGACTGGTGGCCCCAAAGGTAGCACGAGACAGACTATATCTTGAAAAATGCCTTTACATTTACATTCAACCAAATTTGAAAATCTGTTAAAAAATCTCAATTTTCACAATAAGGTCAACAGGTCAAAACCTGACCTTACCGTTTTGAAATTACAGTAGCAGTGTGCTTGGTTATTGTTATACGTGAGCTCAACAAGCGGTTCATATATCTGCACGGTCTCATTTAATTCCTAATGGGATTCCTCATGATCCATGTGAACAGTGGGCCATGCGCTGTTTTCTTTTAATTATGCTATTGTTTACAAATGTTTGGTTGCTGTAACAGCGTTCAGTCAATTGTCCTTGCTATAAAGACTTAAATAGTGCTGACAGGTAATGGGTTGTTATGTCAGAGTTGTGTGTGTTCGACCTCTGGTGCACCTGTCACCTGCCAGAGTTTCACTGAAACCGAAGCACCATGGGATTGTGTTAAACAAGCATATGCACCTGACACACCCATATTTAACATGGCAACACTTTGCATGACGCCACAGTCTTTACTGTGAGAAGCTGAATGTGGTTAATGTGGACAAAATGAGGTGTTTCTTTCTCTCAATGTAATGAGAATATAAAGGAAATAAAGAGTATTAATTCAAAAAGTAAAATAAGTGAAATCGGTGCTAAAAGCCTAGTATATTAGACAAGTTAGTTTAATGTTTTCTTGGTGTATGGCTAATTTGCATTTCTATACACAACCCATAACACATTGATGAACTGTTTATAGAATGTATATTTTGAAGGTGTTTTTAAATTATTATTATTATACCACATTTCATGTGAAATATCTCTGTATATTTGTCATTATGAACTATTAGATGTAAAATGGGAAAAGGGGAAATGGCAGATCTTGATTTTTATACAGCAATTTCAAGCATATTGCAATACAGTTCTCATATTACTCGCATTGTTAGCTGACATAATAGCAACAGGACTGATAAGAATGTTTCCGGAAATAATTACATTGAAATACAAGTTGCTTATTCCACACTACTTAGTTATGCAATCCAGTTTCTCAGCTCTGAGAAAAAAAAGACTAATTATGATATTAAACGTGCATTATTAATGATTGCATTATTAAAATTTCTGTCAATATTTCAAACTTATTCATTCAGAATTGTGCATGCAGTAGACAGTAAATGCTCTGTGTTTGCTTTTATCAACCAACATCTAAATATCCATATTTCAGTATAATATAATACAGATTAATGGCATTTATGTATATAGCTCCTGGTATATATATTTTATTTATTTATTTTATTTATTAGATTTCGCAAGTGAGATATGACCTGTACACGCTCTTGAAAGTATTAATTCATTCAGCTGTGCTATGTGCATCTGTTTCACAGATGGTATTATGGGAATATAAACAGACAAAAGGCTGAGAAGCTGCTTCTGAGTCAACAGAACAAAACTGGTTCCTTCCTGGTGAGGATCAGCGAGAGCCACAGCGATGAATATACGATCTCTGGTTCGTTCCCTTATGTCTTCCCTCTCAGACAATACTTCTATTCCCTTGTCTTTCTCTCATACATCATCTCCTTTTTCATCTCTCTTTCTCATCTCCAGTTTTCAGTCTGACCTGCATGACAACATATCCTCCATTTCTTCAATCTGTCTCTCTCTCTCTCTCCCTCCCTCTTTATCTATCTATGTAACACCATATTGGCCGTCCAGGTGCAGCTGAGTAAGCATTTTCTGTCTCCACAGGATGATTATGATGATTGACTGTTTATTTATCAAATGATTCAAAAAATAAGTGAGTTTTATGACCGTTTGCATTAAAACAGGTTTCAGATTCAGTGTCCGATTATCTGCCAACTTGGTTTGATTCAGTCAGAGAAGCATTTTAAAATCATATAGTATATCACATTTATAAATGGTTATCTTTATATGTACACCACTGGTGACATTAGGACCAAATAAGTCGATCTCAACAACAAAAATAAAATAATTTGAAAAAGTCCTTCAAAGAAATAAAAAATATTAATGTTGGAAAATGTATTTCTCTCCTTCACAGCCAGAAGTGAAAATAACATCTTCCATTTCCGTATTCAACGCTCAGTGATTGGTGCTTACTTTGTATCTGACAAGATCTCTTTTGGGACTCTGGATGAGCTCATCAGGTACTACCAGCACAACTCCAGGAGTCTGGGATGCCCCTTAGACCAGCCGTGTGTACAGCAAGTATGACACTCTTAATATTCAATACACTCCCAAGAGTGATATTTTAGACATTGTCCATTTTAGAAATCACTCTGTATTCATGAAACTAATGCTCATAAATAGGCGTTGATTTCATGGGTATCAGTTCTGCATTAGAGATTCAATTGGCCCTGGTGATGATGGAACAGTCGGCCTGCAGCAGTCACGTTGATTTCTAATCTCCATCATCTTAAGTAGCAGCCCTGCACAGAAATGCCGTTTTTGTCTTGCGCTGTCTGGTTTGGCCTCATGGTGATCGTCCGCTCGGGGAAAGAGGCTGATCAGCTCAGCTCCACTGAGAGACACTAGCACAAACCCATTCACTCACTCGCTTCCTAAAGATAGCACAGAAACCTTTGCCACCTTTTACTTTATGCATTTCATGTTTTCCCTTGGGCAACTTTATCATCTTTGAGATTTACATTTTGTGGCTAAGAGCACTTGATATGAGTAACAATTGATGTTTTATTGTTATTTCAGTGAACAGGTGTTCAGGTCTTTGGATCATTTCATGCTGAATATTCCTGCATCAACATGCTTTACTGTATTTGTTTTATTGTATTATATTAGATATTTCTATATAACAGTAGGCAACCCTTAATCAAATCAGGAAAAAACTAAGAAATAGAGTAAGATCTGCCTCCCCCTCACAACTATGATAGAAAGCCCCAGTGGTATATTGTTGCTGGCGTTTTTATGATTTAATTAATTATGATTTATTAATTAAGTTACTATTTAATAAATCCATGAATTAGAGAATGCATATTTCAGTCATCTGCATTTTTTATCATAATATAAAGTGCAAGACCAGTTGAATGGAATCGTTTAATCTGAATTCCAAGTCTATTTAAAGAAATGTATGCCTATTATAGACATATAATTTATTGAAATATATTGTGTAGTTCTTATGCATCAATTTAACTGGAATTCTATTATTGGAATTGTCATCATTATTCAATTATATAAACTAAATGCCAAACTAAACTATGAAGACTCATACATTTTTAATATTTACATTATTTATTTTTATAAATAAATTCATATTTATTACTACTATTTGCAACATTTAAAAAATATAATGACATTTATGCTATAAGAACTAAACTATAAAATTCTTTAAACTATTTTCTAAATATGTTAAGCAGTAAATCCTAAAATCTGGTTGGTTGAACGTTGTTCTAGGACCAGCAAGGATGTAGATCTAGAAACCGCTCATAGTTTGTCCAAATCACTGTTGCTATAATTTCATACTGTTTCGTTGTCTAAATGAAATGAAGAAATCTTTGAGTGACAATTACTGGTTTAAGCTCCACAAGCTGGCATGTTTAATGTAGTAACATGTCAATGCAATGTATTGCAAACTTTCATATGAATGCAAATGGCCTTTATTTTCTACTTAATGTTTATGCTGTTGTCAAAAAAGAACCACTCTCTAGCCTCTCTGGTTTTATGGTCAGTATCGCATGCTGTGTTTAGAGCAACATAGTGGAGAGATTCTTGGAAGAGCTCTCCTGTAACCTTTCTTGCGTGTGTGTCCACGTGCAGAGGGAGTTGTTTGACATGGAACCATGGGAGCGGCCGAGGGAGGAGTTTCAGCTACTCAAGAAGCTGGGGGAAGGCAATTTTGGGGAAGTCTGGGAAGCTGTCTGGATCACGAAGAAACAGAATGTAGCCATCAAGATCCTCAAACAAGGTATGGCAGCACACAAGATTTAATGTTTTGATGTGAGGAAACTAAACTGAAATACCAGAAAAAAATCACAAGAGTCATGAAATCAATCCCTAATACTGATGTTTGTGCTGTTGTATTTACCACCGAAATGATGTCACTTCCTGGAGGTTACTTGACTGAAAGTCAAACAGAAAACAAAGGGAAATCCCAAATAATTAACATTTTTACAAGATGGAAAATTCTATATTTTTAAGCATTTTAATTAGAGACAGGGAAAAACACAGAGACTAGGTGTGCGACAGAATGAAAATGGCTTACTGGGAATAGGTAACTTTTGAATGAAAAAAATTAATAGAAATTAAGTGAATGAAAAATTAGCAGAGAATGACCTGAGCCCAATTTATTAAACTTCCCATACAATAAAATCTGTGATTATGTTGCTGTGTCAGCATCGGTTTACATGCAATAGTGAATGATTTTAATGCTATTTGCTCTTTGAAATTTAGAATTTTGTACTTGGCCACAAATTATGGGGTTTTGTTTCAAATTCCAAATATTGTCCATCATCTGGATCAGCATCATACCCTGAATAAAAGATCACTGTCCATAACAAAATGTTTTAATATAAATAAAAAATATAAATGGATAAAGATGGTTCTTAATGTGTTTTTAACTTGAAATTGTTATTCTCTTACTCTGCTCTTTAGAGGACACCAAACTGGATGAGTTTGTGAAGGAGGTACACGCACTGAAGAACCTGCACCATCCTAAACTGATTGAGCTGTTGGCTCTGTGCACACGAGGGGAACCTGTCTACATTATCACCGAGCTCATGACTAAAGGAAGTCTCAAATCATATCTTTCTAGTAAGTGTCACAAGTGTCAGTTTCCATGTTCACTAATTGCTTGTACACTGCACCTGCATGTTTGAATAGTGTATTATTATAGTGTATATTGCACAAGATCACTGTATATACATCACTGGTCTGGATATTTCATACATTGCTTGTGTCTTATCAGACAGTCACGTTCGCACTGGCAAACATTTATGGCTTTGTGTGGTTGCAATTCGAAAGTACATGAAGTCATCAAACACAAAAGTGTTTATATCTTTGACACACAAGTTATTTCCTCCAGTCTGAAAAGCAATTCCTTAAAATAGATATGGCTTTCATTATGATGTTTCCCACTCATTTACATTTATGCATTTAGCAGACACTTTTATCCAAAGCGACTTAGTGTATTTAGGCTAACATTTTTTTAAACTAACATGTGTTCCCCTGGGAATCGAACTCACAACCTTTTGCGCTGCTAATGCAATGCTCTACCACTGAGCCACAGGAACACTATTACCTTCCCCTTCTGCTTTAACGACTCAAGCTGCATGAAATGTACAATCCTGTTCTCCTGTAGGATTTGAGATTTTCCAAAGAGCATGAGCCTCAATGGAAGCAAGAACATCTGTACAAAGAGTCTCATGATCAGTGTCATTCATTTCTTAGTAATACTTATTTGCTTACTGATGTAGAAATAAATCAAAATCTGAATAAATTAAGATCCCTTTTCCAATTTTAAACAACTTTTTTCCAGTTTATTTCCAGATTTCAATTAAGATTTGTTTATTTTCAGATTGAAATTCTATTTTGAAGCCCATATTTTCAGTGGGCTCCCAGAAATTTGACACTTGGAGCCTTTTGTTTCACTGATGTTCCCAATGAGCAACTCTTCGCCTTTCAATCTAACCTCTTTTTACGCATCACTTCCTGCAGCACCGGAGGGTCATGTGTTGACCTCTGCTCACCTGATCTACATGGCTAGTCAGATAGCAGAAGGAATGGCGTATCTGGAAGATCGACACATTGTCCACAGAGACCTTGCCGCTCGAAACATCCTGGTCGGTGAAGACCTGGTGTGTAAAGTGGCTGACTTTGGTCTGGCTCGCATCATCAAGGTAATAATGGCTGGATGTCGAAGATGCCTCAGGAAATCTGCAAATAAAATTGATGCTTAGTATGTCATTTTGTGTGTGTGTTTGTAGGATAGTGTGTATACCGCTAGTAAAACCACCAAGATTCCTGTACGGTGGACGGCTCCAGAAGCTGCTCTCTACCAGCGGTTCTCAGTCAAATCTGACGTCTGGTCCTTTGGGGTGCTGCTGTATGAGATAATGTCACGTGGAAAGATGCCATATGATGGTATTAGTATCTGTCCTTTCTTACTTTCTACACTACCATTTAAAAGTTTGGGGTCAGTAAGATTTGTAAAATAAATTAAAAAATGTAAAGAAGTCTGTTATGCTCCTTAAGGCTGCATTTAATCATATACTTTGAAATATTATTGCAATTTATGTTTTCAATTTTTTTATATTTTAAAATGTAATTTATTCCTGTTATGTCAAAGCTGGATTTTCAGCATCATAACTCCAGTCTTCCGTGTCACATGATCCTTCAGAAATCATTCTGATATGCTGATTTGCTGCTCAATTAATGTTTCTTATTAATATGAGTGTTGAAAAGAGTTTAGACTGCTTAAAAATGTTGTGGAAAGAACAGCATTTAATTGAAAAAATAAACATTTTAATATAAATGTCTTCCAATTTTGATCAATTTAATGCATCAATTTAATTGGTGAATAAAAGTATGAATTTCTCAAAAACAGACCCCAAACTTTTGAGCAGTAGAGTAAATATCTCATAGACATGTGCCACACTCTGTGTCCCACAGGGAAGAATAATAAGGAGGTTTTGGAGATCCTGTCATCGGGGTACAGGTTACCGTGTCCAAATCGCTGTCCCCCAAACATTTACCGCATTATGTTGGATTGCTGGCATGCGGAGGCTTCCAAACGGCCCTCGTTCCATGCCCTTCACAGTCAGCTAGATAAAATCTACTCCAAAATCTACTACAAAACCATTGAGGTGTAGAAGAGGTGGACTGAAACAGAAGATTCTGTGGGACAGGATGGAGAATAAAGCAAAGATTTGCATGCATAAAATTGCACATAAGATAGACTCTCTTCTTGATTACTTGTATTAAGTTATGTGCAATAATAAATGCTTGTTAAAGGACTTTAAAGAGGATGAAAGATCTGATTAGACAAACAAGTTGTTAAAGAGCAAACATGCGTCTCCTTAATCTGAAAGGGCCAGATTAGCTCTTCATAGCGAATCTTGCTCAGGAGTGGATCAAGATGTAAAGCACTGTTATGTACTGTCATAATATACATCTTTTACTTTTTCACTTATTGTATTTTGTGCTAGTGTTGTTCTGGCCCATTCAGTTTCTGTAGTAATAGGAACAGGAGATCATTTGGTGTGATGTTTTCAGGTCAGAGTTTATGTTTACAAAAGATTCACCTGCCAAAGTATGGACTAGTGTCGAAATGGTGAAAACTACAGCCATTTTAAGTTATAACTGTTGAGAGTCTTTAACCTCTGTGAAGGAGGGCTGCACAAATAACTTTTTTACCAGGTACACGATCAAATGAATACTTACTAACACCGGAGACATATAACAAAACTACCAGGGTAGGTGTCCTCATGATTGGTTTCGTAGAAATCACATCCATGTCAGAAGCTGTCTTCCAATGAATTATATAAGATGAATTCTTAAGAGAACTCTTCAAAATAAAATATTTTTTTTCAGTATATACACGTTTCTGCAGTTTCTTTATCGTTTGTTTGGTTATTTCTCATAATGTAACCCGACTTTATGTTTTGACCAGAAATTTGCAAGCATGCTGCTAGTGTGTAAAGCAAAGAACCTCCAATGATAAAGTATGCCTGTTCATCTTACTGAACTCGTCCACAGGCGTGGTCCAAACGCGGAAGGTTTCACTGTCATGTCAGTTCCCTAAAACTGTAGTCTCGAATGGGGATCCGCTAGCAGGTGTCTCTCGGGGACAGTTTTATCTCATGGGGGAGTGTTTGAGGACAACTTGCCCATGTCTTCAGACATTATGGGACAGAATATACGGATCCTCAGCGACCGATGGAGAAAACATCGTGAAAGCTGACAGTGACCGTACGGGCGATGTGCTCGGTAATACGCAATCTAACCGTTACGGACAGACGGCGAGCGAGCCGCTGCCAGCTCGGAAGACAGCCGCTCTTCACACGGCTCTGTGGGACTTCGAGGCGCGCGACGGCCGGGAGCTGTCGTTCAAAGCTGGTGATATGTTAGAGATAGTCACGAGTTCCGGCGACTGGTGGAGTGCGAAGAAAATCGACTCGTACGGACGCGTGGCCACCGGTTTTGTACCGTTCAATTACCTGGCGCGTGCGGAGTCCGTGGAGTCTCAACCGTGAGTGTCTACGCTATTTCTAAACAGTATTTACTAGTTGCTAAACTCTTTCCTAGTGTCTAGAGCAGGTCTCTAAATTAGCTTCCCATCAGTAATCTGAGCATTTCAGAGTTCATACAGCCTAATGTTACGTTTCAGAGTCACTATTTTAGGATAACCATTTCTATAATTTATAAAAACTAATCACATCATCTGGAACGCAATTAAAAGTCTAACGCACCTTGACATATGACTTTGTCACGTACTATAGGGTTAGTTAATTTTTTGATTTGATTTTTTTTTTTTTTTTTTGCTTTGTGGAACACAAATAGAGAAATGTTTTAAAGTAGTATACCTGAGTGGACCAGAGCTTTCAAAGTTTAAAAGTAATGCAATGGCAGGCCCACTAAAAACACAATAACATTTTAACAATAACAAGTTTTCTGAAACTTTGGATAAAGAATAGACCAATATTTTTGTTATTCTCTTATAATGCCCCATTCCAGTGTGCTAGTAACAGCTGTGAACATGTGAACAACGCTGGTTCACACTAACACCAATTAACACCCATTAACACCAATGCGGCTATTATAGACAATATTATAAGATTTAATTTACATCCAGCTGGTTGTTATCACAGATTTAATGCCTACAGGATGATCCAGACCTCGACATGAAGAGGAGGCATAAGCCCCTTTCACACTGCAGGTCAAACCCGCAATATTCCCGGAACATTGCCGGGTCGCCTTCTGTGTGAAAGCAACCACGTCCCGGGATTGATTATTACCGCTTTGAACCCGGGTCGGGGACCTAGTAACATTGCGGGGTTCGTCCCGGGACGAGCGCTGTGTGAACAAAAGCCAGATCTAATTCCGTGTCGAAGTGATGACGCGCGTTATCGAGTGACTCTTTTACTGGCTGTTTTGAAGGAAGATCAACGATCGAGACGAAAACATATGTGCAAACTGTAATGAGGCAGAGATCAGTTAGTTCCTCACTTTCCGTGCTGACGCAGAGATCGTTTGCTTGCTTAACGTTTTTTGACTCGTATATTATACGTCACGCGCTGATGTCACGTGTCGTTACGGGATCTTCAAGGGTTGTGTGTGAAAGCACGCACATATCCCGGGTCATCACTGGCAGTGTGAAAGTGCCAAATCTAGCGACCCCGGGAACAATTGCAGGAACACTTTGCTTGTGTATTTGCCGGAATGGCAGTGTGAAAGGGGCTATATTGACAGTCGTATCACTTATTACTAGGGGTTGCACAGTTAAACTGTTTCACGGTTCGGTTTGTTTCACGGTTTTCAGTACAGTTTGATATGTGCTATGTTTTTGGAAAAACTATACTTTCTAATAAAAAAAGAAGAATATTCTATCCAACTACAAGCAACAGCACAAATAAATACAATAGAGTAACGATACAAACAATAAAGTGATTTTCATTATTTATTTATTTTTTTGTTATGGAGGTCTAGCATTCGTTTTTAGCTACAGAAATTGAATAAAGTAATCAAATGTTAAACAGCATTGCATATTAGACTGGATAAATTACGGTTTATTCTTTATTAAAGTTATAAAAGCTTTATAATCAAGAGCAATGAGTGATTTCTTTGTTGTTGCTGTTCGATTAATATAAAGACTGTCACTTTAAGACAATGCACTGATACAGTAGGCCTACGTTCAGCCGGCTATGTCTGCTGTAGAATACTTATCAAAAAATTTTGTGTGAATTTGTCCATTTAAACACAATACTTCAGAGAGAGCTTAATACACACACAATTCTTCTCACTGCGCGCACAAGCTCATGTCCTCTGGCTCTTAAATGTGACAAAGCTTAAATGAGTTTAGTTTAAATATTAACGTGTGTTGGTCAGGTCTCATCTGTGCACGCGCGCTATCAGCACCCGGGTGATGACGGAATAAATGACTGCTCATAATCCAGCATAAGGCATTCACATTGATCAAGAGTGTATGATTTGTCCAGGGTTTTTCTTTCTTTTTTTCTCATCGCTGTTGTTGTAATGTCTGGGAATCCAGAATGCGCATCCATCAACAGAAACATATATTAACTGAACCCTGTTTGTTTTACGTGTTATTTATAGCAAACCATATTACAGATGCTTTGTCAGATTTAAATTGAACTGTGGTCCCAGCGCGTGCCGAACCGTGTGTGGTGAACCGAACGGTTCGGGGGTTTTTCAGCGAACCGTGCCACCCCTACTTATTACACAGCTTTTCGGCACTTAAATAAAGGACATAATATGTTATTTGAGTGGCAAGCATTTTAATATCTTACCTGTTTATTATCTTAAATTCAGGCCGGTGTTAAAAAAAAAAAAATCACTCTGGCAACAAGACTTCAACAATATTATCGTAGGCTTACTATTAGTACTCCTATTAATAGTCCTTTGCTTTTATTTTACAGTAAATAAAGACGACAACTGAGGTGCGAGATATGTTCCATTTGAATGAAACAAGAGAGCGCAGTGGTGGACATTAAAGGGTTGTGCCACCCTAAAATGAAAATTTTGTCATTAATCACTTTACCCCCATGCCTTTCCAAACCCGTGAAACCTTTGTTCGTCTTCAGGACACAATTTAAGATATTTTGGATGAAAACCGGGAGTGACTGTACCATTGACTGCCAAGTAAATTACACTGTCAAAGTCCAGAAAAGACTGAAAGTCTTCGAAAACAAAAATAACGACTTTATTCAACAGTTTGTCTCTCCGCATCAATGCAAACTGTGTACGCTATTGTGTCATCCGTGACACAACGATACACTTTCTACGTGTATTTACGCTTTGATTTGAACGAAAACAGCACATCCGTGCATCACGGCTGACACAGAAGATCGTACGCATTTTGCATTGCACTAATTGTTGAATAAAGTTGTTATTTTTGTGTACATGTATATTCTTTGTGTACAGTACAAAAAGTATTCCCGACTCTTCATTGTTACAGTTGAACCGCTGATAGCAGATGGACTACTCTGACGATGTCTTTCATTCTTTTCTTGAGCTTGACGGTGTAATTTACTTTTCAATCAATGGGACACTCACAAGACCAAAATTTCTTAAATTGTGTTGCGAAGAAAAAAAAAAGCACTTGCCTCAAATAACCGGATGAGTTGTGTGTTATTCCACATTGAATAACACAACTCGTTGTGACTGACCAATCAGAATCAGGTATTCCAGGGACCATGAAATAGAGCTCATTATAATCAGTGATACTGTCTACTGTACTGTACACTGCTGTCTATAGCTTGACACAATATGGCATGACAAACCCAAGACAGTCAACCGCATACTCTAAGCACTTGCAATACTTCTGACAGGAAAGACAGATGAATTTGCTGTGGTTACTGTTGCGTCCAGTGCTAATATTGCGACGCAACCAGTCGCATCCAGTGTAGACACAATAATTATATTAGCATTCACATTAGCGGACAATAACTTTCTGTTTGCTATAAGTGTGTGCTGTAGTTTTGTCATCTACCCCTTTAAAGGGATAGTTCACCCAAAAATGAATCAATTACCCTCATGTTGTTTCAATGTCTGAATTTCTTTTTTCTGGTGAGCACAAAAGAAGATATTTTGAAGGAAGTTGTTAGTTACACAGTTGCTGGTAGACATAATGTATGTCACAATCCCCAGCTGGAGACAAAGCCACTAGAAGGCAAGCCTGCAACCATTAGCCGAAAAAGCGTAACTGCTAACGGCATAAAGCCAACGGTCTGTCAGTGCATGGGAAAGGAGACCAGACGCCTTTTTTTTAATGGAGGTCAATGGAGGAGAGGCTTCTTTATGCTGAATACATAGAGAATCTTTTTTTTAGAGGAAATGGCTTATCACTGAATAAATCGAAAGCCTATCTGCTAATCTTCAACATGTTTTACACTAAATAATACTTTTGGATTGAACTATTTTTGGAGTTTACCATGAAAAAATGCAGTTTTATAAGAGAAGTCACTGAGAATTTCCAACAGGTGGGATTTAGCTTAGGGATCCGTAGACGTCCCTCCAGGACGAGTTTGGCCACCTCTGCCCTAAACACAACGATGAAATGAAGTGTAGGCGATCTAGGTGTGAGACGGGCAGCAATGGTCAGAATATTACAGACAAACGAATATTGATTAGCAGCAGTTCTGAGTCATGTATCATGTTTGCAATACAAAAGAACCATAATCAGTCCTTTATGGGAAGTCTGAATGTCTCATAGTCTGTAAAACTTTAGCATTATGCGAAAAAAAATATTGGAGTTCAGTTTGTTACTTTATAGTGTTCATTTATTTTTATTAAACTGGATAAATTGTAACGCCTTTTTATATTTTATGTGGTTTCATGATTTATTTTTAATAATAATGGTTTATTATTGTATGTTTGTTTGACATTTTATTTATTGTATACCCTTTAAATTTGCTTATTGAAAGAACAACAGCAGCAGCGGTATGGTGTAACATTTATTTGAAACACATGTATTTGGTACTTGCTACCTTATATCTTTACTCATTCCTTTCATTCTTTTCATGGCTTTGGAAAACTTGTCTCAGATGTCTCTCGTCAACACCAAGATTAGTTTCAGTTAATTTCTAGAAATGATTTTTTGAAATGATTTTAAGAAATGCTTTATCCGAATCTTTAAAATCTGTCCGCAAGTGATCATTTTTTACCAAATCTTATTTAGCTAAAGGGATGATCTGTTCCAATCAAACAACAATACTGTAAATCTTAAAAAGTGCTCCCTTTTACAATTTTATCTGTGGTGTTTTTACAGTATTTTTAAAGCTTGGTTTGTTACTTTATCTTCACTGCATCGAATAAAAGCCAATTAATGATTCATTATTAAGTACCTGTGCTTTTACCCCTAAAGAAATTACACGACCCTGGTGTTTTTTCTGATCTTTTAGGTGGTTCTTTGGAAAGATGAGCCGTATTGAAGCATTGCGTCACCTCATGTCAGCAGAAAATGATAATGGATCCTTTCTTGTGCGAATCAGTGAGACTGATATCATGAGCTTCGTACTCTCAGGTGTGTGAGTTTGTGTTTTCTGACAGCCATAAGGGAGTTTGTTACAGCACACATTGAAACCCAAGGTACAATTTCAGACTGAAGTTCTGAATCTTGTCTCTTAGTGAAATCACAGGCCAAAGCAAAGCACTTCAAGATCTATCATAATAGTGGCCATTTCTATGTGGATCCATCTCCTCAGTTTGCCAGTGTATTAGAGGTGGTTGAATATTATCAAACTCACCCACTCTCCACTTCGGATTTACTTCGGGAACCCTGCATTCGGGTAAGACTCTCTTTGTTTCCATTTTGGCTTATTCTCCTCTCCTCTGCTTGTCTTCAAAGTGTACGTCCCGTATTCTCCTTTTCTCTTTTAGTTTTGTCAAATGAAGTGCTTGAAAGAGTTTCTTCATTGTTATGAGAATATCAACTTAATTTTGTCATCTTAATCAACATGAAGAAACTAATTTTTCACTCTCCTCCAGCATATGCTGATGTCTAACTGAAAAGCATCTGTCCCAGTATATATGTGAGAGTAGTTCTTATGAAATGAAATGCGTTTGTAAACTTCCTGTTTCTGTAGAAAAGGCCTCAGCTGCAGGATCTGTCTCCCTCCACAGTCGATGAATGGGAGCTGCCTAAAGATCAATTTACTCTTGAGAAGATGCTCGGCAGTGGCCACTTTGCAGATGTTTACAGCGGCAAGTGGAAAAATCACACTAAAGTGGCCATCAAAATCCTCAAGAACAATGGTGAGCTCACAGCTAGAGGTGCCACAGAGAAGAGAGTAACTTTAAAACAGCATTGACGCCGTTTGCTGGAAAAATGGAACACTCCACTTCTTTGAAAATAGGCTCATTTTCTAACTCCCCTAGAGTTAAACAGTTTGGGTTTACCATTTTTTAATCCATTTAGTCGGTCTCCGGGTCTGGCAGTAGCACTTTTAGCTTAGCTTAGCATAGATCATTGAATCCTATTAGACCGTTAGCATCTCGTTCAAAAATGACCAAAGAGTTTCTATATTTTTACTATTTAAAACTTGACTCCTCTGTAGTTACATCATGTACTTTCCGACGGAAAATTTAAATTTGCGATTTACGGCTGAAAATAGTCCCCAGCAAATCTACTATTGCTACAACTACACAAACAAGCTGGGGACTATTTTCTGGCGCTGCGTAAATAGCAACTTTTCATTTTCCGCCGGCCTTAGTACGCGATTTAACTACAAGACCGTAGATGTGCAGTCCCATGGATGTACCTGACAACACAGCTCAATGCAGTGGATCAAAAAGACATAAATGGCTGGAAAGAGTTAGTAAACATTACTAAAGTCTCTGACTTTCATGAATCTATGTCAGGAATAAAATAGACACACCAGAAGTGTAACACCAGTGTTTAAACCACCTTTTCTCAAGAGTGGTTATCCGAGTAAAACCACTTCAAAAGCAAGATACACAATACTTCAGGGAGTCTTTCTTTTGCCGCTTACAGTGATCAGGAATTTTCTTCAGGGGAGGAACTGAGCAAGCATGACATGGATAGGCAGTTCTTGCATGTAAATGAGTAATGTGACATTGGGGGGGAAAAATATATATATAATTCAAGCAAAATATCCTTGCAACCACCTGCTTAGTGGCCTCAGGACATAAATACCTTGCAGCTTTACAAGCAATCATTTAGGATTGTACATTGCACACATTTGAGGTGGTTGCTGAAGTACCAGTATATGTGAACACAATGTAGTGATCCTAAACGTTACACTGGTAAATCTACAACTGAATACCTCAAGCAGAAAAACTATTCATCTTTCAATCCTGACTGGAATATTGTGGTGCGATTCACCCAAGTGGAATAAACGCATTACTACAGATACACTGCAATACAACAGAATCTAAAATGTAAATAATATAAATTGTGTTTTATATGATGACTTCCTTCCTACTCCATTTGCAGATTGTTTTTCTTGTTTCAATCTAACAAAACTCAATGAAGATTATGTTTAAAACAAGACATTTCGTTTTGCTGTGTGTAACTGTAAGAGCTTTCTCCAATAAATACGAAAAATATTTTGATACTATTTTTTATAAATGCACATATTTGTAATAAATCCATATAATAATACGTTTTGTCTATCTCATTGTAACCCAGATGCTCTTGTGCAGAAGGACTTTCAGATGGAGGTGCAGATCATGAAGCGTTTGCGTCACAGACACCTGATTTCTCTCTTTGCCGTCTGCACTTCCTCCCACCCATTTTACATCATCACCGAACTAATAGAGAAGGGAGACCTGCTGAATTTCCTCAAAAGTCAGTCACTGTCCCTTGGATTTGTATGATTGAAGGCAATTTGCCACTCTATATTAATATTATGTAACTATTCTGTCTCTCTTTCTCTCTCACTTCTTTTATGCATCACCCTCCATCTCTCAGATGCAGAGGGTAGTGCATTGGACATGGAGTCTCTGATCGACATGGCAGCCCAAGTGGCAGATGGGATGGCATACTTAGAGACACATAACAGTATTCATAGAGACCTCGCAGCGAGAAATGTCCTAGTCGGGGAGGGATATGTCTGCAAAATTGCTGATTTTGGCCTAGCTCGAGTCATTAAGGTGAGCTGAAATGATCTGCTATGTTTCTCTTTTTTGTGATACACATACTATGTAAAAATAAATGCACATTATTTGCTCATGCTTGCTTACATGCCAATATGCAACTAAAAAGTAGAGAAGAACTGGCACCTTATTTCATCAACTTCAAGCACTGCATACTAAAAATTACTCTTGAGTTACTTTAAATGTCATCCTGGTTAATGGAAATATTAGTAAGGAACAGTGTTTGCGTCATAGGATGCACCTGATCCTCTTTGCTATAGATTATGATACAGTGCAATCATCAGATCTAACCAAACCTATGGTTGATTCATATATAGGAGCCTGTTTATATATCTGATGAGAAGAAGATCCCATATAAATGGACCGCGCCTGAGGCTATCGGTCATGGCCGTTACTCAAGCAAATCTGATGTGTGGTCATTTGGGATTCTTCTTTATGAGATTGTCACATATGGAGCAATACCTTATCCAGGTCAGTTTCAAGATGAAACTTTTATTCTGTACAAATGACAAATATTTATAGTTCACATTCTCACATGTAAAGCCTTATATTGTTCTTATAATTTTTTTATTATTATTGTTAGTTTAGCCTTGTATCTTTTTTTATAGGTGTCCGTAATGGTGATGTGTATGATCTGGTCACACGAGAAAACTTTAGGATGCCTTCACCATCTAACTGTCCAGAGGTTATTTATAACATCATGCGATCTTGCTGGAGAGCAGAGCCAGAGGACCGTCCGACTTTTACGATTCTGAGGCATGAACTAGGCAACTATCAAGGCACCTAAAGGGGACGTGGGTAAATTGGACAGTCAGATTCCACCCCTTCCAAACATCCTGAGATCTTAAAGCACTTATATAAGCACAACAAGACTGACCTTGAACAATGCTTAAGGACAGATGCATCATACAGTCATCTTTGATGGATTAAATGGACTGTGGATTATCAATATCAGTTTTCAGATTATGAGGAAGAGGCATGCATGAAGCACTTTTTAAAATTAATTTGTGTTCAAAGCAATTATTGTCTGAATTTAATGAGATTTTTTTATTTTATTTTTATAAATCTTCTTAGGTAGAGTGGACTTTACTGATTAGAAGTCCAAAAGAAAAAATAACTTTTTAAATATGTTATGGACAATCAGTTCAGTTTAGGGGCATTAAAATATGAATTAAAATGTCTGTTTTATTATCAATATGATGAATATATATATATATATATATATATATATATATATATATATATATATATATATATATATATATATATATATATATATATATATATATAGGATTGTAACGATACGACCTTTGTAATCATCGGGAAGGAGGAGGCGGGAACCGGCGCACAATCAATAACACTTTTATATTCAAAAATAAACAAAACAGCGCGTCAGCCCCTCACGGCGAACAAATAAAAAGCAAACACATAAAATAATGTCCCAGGCCTGGTCCTCTCTCGTCCTTCACGGTCGTCGCTCCAGTTTTATATCCTTCCATCTCCTACGTGGGACTCGATACCGGCGGTGGGGCACAGGTGTAGCTCATCTCCAATCACTACACCTGGCCTCACTCCTCGTTCCCACGCCTCTCGGCCCCGCCCCACTCGCCACAAGGATGTTTTCTTCTTAAATATTTCATGCAAATGTGACTATTTATCATACACGTGAAATTTAAATATTCAGTATAAAGCTAGATGAATATCAAAAGGAAATGCTATAAATCAACATTTAAGATATGTTGCTTCATGTTGATTTGAATATGTAAAAGACTGTGCTGTACTGTTTGAACTCTATATATTGTATTAATGTACTTCATATGGTTAATGTTTGTTTTAATGTTAATCTTACAATGCCAAAAAAAAAAAAAAAAACTTCCAAGAAAGAAAATATACCAAGTCAGGCACATAAATATGTCAGAACTCCTTTGATTAAAGTTTTTCTTCATTTCTCTTTATTTAACATTTTACCCAGAGTGATGCAGCAATAGCATTACATAAGAAAATATTAAGAATAGGGCGGGATTGCAATCATATGCACATTTTTGTTGCCATATCTGCAAATTCAAAGGTCTTGGGACTTATTTAGATAACAGTGTTTGTTTTGTCAATGTAATATTCTAAATTGACGAAGCTGGTAAATGAGCTGCTGATCCACAAACCCAGTTTTCCCGATAGATGAATCAGACCTGTACAATATCTGATGTCACCAGCAGATGGCGACACACCATTATTTCAGAGGTAAGCTGTTGCAGTTTTATGTAGTGGCATGTCCTTTACTCGTTGCAAAGCACGAAACGGTCAAAAAATATTTCAATATTTCATGTTTTTCAAATTGTTATGCTTATTTCATGAGGGCCAATGATGTACTAGACTCATCCATAAACACTGCCACCCTCAAGCTGTAACTACAACAACTAACACCATATACCTCTATGGAGGCTTTTCTATGTTTCACATACAAATGAGCTGTTTTCTGACAGTAATGACAAGACCGGAAATGTTGATCTATGTGATCATGTGCTGTCCTCAGAGACCTGGACATTGCTGTTGTTCCTTTTAGCATAACACATTTTAGCATTCATTTCTTAAAGGGACAATAAGTAACTTTTTAAGTATTTTATTATCTCAAATCAATATTTTTATTCATAAATATGCCCTCAATGGTGTACAAATACCTATGCCAATGTTTAAACTAATCCTTGTAAATGAAGAATTTATTATCTTTATATACATGGGACGGTAGGTCGGCGGAGGCTTCCATGTAGTTCCGCCATCTTGCAAAACTATAATAGCAGAGAGGGACAAAAAGTACTAAGCCAACGCGTTTCCACAACGCGTTTTCGGTCAGAGCCAGAAACGCAGGTGCAGAGCAGTGAGAGGCGCTTGAAACTGCACCGGCAAGTTTAAAAGTCTGGATTGCATTCTTATTATGGACCATACATATGCCGCGTAAAACAGGAGAAGAAAACATCGTCGCCAAAACAGTCAAAAATAGAACGTAAAAGGAAACGTGACCGTAGATTACAGAAAACAAGAGTTAATGTCGGGGAAGCTTTTTCTAGGTGGAAAGAGCTAATGCTGGATAAAGATTTCAAAAGAGAAGCTGAAGTGGCCAGTTTTCTTCTCGACAGGTAAGTCAGTGTTACAATCTATATTACAATATTTTTTTTTTATATCTAGCAATGCACATTATTCAGAAAATATAACAAATAAAGAAGACATAACTACCAATTACAATATTTCATGTTTTCCACAGTCAGTAATTCATACTGTAACATTCGTTTGTTTGTTGTCATGTTGCAGTTTATTTGAAATAACACACCTGTTCACCTGAAGGAAAACTCGACGAAGTGCTATTAGAAGACATCCCGTCAAAGCTTTTTGGTACATATCGCCTACCGTAGATGCAACGCGCATTTGAAAAAGCAAGGCGCTGGAGAGCAAAATTAGTTTGAATGCAAAATACAATTTCACCACTAGATGGGAGTAATTCCTACTTAGTGTCCATAGCCTACTGTAATTCTTTATGGCACTATCAGAATGAAATATACTTTGGGTGGTTTTTAAATATTTTCACTACATTGGTTTGCCATAATATGCAGTAACAACTAACATTAAAACCACAGTTTAAGAAATATCACTACGGTGGAGAGGTCATGGTCGGTTCACTTAGCTTTGTCTTGGCCACAAGTTAGTAATATAGATAGCCCCATCTAAAACTTTGACAGTTACGCCAATAAAGTTTTGACGTGATGATTAATCAGTGTGTTGTGTTTTCATTTACAAATGAAACTACGTGAATGATTAATTCCTCAACGAAACACTATTGTATTTATAATTCCGGTCTATTAATTAGCTGAAATAAAATGAAATATATGTTAAATTTCAAATGCATTCCAGCTAAAATTCCATTCAGCATAATCAAAGCTTGATTTTCATGTTGAGCATTTACAAAAGGCTATTATATAAAACTATTCCCAATGTTCTAAAGAGATCGAAATGAAGCAATAAAAGAATATAAACTAATATAAAATATAACCAATAATAATAGTCTAATAATAATAATAATATACATATATTACGGGGGAAAGACAATCAGTTAATGGACTTATAAGACTGTAGGATGGATAAAAATGTTTTCTTGTAAGCCATTTTTAATATTATACACTCTATGTAACATTTATTCATGATAAACTTCATTTGAATGCTGACTATCACACGTAATACAGTCCAGTAGCCAATGCATATGGTTAATATAATAATTTAATAAAGAAATATTTTCTATAATAATTAATATAATAATTGTGAGATTCAAATTAAAATATTCATGATAATCTCTGATAATCCCGGGTTGCTATGGTCACGCAGGTTTGTTTAAGCATTAAACTCGTGGCCACAAGAAAAACATGTCTTTCCCTTAACATAGCATCTCGAGGCCACGACGTAAGCATGTCGATATCTCGACCAAATGATCTCGTGGCCACGACATATTATCATGTTCTCACGAGTTATTGTGACAAAACTAAGTGAACCAACCATGTCCTCTCCCGGGCACCGTATATTACAGATTTTTCTGTTTCTAATATTTTTTTAGTTACACGTTCCACCTTGTAAGTGTTTTGGAATACCCTAAAAATCCAGTTCCTAATGACATCGTTCTCCAGGAAGTGATTTATTTTAGTGGGAAAACAACAGCATAGACAATGGTAAATTTGAAATATCAAACAAAGGCTATTTTGTAAACCTCAACAAACAGTTAATCGCTTAATCTAACAGGTATTCAGCTTTGCTTGAAGTTGCTCAGAATAATGACGGTGTTATGGTGACATGATCTCATCCAGGGAAAGCTCCTCTAGTTCCCCGTGTGTGAGTGATTTATGGTCAGACTCAGCCATGCAGCAGCAGGAGGAGGTTCACAGAGCTGCTCATGCTGTCAGAGCGTGATCAGTGCTGGATCTGCTCCTGTCACTCATTTCTACTGGAAAACAGCTGTTTTCACTTCACTGTACAATCGATACGTTTGATCTTAGCATGCAAACCATTTAGCTAGCCTAGTATAACATTTTTCATGTTAGGTGATTGCACTTTTTTTTTAGCTTCAAGTAGGCAACTCCAATATGCAATAAATTGTTTGAATTGTTTAATTGGGTCTGTACTTTGGATTCAGGGCCAGTCTTGGTAGGCCTACTTAAAACTGCACATTTCTAAACAAAAATTGTGTGCATTTCTGTGAATTCAGCCTGATCAAAGTTCACCTAAGGCAACTTTAAATCACAAAATATGACAACAACTATAGTCACAAGTAGCCTATTACATGACCTCAAGTTCATAAGCTTGGACCAAAAGCTTGCATTAAATATTAACAGGAGCTTCCCAAGTCAATGTAGCACTTTTTGCATTTATTTTAATAAAAGGAGCAAAAATATCAAAATACTAAGCTTATGTCAGCAGATTACTGTATATCATTATTTTTTGATATTTTGCTTTTGCCTTGTGCTGTAATTGTTTTGTGCCATTATTGTTTATATCTATCACTTCAACAGCCTGTTGTGGTTTTGGATCTTAAAAAAATTAATGAAACTAGGTCAGCCACTCTGCATGTCTTCCACGGGCTGCAGCACCTGTCTGATGTGTGCCAGTGTGCCACACTGTTAACCACACGAGTGAGTATCCACACTTCTGAGGGCAACAACTAACCAGGCAGTTGTCATCATTCAGTGTGTAACATTACTCTCAAAGATGATGAAGATATCAAAAGCATATAAAATAGCACAGTTTATTAAAGAAAACACCAGAAGGTAATCCAAACAGCAAGCCAACTTACAAAACAGTGTGCATTGCACAAACAACATCAGAGCACCGAAAAAAGAAAACAGAGCAACTTAAATACAGGGCAAACAAGGGAAATAATGAAAAACAGCTAGATGAATCATCATGAGTGGCAGGGAAGTAATGAATACAACATAAACGTCCATAAAAACGAAACAAAGACCAAAATAAAGAAGTCTGTGACACATTGGATGGAGATAATATTACCAGAGTAGGAAATGTCCGTACTTATGATATAGCTGCAGCTTTCATGGTGCTATTTTGCAAAATTGCACTGTCAGCTGAGGTCAACCACAAATAGACGTGCACCCATTAACCTCTGGCACCAAGCCAGGTTTTACAGTGTTGTGGGTGCAGTGTGGGTTACTGTTTTGAGTGTTTCTATAGTGCTATCATATGAGTGTCATTTTCTGGTCTAAACAGGTCTAATTTAACCTAAATGTTAATTACAGGGGACACATTCTCTGGGTATTTTAGCCAGTTTAATGCTTAAAAATGCAATAAAAGTTGTATTATTATTCATTACTTTGTACCTGTTTCTCTTGTCCCCCTATATTATTCTCTTCTCACCATTCATCTTTATACAGAATAAACTCTAATGCAAGGCAGGACTGTCAACAGACGAACTGCATGCTTTACCCCACTGGCTCCTCCTAGACTCTTTAGCAGGCATCACATAACACGGGGCTTTCTGAAGGAGTCCTGTTTTTCTTGCCAGGAGAATATAGGTCAAAGTGGGCTGATGGCTTGCAGGTTTTTCTCTAACCTCAAAGACTTATGGGTAGAATTTTGCAGGGATTACTGTGGAAATAATGACAATACAGAATGGCAACAAGAACACAATCTACAGTCAGTATGATTAATAAACAGTGTACTTTGTTACAATGAAACTCTACCGTCTATGTGCAAATGTTTAAGCTCATATCTTTTGCAAAGAATTGGAAAATATGTAAACCGCATAGAAGCGTCAGAACATTTCCTTCATCTCAGTGTTTTTCTCAAACGGTCAAGATAACATAAGGGTGTTCCTCAGGGTGGGACCTTCAGCTTCTTAGTGAATAGCTTGTCAGTACTTGAGCCTGAAGCAAAGGAGGGGTTTGATATAAAGCTACTTCATCTGTGTTTGGATATGCTCAACAAGTCCAGGCTTTCCCTTCATCACAATATTTAAAAGTATTTTTTTTCTGGAACATTTTCACTGCCATTGGACTTTAAGGATTTTTACACATGACAGACAGCCTACAAAAAGGCAAGGTCCACTTAAAGCATAATGCATGGACTTTAAAACAACCTAATCATATCCGACACATTTCTAATCATATATCTTTTTGAAAGGAATATAAATAGCAATTTTCTTGTTTTTATATTTGAAAGAATGTTAAACGCTTTATGCAAACTTCTCCCATGTGTGTGTGTACATGTGTATATATAAACTGACCTAGATATGTATAATATGTTGACATGATACTAACCAAAGCATTTGTCCAGGACTTTCTGAGTTGTGTTGAGTCGTTTTTCATTAATGTACTTTGTAGCTTGTTACTGTGTTTTGTTTTACTGTGGATAAAGACTGGTTGTCCTCTTCTTTATTTCTCTTTCTCTTTGTCCAGCTTTCTGTCTCTTCTTTCATTCTTATGTCTCTCCTTCTTTCTTCTTTCTCCCTTATACATGCACAGCTGCCCATGACATACAGCAATTCACAGAGAAAAACATTTCGACTAACCTTTCTCAACCTTTCAAATCAGATCAAACTGTTCGACTCGTTGACATCATCAGAATCTGCTGATGAAGCATAGCCTAGTTCTCACTGCTGTTATGTCACTCCAGATTAAACCTCCTTTACACAAAGGCATTTGTGTTCAAAACCAATTTCATGTTGACTCAGAGAGGGATTAGTGTTGCGCTTAAGGGAGCCTTAACAAAAAAACCCTGCTTTGTGTCTAAGAAAAGAAAGAGTCATGCAGGAGACTGCAGAGTTGTCGAGAATCATTGTATTCGGCATCAAAACAAGAGCACCAGTATAGAAAAGATCAAACGATACATTTCTGGCTGGCTATATAGAGCAAAGTTCATTTCCATGATTCCAGCTATATGAATGCATGCTATCTTCTCTCAGAGTGTAGTGTTGAAAAAGTGGTTTTATTTTTAGTGGAACAACAGTATTTTGATAGAGATAATCCAACACGCCTTGAAAATAAAGAGCATGACATTCATTTAAAATGACTGATTCATTCAGGAATAAAAGAGTGAGTCATTGATTTATTCACTCGACTGGTGAGGTAAAGGCCTGATTATGATTCTTTATGCTTATGCTAGCTTATGTGTACAGCTGAATGTGTAGCCTTTCAAAGTGAGCTGATAGTGAGCACTCGACACATACGCACCAGAATGTTTAATCTTTGTGTTTGTGTTATTTCTATTTCTTTATTAAAATGTCTTAGACTCATTAAAACTTATTATTCCTTCTCCTCCATTACTTTTTTTTTTGACTGTGCATACCCAAGTAAAAGCAGAGCTAGTCTACTCTGGGCTTTATATAACTGGCTTCCACAACCCTACAGAGGACAAGCATACTCTGTTTACAGTTTGAGCAAAACTGGGATAAAAGTCCTTTCTTTGACTTTTGACACGATAAACATTTTATGTGGAATCAACATGTTTTGTCGCTCTCATGAGGATATTTGTTCACTGACCATAAAATAAAGCTTGTTCAGCACTGACCTTAACTCCTCTTCCTTTGCCTTATGTTTCCAGGTTCAAAAGGACACCCCACTTTCCAAGCATTTGGTTCTGTCATATTTACACATGAAAGCTGACCATGACCACCATAAATGCCCCTGTGTGTCTACTTGCTCGGAATGAGTTTTATCAGAATAAGTGCAAAGCTATTTTTAGCTCTTCTCTTGTTTAACCAGCTACAGGACACGTGTTATTCTGACTAACTGTGGTTTCCCAAAGCTCTATTTGTTTCTCATCAATGACCTTGTACCTGAATGTACAGCACACACTTTCCAATTTTAGCCTTATCAACAGACATAATCATTGACTAATTTGTTGACCAAACAAAAACAATCAGTTCCAATTTTGTGAATTGCCAGAAATAAACCTAATTTTAATTCTAAAAGCATGTAACGATATATAATACATATATATGAAACCAAAATGTTTAATATTACATTTAAAGTTTATGATAACTTAATGGAACCAAAGCAAAGGCAAGTCTGGGTGACCAAATCCAAGCACCAAGGTACAGTTTAAATGTTGATCTAAATAGATTTAGCCCTACTGACAACAAGTCCGTGTCTTTCTATCTAAATACAGATTTAGGGCCAAGGAGCGATGGCTGGACAATAAATGTGGTTTTAAAGAGTCCAGCACCCAGGGGAACCTTTTCCAAACGGCAAAACCCTGCTGATCGTGAGGTGAAGTAGACAACTGCACAAGAATAGTGCTTGGAAAAAAATGTTTTATTACAGACACAATATGTGAATGCACTGCTCCAATAATTTATAGGCTTCTAGTTTTTATTTTTTAGGGTCTCAAGCGCAGGATCGTAAGGATTTTTATTATTATTTTTCAGCCATAAAACTGATCATGCAGACCAAACAGTAAAGCCTAGAGACATGAAACTTGGCCAGATGGTAGAGCTCAATTTGGGACTGACTGAATTTGAGACTGGCAAAGACTCACCCCAATACTAAATAATTGCAAAATAATGTGATGATGATGTCTTCTTTCGTATGTGTTTAAATGCTTTAAATGCCATGTTTTTTTTGTTTTGTTTTTACTTGGTTACTTGCAGCATTATTTAGAGATCTAGAGGCGGACAATTATTTTAGTTCAGTTCATACACTACCATTCAGAAGTTCGGGGTTATTATTTCATGCTCCTCTGCTGGACCAACCTAAACTGTTATGTGTGTTTTGACATCTAACACTGTTAGATTTAATTTTCAAAATTCATTTGATGACCTTTTGAATACATAGAAAATTTTCTGTTGGCTACATAGAAAATAGCCAATATGGCAACTGAATAAACCGATTAGTCATTTACAGATTTTGACATCCCTCAATTCTGGCCATGAAAAGGACATTCAATTTCTCTTCATCTTCTATAAACTACCAATCACTGAACCTGTCAAAGTCTTTTAGTTGGGAGCTGTTCCTGCGAACAAAGGAGAAATGATGTCTGAAAAAGAACCGAGTCAGCATGCCACAAAGAGGCTTTTCCGTGTATCTAGCCAACCATCAGAACCTAGTGACCTGGAAAACCCATGTACACATGGGAACAAAGCTATACGTCATCTCTACTGAGCAATTTTCCATATTGACTGTTTCTAATATTCACTGTCATTGTGTTTGCTCTACCACCCACACTGCTTATTTTGAAGTCCACAGGCACTAGTTCTGTGCTTTTTTGTGTACACAAACCATGTAAAAAGTATGAAATAGGTGTTGTCTGTTCAGAACGCAATGTTAAGCAAAATGCTTAATTCCTCTTGAGAGCATTCAAACCTTTATTCCTTCTTTCCAAGTCTTTATTCCTGGACCTCTACTCAAAAGTGATGCTGAGCTCAAAGCATTTTTTTTTTTATTGAAACAACTTTTCCTGAAAAATATTTAACGGTTACCTTTTTTTGGGATCATTTTTGTATGAGGAGAACTGACATGTCACTAAAGAGCAGTTTTTGTGACACTCGGTCTCCCTCAGTTACTATCCAAGAGTCCTGTTTGTCTCATTGCCAAAGTCCATTTTGAATGCAGACGCACTGAATTTAGCTTCAGCATGCTTATATAGTTGAATCATTCTTTTATATGAAATGAATATAATGCAGAAGGGGACGCCTTTCAATCACTGCACACTTAGAACACACCAATTAGTGCATGATGATACACACTCACACAATTCCCCATAACCATTTCAAACATTAAAAGAACTGCAAATAAATTGAGGACAGCATCTCCTCTCCAAGATTAATTTTAGATTTTAGCATTTGATTATTGCTGCACTTTTTCTGAAATCTAGGTTTCTGTAAACTGTTATATGCAAACTATAAAACCAAATTTTTTGGAAAAGGGGGTCTTTTTGCTTTACTTTAAAGGGGTTGATGGTTTTGTAATTTCTTTATAATACAGAAAAAGTGCATTTTGAATTGAATTAACATATACACACCTAAAACAAAATTTAAAGAAACTAAAAGAAGTAGTGGGCTGTTTAAGACCATTTATTATGCTGAAAAACACATGTTAAGACAACAAGTAATAAAAACATCTCCAGTGTTACAGATGTGTAAAAATGTACAAAATTATTTTTGCAAGTTTCAGCTCTTCCATTTATTATGTGATGTATATATATATAAAACTATTAATACAAAAAAAAAGGAAATGAAAAAGTACTAAAACAGCCCATTATATGGATGGGGAATTAAAAAAAGAAAAAGAAAAGATGAGCCGATTCTGTCCCCTAGCGTTGGTGTCCTGATCTGGTATCTGATTCAGGAACGAGGAGAAGTCCCCGCCTCCGACTTGCCTGCATCACTACTTTCGCTCACTTGCTTCATCACCATTTCCCGGGCAATACACGTCACCTGCCCATTGGTCACACTCACCACCCCTGACCTGCAGAGAGCCATCAGATTAAGGGATTTAGAATTAAGGAACTGAGAATTCAAAATATCGCCCCTTATCATAAAATCTAAAATGTGCAACTGCATCTGCAATTAAGTGTGCATCAGCACTTGGCAAGGCCTTCGTGCTACATGCGCCAACTCGGGTGAAACTCAATCCAGTGACTCACTTCTTCTGAGCCTCCTCAGTAAGAGTTCCCATCCCAGGCTGGTTCTGCTTCCCAAAGAAGAAACTGGACCACCAATGACCCGAATCCTGTTTGGGCAGACCTAAAGCACAATTAAAAAACAGGTCAGAACAAGCAAAGCACCACCAGTCTAATATTCCAACGGATTTAGTATACAATGATGTAGGCACAATCACTGTTAAAGAGTCTCTAAACAAAGACATGTAGGCCGATGCATGCATGCAGTCAGGAAAAGGTAACAGCGCAATCCAAGATGACTAAGCAACAGTCCTTTTTCACTGATTTCCTTGACAGCAAATTACTCTTGAGGCAATCAGACAAGTATCTATTTCAACAGAGCTGTGATTAAAGATTCAAACTGTGCAAATCCTGTTGCACAATGTGTAAATGTCTTACTGTCAAAACCATTGCAATGAAGTATTAATTAAGGTGGGGGGTTGAAAAGAGACAGAAATGAAAGGTAATTCACCTGGGTGATGTGGAATAACCTCCCCACTGTACTCTGAACTGCCACACGAGCTGTTACTGGATGTAGAGCCAATGCGCCCTGAAAAAAAAAAAACAGTCTTAGAAGGCAAATTCTCTTAATAGCATCAACTATTAATGGTTGCATACAACTATAACAGTAAAACACTTGCAAAGGCAACTTACTTCTGTAGTAGTCGTGAGTAGCAACTAGGGAACCACTAGCTGGGATGGCTGCCATTTTACAGACGTGTATAAACAGTGACTTCGATGGAAACCCTGAGAAAAGACATTTGGTCAGACATGAGTGATTCTGTGGTAAATATTACAAACTAGATATTAACTTCTCATCTTCGACCTGAGAATGGATTTGAATGAATACAGACTCAATGAAAGCATTTAAAAGATTTAATCTCTCACAACATGGTTTTGGTGTCACATTGGTATCGTAAATGATAGTCATTATACAGTTTAGTGCCAAACAAGAAGACTAACTAAACTGACATTTTGACACTTGAGACCTTCGTCACAAAAAAGGCTATGTTTTCAGAAGGCTATGTTACACGAGGATGTTACAGTAACGGTAATCCCACTGAAATTACAGCAACTGTGTTCACAAAACAAACATGTTTGTCTCAAAAGTGAGCAAAAAATGCATTGTTACAGATAAACGACTCCAATAGTGTTAGATTAAATTAATTATTCTCAGACTCTCCTACCCAAACAATGACCACCCTTTAAAATATGAGGCGTAAACCACAAGCTCACCTTCCTGTGCCGCTCGTGCTGATGTTGTTTAAAGCACCCTGCTCAAATCAGTCGGAGGCTTTGGGGGAAAACGCTAGGCGACGGGGCCCATTTGAAAAAGTTTGGATGGATAAGACCCTCCACGTCCGGAAATGTCTAACTTAACGTTACCGCAGCGCTGCTGTATTTTTAACAAAAACAACTCGTTCACTTACATTTATACCGAGAGATGACGTCGACGAGAACCACTGGTGACGGAGGCGTGGCCTTTCGATCCTCTATAAAATCGTCTTCGTGGAACCGGATCAAACCAGCGACAGCCAGGACAAAACGGCTCGTGCGTTAAACAGGCGTAAGGCTGATACTAAACGGGGCAACTTTGGGCACTGTCAACGTTGGTCGTTGTTAACGGCCAATCAGGTTAGATATAGGGCCCACGACCGATTAAATAGTACTCAGATCGAAATTTGTTACCCATTCTCACTGGTATGGTGATACTTCGGGTTTAGACTTTAATGTGTTACAGCTTCAAACACTTCCCTGGTGGTCTAGTGGTTAGGATTCGGCGCTCTCACCGCCGCGGCCCGGGTTCGATTCCCGGTCAGGGAATGACAGTTTTTGTGAGGTTTCTCAACTGTACACCTATCATTCATAACAAGACAACACAGTAAACGCGTATTTTTAACATTGAGTATTTGCCGTTATTCAAAATCTGCGTTTTATGAATAAAGCCGTTTGCCTACCGATGAACTGAGGACTGATATTTGCTTTTTAGCCATAAAGGACAATTTGGGCAACACAAACAACAAGGAATAATATAAGATTAATAGTTTTATTCTTTGTTTCTTCACTGGTGTTCATACATATATATTATATATACCGTATTGAGCTTGGGTGGGTCAGAGAAAAATAAATAGAGTTTCTAATTACTAGCTAATTAAAATGGTAAAAGAAATCTGAAAAAAAAAAAAAAAAACATCACGTTACGGCAGGTTATTAAAAAGTCTATTATAAAGTGTTTACTATAAAATCAAGCTTTTGACGCCTGGGCTGGTTGAAAGACAATCCAAAGGGCCAAACTTGATCGAAGGCCCTGGATCAAAAGGAAATGTTACATTTTATCCAACTATATGTTTACTAATCAAATTCATACTCTCTCTATACATTTCAATGCAAAAATAAAACAAATGCTAAAACACAGAAAAGTCTCAAGATTAATGGCATGTTAGCGTCCTAAGTGCAAAGAGCACGTCTTCTCCAGTGCGTGCTGTACTGCCACCTCCTGGCAGATTGATGTCACTAACATTATGAAAGGAAGAGCAAAGAACAAACCAGAAGCCACTTGAACGAATGCTTTATTGATATAGAAATAACTGACAAAAATAAATGAAGCATAACACCACTGTTGTTGTTGTTAAACAAAACAATCTGTGCCTTTAAATCTGAACAGCTAGACAGAGAACTCAAATTTAAAGCTATATGGTGCCTAACTAAACAAGCTCCCAAAAATGACTACTCAAAACAATAAGAAAAAAACTCTTTCCCTCTGAACGTTCATGATCTTACGTCATCCTTTCACCGTTTGCAGAACTACACGTGTATCCACATAATTCTATGGCGTTTTACACATGGCTTAGTTGGCATCTCATCATCTGCATCTGTCCAATGTGTGGAATCCCTTGCATCTCAAACAATGAGGCATGTAATTATTGTGTAATATACTGAAACAAGGCCACCCACTGACACCCATGTAAGTGAATAAAACATCAGGATAGAACAGATCAAAATTAAGCAAAATAAAAGATTACATTTACTAATAATGAAATAGATTCCAATATCTTTCAGGTAAAAAGTGACTGTGCTACCATACAGACTACACTAGCGTTCACGTCTGTTGGGAGAAATCAACAAATGCCTCTAACAAAAGAAATTTAACTGACTAAGCAGGACCTACTCGCCATTTGACATTTTGTGTCAGTGAGAGTAACTTCATTTTTAGTTCTTAAAATTGAACAGTGATCTCTGTGATGTGAGTCTGTGTGTGTGAGAAACATTCTGGCATCAAAAGGTGTATGGCATCTGGTGCACACAGCATGGCACAAAGCAAAGGCAAGAGATTCCCGACAAACACAGCATAAATAAAACATTCCCATCAGTGAAAAAAGAAGAGAGCAAGAAAAGGCAAAGGTTAAAAAAAGAAAAAGCAAAAAACAAGTTAATGTGACTTTTTTGCCAGTGAAGCAATAGAGAGTGAGTGTGTAAGGTCAGACATTCACCAGGTGTACAGCAAAGCATCGCTTCACATCGTACTGAGAGTAAAAAAACAACTCAACTGAATGCTCAGCAGCATAGAAACCAGCAGCAAGTTTCTTTTCTTTACTGGTCTAAAGTCCTCTCCCCTTGAGATTGAAATGTTTCTTCTCGGTGTATTTTGTACCCCTCTGCCGCTTGATGAATGCTGCTAGGCAGTACTGTTTATATAGTTATTTGTATTCCATTATAGTCATATATAGATAAAAGTTATGTAAAAACATTATGCAAAGCAGTGTAAAATAGTTTCTAATACAAAATGATTAATCATTTTCTTCTTTTGTACAACTTGTGATGATTTCATGATAACAGAATCTGTACTACGTGTGTGTTTTCAGTGAGATGAGCAAGCACATGCTAGCAGTAGGTGAGGGGTTGTCAAAGGAAGGAGGGATGAAAGAATTCAGAGAGAGAGAGAGAGAAGGGGAGAACGGAAGTGTGGGTGTAGTCAGGATTCACAAAGAATGAGATGAGTGTTTAAATCAAGAGGGTGGGCTCAGAACGGAGCGTTGTCCTGCACCGGGTTGGACTCGTTCGGAGAGTGGGCACTTTCACCATTAGCTTTGCCTCCAACCACCTTATACTGAGACACACAAACAGAAGAACCATTCAGAGACACGCAGGACACCGAGTGTGCAAGATAAGGGACAAATCGTTTTAAGATCAAGTTTAAAAAGCATGTGTCAATGCTCTACACAGCATAGTCATGTCGGTGTAATATGGTTTTGTAACACTTTTATATCCTTTTTTTAACAAACGTTTACATTTAACGGCTCAAAATCATGTATTTTTAAAATTATAATTTCTTTTTGAAAAAGTCATTCAGTTTTTGAGGAGAAAATTGGCCTTGAGGGACTTCAAGGGCCCTCTTTACAACACTGATGATAATAATAAGAAATATTTCTTGAACACCAAATCAGCACGACAGAATGATTTCTGAAGGATCATGTGACACTGGACTGGAGAAATGATGCTGAAAATACAGCTTTGTCAGCACAGGAATAAATGACACTTTAAAACATACTAAAATACAAAAAAAAAGTCATTTGTCCCCCACAATATTACAATTTACTATGTTTTTTGATGAAATAAATGCAGCCTTGTTGAGTATATGAGACCCATTTCAAAAATCATCATCTTGTATGTGATATAATTTCTGGTTTTATGTTTCTGCACGATGGTTGGACTGCTTGCCTTTGAGCTGATGGACAAATGTACTCGTTTTTGTCAATATTTGAAATATGTCAAATGTATTTCTGAATAAATGAACAGATCTGCCAGAAATGAGCATTGTGTATTTGACCCAGTTTCAAAAGTGAAGCCTTACCTTGATGTTTTCAACTTTGTCCTCAAATGATTTGAAGGTTTGAGAGTTCCTGTTTAACGAAACACACATTAATCCCAGAGTTCATAGCGGAAGAAACATTACAATCAATTAGACATGCGCAAGTGGAGTTAGTAAAGTAACTGGCTGATAAAAGGTTAAAAATAAATATTTTATTTATGATATTTTATTGTCTAATGAATCCGAAACGGTTTAAATCGAGGGGCAGTGGTTTACCCTAGTACTTTACCTCATAGTCGGCATACTTATTGAATGGCGAATGGAGTAGTTGCTACTTCGAAAGCATTAAAAGGAGAAAAAGTTGTGTGTGTTAGCAAGCAAACAGGACAGCACGCAAAGCAGAGAGATCAGCTGGAGTACACCACACAAAGACTGCTAGCATGTCTGTGACATTTACCGCTCAAACTTCTGATCTTTAACAATCACATGTTCACACGTGATATAGCACCGTAATCATGCAAAAGCAGGTACCAATCAAAATTAGCAGGGTTTTGGAGCTAAAATAACATTCAAATCAATATTACATTCAAATTATAATTAAAAGCTTTTTTTTATTATTAAATGGGCTTGGTGTTACAAACAGAGCTCTATGTAAAGTGTAAATTCTTTGATGACATTAATCAGTCTTACCCAATAGAGAATGGAAGAGCTCTGTAAGGGCAGCGTTTCGAAAGAAAGGGGAATACAAAAGCTGTCAGGTTGGGTGTTACGCATGACCAAAAGCAAGCAGGAAGAACAAATGATGAGAATTATTGTTCTGATATTGAGAGATACAGGGAACAGCCAAGTGAACCAAAAAACAATCAAATTCATGTATGATGGATAGATGTTAATGACTGAAAGTGACAGTATATGCAGTAAAGTGAATCAGGAGCCAGGAAAAGAGGTTAGGGAGAGCTTCTGTTCATCATATGAGGAGTAAAACAGTCGGTTACAGTTTAATACAGCTGACTGTGGTCCCACTGCATTAACACTCATTATGGATAATAATGGCTTCATAGATGATGATGAATGGCTGCAGGATATGACACATGCAAAAGAGTGGATCCATAACCAAGGAGAGAAGGGACCGAGGGAACGCAGGCATGAAGGCTTTGTTCACACTGTATTCAAATCCAATTCAGTTTCATGTCCAATCTTTTGTCTGCATTGTGATTTCATATGGATGCTGTTTGAATTGTAAATTTCTTTCTTTTTCTGTATAAAAAATCAATGATTTTGAGTAGGATTTTTGCCGTCTGTCTAAACAAAGCCAAAGATAGAATGAATAAAATCAAAGGGATGGGATGGAGATCCAATATAAGTGTGTAAACTGCCACATACACACACATAAATGCAGCTTAAGATAAATCATGAACTGTTTGGACACAACAGAACTGAACTGCTTAGTAAGACAAAACACGTGGACGTTAACCAGGAACAGTGTGTTAGTCTTAATTCATATTACCCAAGAAAAATGGTAAATTAAAAACATTTGCAAGTTAAAAGAAAGGATGTGAATCTAAGTGACTGCAGGGTCACATTGTTATTTGTAAATGGAAGAAAGAAAAGAGAGAGTACTACATTTTGACTTGTACATTACCTCATGTCTCCCAGCTTCCTGCTGATGGCCGTGCCAACGGTGGAGAGGGCGGCTGAGGTCTTCTGTCCGGCCTGAGACAGCGTTTCCTGAGTCTTTTTATACCTGTAAGAGGAGGAACGCAGAGAGAAGAGGATGTGGGGAGAGAAAGAGAGAGAAAGATTTTAAAAATCACATGGAACTCTTTAATGTCCCTAAACTTCAGATAACAAACACCAGTCAGACACCCTTAAAGTCAACAGAAATGTTGTTTGCCGTTTCACTGGATATCAAATGAGAAAGAAATGCTCTTGATATACACCACCATTCAAAAGTTTAGAGTAAGATTCTGTTTTATAAAGAAACCGACACATTTATTCAGAAAGGACACACTACATTAAGTAAAACTGATTAAAAAAAAAATGTTATGGTAATAATGTTACAAAAGATTTCTATATAAAATTATTGCGGGTCTGTTGAACTTTCTATCCAAAGAATCATGAAAAAATACAGTTTCCATACACATTAAGCAAAACTGATTTCAACACTGATAATCATTTTTAATGTTTCTTGAGTAGCAAATCAGCATATTAGAATGATTTCTGAATGATCATGTGACTGAAGACTGGAGAAATGATGCTGCTTTGCCATCACATTAATATATTACATTTTAAAATATATGAAAGTATGAACGTTTTATCAAATTCCAGTTTTAAATTGTAATAATATTTCACAATATAACAGTATTTTCAAATAAATGCAACCTTGATAAGCATAATAAACAAACAAAACAAAAAAAGTACAGATTCCAAACTTGCAATTGCAATTCACAATTCTCATAACGCAATATATGATTGCATTATCTAATAACCCGGCAAGCAAAAATCCAGAGCATGTCAAGCCACCCTAAAACAATCTTTTAGCCCTTCATGACCTTAACATAGCAGAACACATCCTTTAAAATACACACAATGAATGTAAAGAATGACGTAACTCACACTTCAGAGCTGGAAATGTCATCCAGAGTTGCAGAAGCTGAAAGATATCTACAGTACAAACGAACAGGGTAATACATTCAGATCTCCACGCTCACAATCACAACGTGCTAGAATAAACACACACACAGCGCATTTCATTTTTACATTTGTGATTGTACACTTACGCTGCCTCACAAACAACACAAGCGCTAGTAAAATGCACAGCCAGAGAAAAAAACAACACCAGTTTATTTGACATCCTTCTTAAACACACAAACTCTTGGGGTTTAACTTGAGAAACTTGTGTGCTTGAATAAGATGTGTGAGCATACTGGAGCTTTCAAGCACAAGAAGTCACAGTCAGCAAATCTTGAAAGTCAAAAAGACATTACAAACCACCTTAGTTATTGGGAAACAAGTAGCATGGTTTAAGTGCAGAGGATATTGCAAAGTGGATCTGGATGTAATATTCATGGCTATAACAAGTGCACAAAGGAAGCATTAATTGGCCTGCACTGTTGCAGACGTGGCATTCATTCATCTGAACCGGACAAGGCTTTCCTTACACAAACATATGCCCTCTCTGTAGAGGTTTCTGTCTGAATGGGATTCCAGCAGTGTGTGTAAAGAGGGAAGTGAGAGACCTCTCACACGCTCGTGATAACCAGCAGCCTGTCTGACAGGATTATGAACCCGCAAATACATCAGGACTGCAGCTAAATATCATGGGACCAGGGGAAAACCACAGAGGACCTTAGCAACTTTAGTCTCATCACAGGACACGATTGTAAATAAGCAAATAGCAGCAGCTTCAACAGTTAGTAGTAGCAAAGAACCTGTTTGATATGAAGTTTTATTATAATTAGAGCAACCTAATGTGCCGCCTTTGTTCAATATTTTATAAAAGTACATAATACACTACTATTCAAAAGTTTGTGGACAGTATGATTTTTTTTTTTTAAAGAAATGAATACTTTTATTTAGCAAGGACATATTAATATTTTCAAAGTGACAGCAATGACTTATATTAATCCAATAATTCTGAAAATATTATGAACCAACATTAAAATACAGTAATCTTAAGCAGCACAACTGTTTTTAATATCGATAATAATAAGAAATGTTTTTTTTTTCAGAATCAAATAAGCTTATTAGAATGACAGAACTACTACTTGCATGGGTGGACAAAGAAAAGAGAAAGAGTCCAAAATATATGATGAGACATGATTCAGTATTTCAGACGCCCACTTTAACTAAAAAGCAAAATAACTCTAGCCTTCATCACGTGACAATTAAGATCCAGTTTTCTTCTATAAACAGCCTTTGTCTTTCAGTACTATGTAAAGTGTCAGTTAGTAGTGTGGAGAATTATTGGGGCATATAAACATGTACAGCAGGTTAGAGTCAATGCTACAGACCAGATCATAGCATTTCAAAAACCATCAATCTCTGTTTGAGAGACAGGTTTTAGTTATTTGTGTTAGGCTGTATTTGATATGGATTTGTTAGGTCTCCTTCTGAAACACGCTGGATTCAGGTGTTTGAATGCTCCTCATTGACAGGTCGAGGGTAGGTGAGAGGAGTGCATGCATTCACTGCAAATACATGCCGATGTGGTCAAACACTCACATATCACATCCTGTAACCTTCTCATTCCACAGGCCCAGCTTCTCTGACACCGCCACATAGCTAAAAAACACAAATGTGACTATGTGCTGCATAGAGCAGAGCAGAATGGCACGGTGTTACTGATGACTCTCTCTCTGACTGACTACAAACCAATAACTCCACGGACTAAAGAACTGACAGACTAAAAGATTGGCTAGGCTAATAACTGGCTATTATTCTGCTATATTTGGCCATATTGAGTTGCCAGGGGCTAATTTTAATATATTTGAGTAGATACTGTGCAAAATAAGTACTCACATTCATGTATAAATGTTATGGACAACGGACATCTTATTAACTGTATGGATACTTTTCAAGTTGTAATTTTTGTTGGCATTAAAACACACACACACACACACACGCACACACACACACGCACACTATTTAATACTGTGGCAAGGGAGTTTATAATACATGGCTGAGGTAGTGATAGTAAATGTTATATATTTCTCTCTTCCGGCTGCCAGAATCATGTAAATGCATCATATTATTCCTTTTGTTGGAAATAGGTTATCTTGGATTTCTTTTTTAAATTTTGCTATCGGAGCACAAATTGTATTTGCAGTAGACTCATATTTACCTATAAATTTACCCATCTCTGTAAACTCCAGAAATTATAAAAAAGGGGCAATTATTGGCCACCCTCTAAAATACTGTCAGTAAATGTCTAGTAAATGTAAAAACCAGGGCTGGATCCTACAAAAAACAGGCCCTTTATTCTAAACTACTGACAGGTTGATTAAACTCATTAAAGGCTTTTAAGAGGTCAAGGTACCGACCAGGAACATCTCAGAAAAGCCCTGTAAAATACTACACACAGTTTTTCCATCTACAGAATCAAAAACATCAAACATCTGTTGTGTGTCTAAGATCTTGAGTCACACTCAAATCAATGGCCATGAGCTCCAGCTTGGAACACAATAAATGGTGGTGATTCATGTCAGAGTCGACTGCAATCCTCCCACAGAAACCTTTGAAACCAGACTGCCATTGTTCAACTGATGAAACCATTAAACTGAAGGACTTTCAGCTGACGCCATAGATGCCCATCTATGATATACACAGAAAACAACGGTCATCTCCGCTGCCTGAACAGGCACTCAAAAGCTTTTTCTAATGCTATCATTTGGTAATGTACAATCCTGCAAAAAATGCAATTGGACACCTGCGACTCTTTTATTTTTAGGGAGATTTCCAGCAGCATAAAGAGAGAGGAATGTGTGTGAGCTGGAGGAGAGCACATTGAAGCTGGTTAGTTTGAAATTAATTCCTCCACTGATGGAACCAGCTTGCATCTGCCATCATGCAGAGTCATTACCCGTTGGCCACTTCAACAAACCCTTTCAGTTCGAAATTTTGAATTATGTCAAATCACTGTCATTCCTGCAGGGTCTGTGAAAGAGGTTAAGGGTTCGACTTTGCATATGGCAACCCAGAAGACAGAACCTGTTACCTCCGGGGTTTGAGTAAGCAGGACATGTAAAGGAAGGCATCCTTACGCGTTTGAGGTCTGGACGTCCTGCCAGCTTTTGGTGATGTTCTGTTTGAGCTCGGTCAGGGGGCTCAGGCCCAGTTTACGCTTCAGCTCCGATGCATGGCGCTCTTTAGCCGAAAGCACCTGTCTCAAGGTTTGGATCTCCTCCTCAACCTAAAAGGAGGATGTGACAATTTGTTTTAAAGAATAAACAATAACATGACTGTATGTGTTACTTTGATTTATAATGAATCACACTGATTTAACAATTAAACAGCCCTAATCTGAAGACTCCCTGGTCATGCAGTGGCTGTAGGGGTTTACCTTGGTGAGCTCCAGTCTCAGTTCCTCGGCCTCCTCCTCTGTCAGACCCGGAGGGAGAGTCCCGGGACTCACAGCGGTCGCCCCCGTCTCTTCCGGCATCTCTGAGAGCGAGTCAGAGCCCAGGCCTTTATGTGGAGAGTTCAGATTGATGTCTGGAAGGATGAGAATGACATATGTTAAAGATGAAGTGCATCATTTCTGTGACATTAAACAGAAAAAAACAAAAACAAAAAACATTTAGTGCAAAAAGTGAGACGTTTTTGCTTAAAACATATTATACGAATAAACAATACAAATAAATTGATGTCTTGAAGTTAATTTAAAAACACACCACAGAAAAATTATTTGAGTAAAGAAATTGCACTGTAACTAACATGTATTAGTTTTGAGAGCATACACTGACAAAATTCCCTTATAGCAGATATTTTAAAATTGTACATTTTATGGAAAATTAAACCAAAATATTGATGGCTCATCCTGTCCTACAAAGATCTTTGACCAATCAAATACTCTCTAAAATGATAATGCCCCGTCCTAATACCACCTGCAAGTAGCAATGATTTATCAATGTGACACAACTAAAGCTTATTGGCTATATTCTAATCCTTTGATTTGTCCACCCAGACTTAACTTTTCCATTGTAAATTCATCACCACAGCTTAAATTATATTATAATATTTATGTAATTTATCCTGTCACCATGAACTTATGATCACTCTTCACACAAGCATTTTTTCTAACTTGCAATCAGACATAAAAGCATAAGCAGCAGAAAACAAGGCTGAATCCAGCTTCTTTTCCTATTTATTGACGTTATCCGTTCCACATTAAAAATGCGATGCTTCCCCATTTGTTGCTTCTTATTCACGATTAACTTAAGGACCCTGTGGTTTTTCTGTTTGTGTGTGTGTGTGGGGGGGGGGGGGGGTTTCTAACGTTTTTTAATGTTATTTAAATGTTAGAATTATGTCACCTATAGATGCAACAAATGCCATAGGTTTTATTGTTTTTGTCTTGCGTGCCGGGACACATGTCATCATAGTATGGTATGGAGAGTAACATTTCCATCACACTCTCGAGGTATTCAGCCAATCACAACACACTTGATAGCTGGCCAATCAGAGCACACCTCACTTTTCAGAACTATGAGCTTTGTACAAATTTACACGTTTCAGAAAGGCAGGGCATAGAAGAGAAAAAATAATGTACAGTGTGTGGAAAATAAATAGATTTTTTTTATCTTAAACTGCATAAACACATTTCATTACACCAAATACACACACAAATATTTTTAGCAATGTCATACGACTCCTTTAATGAATCAACAGAATTAAAAAATAATAATAATTCAAACAACTGTTACAAATGTCAACATCCCAAGGTAACTAGAGATGATGCCAGCTCCAGCTTGGATCCTCGAATGAAGACTTCACATGACCCAACACCTTTGAATAGATGACACCTACCCCTCCAAGGACTCCAGAACATCAACTCTGGATGATTATACTAAATGATCAAGTTGTCAATGCTTTAAAATGCACGTTCATTTTGCTTAACTGCATATATGATATTAGTAAACACTGTCATTTGTTGCATCTTCCAACTGTGCTTTCTGATATCATCTCATAAAAGAGTACTGTGGTGTTGTAACATAAAACATGCATTTTCTGTAAAGCTGCTTTGAAACAACATTTAATGTGAAAAGTATTATATAAATAAATATTAACTAAATTGAATTGAATTTATAGAGTCATTGCATTGTTGATTACTATACTGTACCGTAAAGTCATGGACACAGACAACAGTTAGAAGAGCCTTGGCAGTATTGGGCCGATTGGAGGCGCTATCTCTCACCTGACTTTCAGGGTGCGTTAAAGGTCACACTGGGGGCTTATTCTCAAGGCATTAGGCTGTCACCATGTAAAATTATAGACATTTTGAATGTAGCATTTTTAAGATATGGACCCATAAATTTGGCAGATCCGACAATACAGTAACATCAGAACATTGCATTATTGGCCCGATTGGAGGCGCTAAATCTCAGCTGCATTTGAGGGCGAGTTAAAAGTTATAGTAGGGCTTTATTGGTATATAACACATAGTGTATTGTTCTTATATTTAGCGTTTATATATTTGTTTTTCAGCCATTCAATACACAAGTGTGTACAATTCAAAGGTTTGATCAAACAGCGCTCGACAGCGAGGTCACGTGGGTCTGACCTATATTAATGAGACATGTCATCTGCCCCTAAACTGCCTCTTTAAATACCATCACATTATGCGTCACAACAGATAAAAGAGCAGTGGTGTCTTTACTAATAGTTTAATGATAATATCCCAAATCCATGTTGAATATCGCCACGCCACAAGCGCACACGTCAAACAGAGAGAAAGGGAACAATTATTTCCAAAATATCAACTATGATTTCGATGTGAATCAAATGATTGTAATGCAAACACCTGCACTCAGCCTCGATGTTTTTTATTATGCATCAGAAGTAACCCGATCTCCCCTTCACCAGGACACATTCAGCCATCCAGAGATAACGCTATTGAGAGTGAGGAGTCACGTGCCGATTTGGGTTGATTTGGCTCTACATACATTACGCCGTAAACGTGTAAGCGGTTATTGTATCGATCCAGTGTGTCGTGTCTGATTGAATTGTTTTTGTTTACCTTGATTGGCGGAATCCATGTCGTCCGTGTAGATCTTCACAATGTTGTCTTGACAGTTTCGTAATTCGGAGAAATAAAGCTCTGCGATGCGTAAAGGCGTGTCTTCCCTCTAGTTACTATCAAAGCATCCAAAAGCGCTTGACAAGCCAACAGAAGATGCCGAGCGATCAGCCAGCTCAGCTTGAAGAGCTGCCCAAGTGCGCTCTCTTTCCGGCGCCCTCGGATGACGTCAACAACACAGCTGAAAAACAACATCTTTGGCCCAGGCTGTTTTAGGCAAATCTAGCCGATCAGCTGAAACTGAATACTAGAAACTGAAAGCATTAAACTGTTGTAATACTGTTACACTTTATACCCAGCTAACAGCAGACCTAGATTCATTCATCAAATCATACGACGATTCTTTAGTTTATTTCTATAATATAGCCTTGACCGATGTGCGATTAGTGAACGGATTTATTTTTTTGTCAAATCTCTTCAGAGATGCATTTTTAAAGATGAAAGATTTATAATAAATGAAGGGGTGAATAGGCCTACTCTAAATTAAATCAGTATGACACTATGACTCGATAATGTCTTTATAAGAATTGTAATTAAACTTAAAAAAATAATAATAATTGAAAAATGATTGAAAAACTAAAATTCAAACTCTAAGCCCCGGCCCCCGCGGCTGCATGATGTTGTGAACGCGCAGTGCAGCTGTAGAGAGAAGCTACGACAATTGATTGCTTGGATCTTGTGTTTTATGATCATATGTAGGTCCCCATTTATAAACTCGTTAATAAGCATTAATATAAGGTGACCAGATTTCTGAAATGAAAACCAGGGACATTTCCTAGTTCAGTGGTCAAAATATCACTTGTCATTATCTACGATTTTATATACATTGGTGTTTGAGGCTCAAACTGAAAACTATTTTGTTCATTCAGACAATATAAAACAGCTAACCAATATATCAAAATGGACATATATACACACACACACGCGCGCGCGCACAGCGAGAGAGAGAGAGATGATGATGATGACCAGCCTTCTAATGACCATCAACTGACAATCATCAGCTCAGCATTAAAGAATTAATGTTGAGACTCTGTTCACAGACGGATTCTTTTATTTTTTCACTTGTGAAAAGTGATAAGTTAACACTAATTGTATTATGTTCTGATTAACAGCAGTAAAAAAATGGCATTAAAATATAATATATATAATATATATAAGGTATCACAGTTTGTTTTCTAATTTTAAAGCTTATAGTGAACTTTAAATGATTTGGATATCTACAGTTCTACATATAAATACACAACATAAGATCGGCCCCTCTTTATTATTTGGCCGTCTTATGCCCCCAAGAATCGCTATAAAGTCATCACAAAAATCAAAATGGACAATTCTTATTTTTATGAAACATTACAGTTTATTATAATTTATCTGTGCACATTATTATTTTTATAGAATATTACAGTGTTATAAATGATTTATCAGTGCACATAATTTATATTAATTCATGTGCCTTTGTAATCTTTAATCAAAACAAATTCCTTGCAACTCTTCTTCTGATTCTGAGTCCAAACAACCATCGATTAAATCATCAATGTTTCATGTCAACTTTAAATTAGATGTTTATTTTACAGAGCCCTGAACATGACATGTGGAAGAAAAAATTCATATTGTGCCACAAATAAAAAAAAATTGTTCCCACGACTTGGCTGTGGCCACATTTTATTAATTTGTTTATTTAATCATAATTTGTTCATAAAAGAAAAAAAGGAAAGGAAAAGAAAAGAAAAGAAAAACAGGGTTTTAATTCAAGCCAAGCTTACACACATAAAAACAAATTCATCAGTTAGAAAACTATTCATCCATTCATCTCATTACAACCAAATTTACTATTACAGCAAGAATAGGCAATGTTAAAAACAAAACCAAAAATAAGTGTATAATATGTTTTAATTTTTTGCACAAGCACAAAGATTTTGACGGGAAGCAAAGGGAAGAGACCAATAGCAAGTCATTCTGTCTTTTAGCTTCTGTTTTTTTATTAGAGCATTGAGCCAGGAGAATCAGAGACCAATCATCTCACTGGAGAGCCCAGTCCTTCTAGTGTGCCAGTCAGCAGAAAACATACAGACATGATACTAATCCGATATATCTTTAAACCTTCCTCCATTTAAACAATAAAAACTTTGTCTTTTTTTTTATTCAAAATAACACATGAGCATTGTTGGTACCTGGAGACTATGTCTCTTCATCTCTGCTATATACGAATAAGGCACTGAATGTTTCCCCATATTCTCTGTAGGTTGACCAGAAAGCCCAGGAAATAAAGGACTAGAGTGACAATCTACAGGAAAGACAGGAAAGAAACAATTGCTGATATATTTCAATAGCCTCAAATACCACAGATAATTGTATTTCTTAAGTCTCAAGTTAGGTGTTTTTATTGAAGTGTCCAGAAAATGTTCTTGAAAACTGACTGAGACTGTACATGTTCACATTAGTAGACGATCATACCTGTGAAGTGCTTAAGCCATTCTTTTCACACACAGCCGCTTTTCTGATGTCTCTGCAACTGTCTGCTTGTCCGCAAGTGTCTTCTGTAGGGATACTTGAAGTTGTGGCCTAATGGTTAGAGTGTTGGACTTGCAATCCAAGGGTTGTGAGTTCGAATCTCGGGCCGGCAGGAATTGTAGGTGGGGGGAATGCATGTACAGTTCTCTCTCCACCTTTAATACCATGACTTAGGTGCCCTTGAGCAAGGCACTGAACCCTGGGTACTGTAGCATAAATGGCTGCCCACTGCTCTGTCTGTGTGTGTGCACACACACCTTGGATGGGTTAAATGCAGAGCACTTTCACTTTTCTGTGGTGTGGGATTTGTCATCTCAGAAGCCTCTGATTTGAGACCCTGATCTGGTTCAGGGTCTGCACTGCACAGGGAAGATACTGTTTTTGAAACATATTGAAGCGAGATCAAACTAAATATGCTAAAAGACTTACTTTTCAATAAGATCTTGTAAGGCCTATAAAGCAGAGGTAAAAAATATATATCAAACATCGGATACATTTGACATTCAAAATATAAGAGTACAGAGGAGCCCTAAACAAAAGTTATAGTACCTGAACAAAAGAAGCCATCTCTGGGTCCTCTAAGGCATTCTGTGCTGCCTGGATCAACTTTGAGTTTGTGTCTACATGCTCACTGTATGTTTGCTGTAAAGACTGGGTCCAGCCAGTCTTTTCTTCCTGCTCAGAAGTGATTTGTTGGGTCATTATCTTATGACGTTCCTCCAGAATGGCAGACAAGTGATCAAACTTCTCAGACAAAATCTGTTTCTGGATCCTGCTGCTTTCCTGTCAAAGTGACATTTTGTGCATTAATTGATAATTTGTTTGTAGTTAATGTTTTTTTTAGTAGGTTTTCAGACTTTGCTTCTTTGGTCTCCACAAACGACTGTGTTCAATTATTTGTTAATGAATTAGATGCACTCTGCAATAAATATTAAGCTTCTCTTCTTCATGATCCGCACAACTGAACAGTGCAGGAGGCTTTGGTAGAGGCCTAGAGCTGGAATACATTGACATTAAAATAAAAGTCAGTTAAGTTGTCCAAAAAAGGCACCATATAGCAACAAACAATGGGTATCACCAGATCATGGGTGAAAGGGCCAATTTATGGCCACAAAAATCTAGCCCTGAAATTTAAGTTGATTATCTTCCAATCATCATTTAACTATCATTGCTTTTTAAGTTTTGCAACAACAGTGAAAACTACAGAGCTAACATTATTAAACTTAGCATGCTATCATTTTACTAAGGACATATAGAGTGACAACTGATATTTAGATGAATTTTATGCAAGAATTCTTCTATACTGTTATAAAAATCTGACATAAGCAACTGACATTACAAGCTATCAGTTAAGTTTCATCTACCTTTTTGGTCTTATAAATATCAGCAACTGCAACAGATTAAATTTTTTTTGTTTGTTTTGCTCAGTTTAGGAGCCCAAATATGGGCTCCATATTCTAATATATCATCAGAGCCATAAAAGCCTTAAGTACAGATTGCACTTGCAAAGAAACTTTAATATTTACTATATCATCTTTGTTGACAACAATTATTTAACACACCCCTGATCTGACCTATCGGACTCCTGTTTGTAAACATCAATACTGTTCTCCACGAGTAAATTGTGCTGCAGTCCATAAACTCTATGACGGTCCAATACAACCTCATGCTGACAGGAAGGACAGCGAAAACGTCCTCCAATTCCAACCTGGAAGAGAGACGGCTGCACATCTTACTCAGCATGCTGTTCTTCAGCCGTCAGCAGCATTTGTGATATTGTACAGTATCGACTGACAATTGAAACCCCTTTACATAATTAACTGCATATGTATTTTTAAGGAAGAAAATAGAAATGGCTAGCACAGTTAACTATCATCACCACTTGGTTAGACTAATTGGACTTTCATGTACCTCTCTACATCGTGTGCCTTTCCAGGGTAAGATGATCTTACACAGTAGTCTGATTCTGTGCATGTGTGTGTCTATGCTTTGCTCTGTGTGTCCTGTCTTAATCAATAGAGACAGGTGTATGAAACAGAGTTTACATACAGAGGAGCTGGAGACTGATCTTAACAAGTATCCTAAAATAGCCACTCTACTCTTTAATAGCTCTCAGCTGCTGAGGCTTATGGATCCAGTGCGAATAAGAGCATCATCATTGGCTCAATTATTATATGATGTTGTAAGGCATGATGGAACTGGATGTTCCTCCGAAATAAAGAAGGTGTCTTGGTTTCAGTTTCAGAGTGACAAATATTATTTTAATGAAAAAAAAAAAAAAAAGTTAGCTTAATATGCTTTACCGGTTTATGGACCAGAATTGAAGGCTGCATTATCATTTGAATTTCTTGTAATTGTAATTCAGCAAATGTCCCATCAATCCAATTCAGATGTTGATTCAACTTCTTGTAAGTCCATTTTTAAATTCATGGACATTTATGACAAGCAGGCCTTTTTCTTAAATAACTTTTTTGTCCAACCATGACTCTTTAAAGAACAGGGATAAACAAGCAGTTTCAGTGTTCCTTTGAACACAACCCAATTTATACATCAGCATAATGTGAAGGATGATATGTAGAGCTATCTGATAGATGTGATGTGATAAATGTGTGATGTGATGGCATCTGAAAACACTAAGATAAGCATGCAGATAAGAAGGTGCAGTTAGAGATGGGAAATTTTCTCCCATTGGCCACATGACAGCAGCTTGGCTTTTAACCTTTGCCTATGAGGAGGTGTAAAGGAAAACTGGTGAGGTATTAAAGTTAATTTAGGTGCCGAGGAAGAGAAGGTTTATACTAAGACATAGAGCTGTTACACAGAGGATCTATATCACTGGAATGAAAAATAAATAAATAAAAAATAAATTCCAAGATGTTCAATGATAAAAACATTCACAGCCAATGACAATCCATCCTTTAAAGTGTTTAAAATGTCAGAAGACAGAATGTTATAATCTAGTAATAATATAGTTAACGTTATTGGTGTGAGGGGGGCTTTACATGTTGTTGACAATCCAATTTAGCAAATTTACTTAAAACATATACATATACACTCACCTAGAGGATTATTAGAAAAACCGACCCACTTTATATTAAGTGGCCTTAACTACTATGTACTTACATTTTAATTAATAATTTAGTACAATGAACTTATTGTGTACATACATGTTTTTACATTGTACTTATATCATAAAAAACTACATGTAATTACATCTGTATTTAATTTCTGTAATTACATTTATAATTACACTGTTGACCCATACTTTACACCTTAACCCACCCTTAAACTTACCCATACCTCCAACCCTCTTCCTAACCTTACCCCTATCCCACCTCAATAGCAGCAAAAGTGTTTTACAATACAATATGAACACAATAAGTACATTGTACTTTTTTTTTATGTAACTACATAGTAGTTAAGGCCACCTAATATAAAGTGGGTCCGAAAAACCTGTTCAGTTTCTCATTAATGCAATGATCTAATCAACCAATCACACGGCAGTTGCTTCAATGCATTTAGGGGTGTGGTCCTGGTCAAGACAATCTCCTGAACTCCAAACTGAACGTCAGAATGGGAAAGAAAGGTGATTTAAGCAATTTTGAGCGTGGCATGGTTGTTGGTGCCAGACGGGCCGGTCTGAGTATTTCACAATCTGCTCAGTTACTGGGATTTTCATGCACAAACATTTCTAGGGTTTACAAAGAATGGTGTGAAAAGGGAAAAACATCCAGTATGCGGCAGTCCAGTGGGCGAAAATGCCTTTTTGATGCTAGAGGTCAGAGGAGAATGGGCCAACTGATTCAAGCTGATAGAAGAGCAACTTTGACTGAAATAACCACTCAATAAGACCGAGGTATGCAGCAAAGCATTTGTGAAGCCACAACACGCACAACCTTTAGACGGATGGGCTACAACAGCAGAAGTCTGATGAGTCTTGATTTCTGTTGAGACATTCAGATGGTAGAGTCAGAATTTGGCGTGAACAGAATGAGAACATGGATCCATCATGCCTTGTTACCACTGTGCAGGCTGGTGCTGGTGGTGTAATGGTGTGGGGGATGCTTTCTTGGCACACTTTAGGCCCCTTAGTGCCAATTGGAAATCGTTTAAATGCCACGGCCTACCTGAGCATTGTTTCTGACCATGTCCATCCCTTAATGACCACCATGTAACCATCCCCCCGATGGCTACTTTCAGCAGGATAATGCACCGTGTCACAAAGCTCGAATCATTTCAAATTGGTTTCTTGAACATGACAATGAGTTCACTGTACTGAAATGCCCCCCACAGTCATCAGATCTCAACACAATAGAGCATCTTTGGGATGTGGTGGAACGGGATCTTCGTGCCCTGGATGTGCATCCCACAAATCTCCATCAACTATAAGATGCTATCCTATCAATATGGGCCAACATTTCTAAAGAATGCTTTCAGCACCTTGTTGAATCAATGCCACGTAGAATCAAGGCAGTTCTGAAGCGAAAGGGGGTCAAACACAGTATTAGTATGGTATTCCTAATAATCCTTTAGGTGAGAGTACATAGCACATAGAAAACATTTGTTTATGAAGGAAACTGGCAGCTCATGTATATATGAACTGTATGTATATCAAGTGCACAGTTGCTATTTTGAGAAATGATCATCTTACCAAAGGCTTGAAAAAGTACTTGTAAACATGTTTCAGATGGTTAATACAAAATGTTTTTACATCCACACATAAACCATCATCCTGTGTGTGACTTGGTTCACACCTGGTACAGTTCATTGGCACACTTGCGGCAGAGGTTGTGCAGACAGGGCTTAATAACCACAGGTTTTCGTGAAGACCTCCACACAGATGAGTTGTTTCTCCAGCGTCCACAAAGAAGGGTATTTGTGCTAAGAGTGTATATCCAGTGGAAGAGACATGGCTATGTGCCTTCGCTGACCCCACACTCTCTGGAGACTAAGTTAGGAGAGCGAAACCACAGCTCGGAATAAAAGACACCATCGTCTTCATGTCTCTGTGTTGTGTGTTTGCCTGATCGCTCAGGGCAGCAGGCAGTCACTCTGCCCCTTTGCAGCCGGAAATATGTGTGTGTAAATGTGTGAGAGGGAGAAGGTGTCTGGTTTCTTGCTGGATCACTGGGACAACCCCTACCCTTGATCAGTTGTGCCCATATCAGGCCTCATCTTCAGTTACTCCAATCATTCATGTCTGCAGTCTCGAAACAACCAACAAGTCAATAAAACCAGAACAGCTGCAGTATTAAGAGGAAAGTAAGGAGTTTATATAGTGTACTTGAAACCTTTTAACACAAAAACATACACAAGTGTGTACAAAGTGCATTTGAGTTGGGAAAAGACTGAAAAAGGGTCATTTTAATATTTCACACAATTACTAGTACTGTACTTATTCATTAGAAGCTACATAAAATAATAGTTGGCAATAATAAAACTTCAGTCATTATTTACTCACCCACGTTGTGTGACTTTCTTCATTCAGTAGATGTTTAGAAGAATGTTTCAACTGTTTTTACCCATTCAATGAAAGTCAATGGGGTCCAAAACAACTCGTTATAATATCCCTGTAAGCATTTGAAATGCAGCATTTGTATATTGTATTTTGCAGATCATCATTTCCTTTGCACAAATACACACATAAACACATATACTTCTTTGTTTGTTTCCTTCACATTTATTTTACAGCTGTAATTCAGACCAATTATCCATGTTACTACTCTGACACATTCATGCTACAACAATTTCAGCTGATTTATTCAGAAAGCACAAACGAATTCAGCCATCCTGTACAGTACAGTCATTTACACATATTGAACTATGTAATTTATTAAAAACATAGGACAAGAATAAATAAAATATTGTTTCTCATCACCGTGTTTATACTATTCCCTTCATTTTAACATGATTCTGTTTAGGTGTCGCATTCACACACCATGCTGCATTAGTTCTCTTTTTCTTAGATCGGAAGCAAGAGGAAGTCAGATCAGTGTTTTTTTTATGATCATGAATGAATGAATACAACAAATAAATGGAAAGGAAAACTGGGATAACAAACCAAAAACAGATCAGAACAGAGCTAGTGTTGAGAAATAATATTTTGCAAATAAAAAGTGTTACACATTGTGAACAGCTCAGCCTTCGAAACATGATCACTAGGTACAGAGTGGTTTAAATAATCTGCCTAATGACCATATTCACAATGTGATCCTAAACAAATAAAACACACACATTTGGGGTAAACTACACAGGTTTTCCCATACATCCTGGTTCAAGTGCATGTAAATGAAGGTAAGCACAAACAGGGACAGCTATACAGCTAATCCATTTGAAAGAAATGACATATTTAAACACAAAACATACAGTAGAAGATAATACAGTGATTAAATTAAGTTCTCAATTTCAAACAGCACACACACACACACACACACACGCACAGAAATGAAGGTTTCCTACACTGAAGTCTAAGCGTACTCCAATCAAAAATAATAAAATAAAATAAATAAAAAATATGCATGTATTCTGAGTGATTAAAGAAAAGAGAATATCTTAAAAGATAATTAATCGCTAAGGATTTGTAGAACATTATTATTTTATTTTTTTTAGCTCATGAAGAGCAATATCCAATCACAAAAATATTTTGGTTGAACTTTATTTTACTGTACATGTTCTTAAAGCGCTGAGCAAAGGTAGAAAACGTATGGAATGGATATTTTCATTAATTTTAATTTTTTTATTTCATATCGGTGAATGCACCAGCATGAATCATTTTTGTCTGAAGGATCACACAGTTAATCATATTTTCTGGCGTAATAACAGTAATAATACTGTTAATGTGTATTTACTAATATTATGTTGACCTGATTACGTTAAACCATGGCACTAGGGAACGAGATCAAATTACGGGTACAAAAAAAATACTGTCCAGACCACCACTATCCAGAACCAGAGTGGTTTAAAAAATTTTTTTTTTTTTTTTTTTTTTTTTTTAAATGATGCATCAACTAACATTTTGGGGTCAGTGTGAAACTGAATCAATTAAAGAAAATCACTGATGTTACTGAATTATATGGGAAACATACTGTATGTTTTGTTATCTCTTTACCCACAATCCTCCTGTGCTTGTATTGAACCCAGCTTTGTGGAGATGGGCTTATGCTTTCTGAAACCACAAATCTCAAGGAATGCAATCACTCTTTACCTTAGCAAATCCTTGAGAATACAGACTGAAATACAAAACACCTGTTCAAGATTAAATAACCCAGCACAAAGCTATGTGTTTGTATTTATCTGATAACCCCAAACTCCTGTTCCAGTGATCAGTCATGGGCACACACACACACACACACACACAACCAAACACACCACTACCACAGTAAAACATGTGGCTGTAATTGAGCACAGCCAAGCACTGCATGATTATATTTGACAGTACATGTCCACCGGATGCCATTAACATGAGAGACAGCTCACATAAACATACACAACAGGGACTACTCTACACTGCCTTATGGTTTACAAAAATATAATATAATGTAATAAACAACTGAAAACCAATTCCTGGTGAAGTAATGAAACAGTATGAACCTTAAGGATTATAACTTGGACATAGTGTGATGTAAGGATTATAACTTGTATAGTGTGATTTCTGCTTAATAAAAATGGCACAGGTCTGAATGTTAAAAACAACCCAGAACAGTGTTAATGATGCGATTGTAAGGTTTGTGCCAATGAGAGCCAATCAAATGCATGGAAAGGTAAATATGGAAAGTTAGTGGTCAGTAAGTTTCTTTTTTGGGAGTCTTACACTCACCAAGTCTGCATTTATTTTAACATTACTCAGTAAAAACATTAACTTTGTGAAATACTGTTAATTAAAATAACTTTTTCTATTTGAATGCATTTTAAAATGTCATTTATTCTTGTGATGTCAAAGCTGAATTTTCAGCATCATTACTCCAGTCTGCAGCGTCACATGATCCTTCAGAAATCATTCTGATTTGCTGCTAAGAAAACATTTTTACTATTATCAGCGTTCAAAACAGTTTAGCAACTTAATATTTATGTGTTAAGTACTCTGGATGCACATAAAGCTCAAAAGAATGGCATTTGAAATATTTTGTAACGAATGTCTGTACTGCACTTCTGATCAACTGAATGTATCCTTTCAATAAAAATAATAAATAATAAAAAAAAATTACTGACCCCAAACTTTTGAACGGTAGTGTCTGTGTGATAACTAAGCAAGCTTCAACAATCATTATGATAGCTGAATATACTAAAGCATACAAAAATACTTCCTTGTGACCTGCTGTCATGCTTCAAATAAGATTGTTACAATTATTTTTACTGTTTAGGTAGACAAATGCAGTGTGATAACCAGTGCAAATTGCACAATAAGAGCTGAAGCTCGAATCATAGCAAGATGAAGCTCGAATCATAGCAGGAAGACTGTATGGACACTGTCAGAAAGTCCTTTGTGTGTGTGTGTGTTGAGTATAACTGCAGTAGGTTTGGGGATGACAGAGGTTAAAGGCAAATAAAATATAAACTGACTTGTACAGTGGAGCGTTTCAGGTTTTCCAATACAGTAACTAACTAACCACTCCTCCTCTTTCCTCTGGATCACCAATTGCCCACCGTGACCTCCTCTGGCATGGTGGTCCCGTGTGTGTGTGTGTGTGTGTGAGAGAGGTTTAATAGCTGGCGTCTGTCCGGTAGCTGGTGTGGTGAGAGTCTGCGGTCAGCTGAGTGGTCTCTGTGGCAGAGGACGGCTGCATCACGATGGGACTGCTGCCATCTGTGGAAACACACACCAGTGTCACGAAGCTTTATAATAAGAGCAGCTCACAGCTCAAACTGAAGCGCGTTGCTAAGCATTACAGGCACGATAGTGAGTGCCAGGAAGCCACTTCAAATACTGAACAGACCTTTCACTGGCTAAACAAACAACCTGAAGTGAAACTGGCAAAAAATATTGGGTAGAACTGGATTTTATTAATCGGGATTTGATTGAAACCAATAATATTATTGACCCACCTGCACGGCCTTAGTTATGTCCGCAGAAAAAGAAAGGTTTTCAGATACAGATAAAATGATGACATTGTGATGAAAGATTATGAAACAATCATTATTCTTTAACAATAAAATGCACTGAACTGCGCTGTGGACATTTATTAAAAACCCAATGAAACAATTTGATTAACGCAGTTATAGTTCCAGATGCATTTCCTATTGAAAATCCAGGAAGTAGAGGAAGTAGAATAACAAAACAAACAAACAATACAACAATAAAACTCTTAACAAGGGTTAGTTAAATACACACCACCAAACTAGTTATGTAACTAATATTTTAATAAATTATTTTCAAGTTATGACCAGAAAACAATATTATATTAATATATATTATTATTATTATATATATTATTACAATATTATTATAATAAAAATTCATAATGTCTAAAAAATAAATAAACAAGAAAAAAGAAAACACTAGAAACTAAACTTTTAGACACAACATTTTATTATTATTATTATTATTTTGATTACATTTAACAGTGTTACTCTAAAGCAACTGCATAGTTCTTATTTGTCTAAATATTGTTTTAAATAATCAACATTTAAAAGAAACATGCACTCATGTTTCATAATTCTTTTTTAATTATAATTTCAATGTTAATAAAGTAAAATAAACCAAGTGGATTTAGGTTACATATTTTGCATTTCTTGCAGAACTGCATTCTTTGCTACATTTTGTTATTCATATGACTAAACACTGAAATAATTTATGATTTAATGAAAATGTATAGCTAATAAAGAAATTAAGTCATAAAATATTAACATCTTATTTAATCTTCTAAAATGTAAACAAATGAAAATTTAACGAATCCAAATGACCTTTTTTAGCAACAAAATGCTGCACAACAGAGCTTTACAGTTCAAATGAAACCTCAATACTGTTGAACCCTAAATAAAGCTTAGCAGCCAAGTGTGTCACACCAATCTTTTTACTTTTAACAGTTTACAGAAAAAAAGGAAAAAAAAAACCTGAAATGAAAATTAACATTACCATATATGAATGGTATTAAAAAGCTAACAGACATGGACTAATAGCCACAAAACTTCCATTTTTATTTCAGTTAACATTATCATATTTATTTGGTTGTTGTGCATGAATGTGTGTGTCAGTGTGTCTCACCTCTCTCATCAGACTGCAACTGAGCTTCCAAGTCTTCAGGAGACACATAGAAGTCCGGCTCATCTGTGTGAGGAGGATGAGGTTTACACTTCCCACAGCAGCAGTTACAGCAGCAGCACAGACAGCAGCAGAAGTAGCAGCCTGTGGCCACACCGCAGAACAGAAACAAGGCCTGGCCAGAGAGGGAAAAGAGAGGAATTCAACAAGATTTACTACATCCACTGCCATCTTAAAGCTTGGGGTCAGAAGTCTCTTATGCTAACCAAGGTTTTCCCTTTTAATATATTATAAAATGTGATTTATTCCTGTGATATCAAAGCTGAATATTCAGCATCAACACTCCAGTCTCTTTAGTGTCACAAGATCCTTCAGAAATCATGCTGATTTGCTGCTCAAGAAACATTTCTTCTTCTTCTTATTATTATTATTATTATCAATGCTAAAAAATAGTTCTGCAGATTTGTATTGTGTCAAAACTGTTGATGAACAGAATTTTTAAAAGCACAGAATGTTTTTGAAATATAAATAGTTTGTAACCTTTTAAATGTCTTTACTGTCACTTCTGATAAATGTAAATGTATTCATTTCTTAAAATCTAACTCCAAACTTTTGAATGGTAGTGTGTCTGTGTGTCTATATATGACTAACCTTGGCCCACCAGCTGGACAATACAAAGTACGTGTTAACGTTCTCCTCTCCAAACTGTTCTGCCACGTAGAGGCCCAGAGATCCGTATTTGTCGTAGATGTTGCGTTTGGTGGGGTCTGACAGAATGGTGTGAGCGTTGTTGATTTCTTTGAATTTCTCAACTGCTTCTGGATTGTCAGGATTCTTGTCTGGGTGGAACTTCAGAGCTAGTTTTCTGGAAATCAGAAGAGCAGAAACAATTTCACTTTTTAACAATGAATGCAACCGTTACCTTGTCTGGCACTCTTGCATGTCTGCTTTTAGGTTAAACTATGATTATGTTAAAAATTTACCTTTTTCAGAGACTTGTGTTGATGTGTTAACACAGTTATTAACATTCAAATTAAGCAAGGACCCCCCCCCCACTCAATATTTTTTTTCCTCTTTTGGAAAGTCATAGAAATGCTAAATGTTTTTATTTTTATTTTTTTGCTATTGGAACCAACAGGAAAAATTCTAAATGCAAAAATGATATTTGTTGTAGTTTCCATTGACCACTATAGAAGTTCACCTGACTATGGCGACTTCCGCTTCTAATAACTCCATGGTCTATTAACTAGCTACTATTATTTAAAAATAGCATGTGAAACACCATTTTACTCAAACATTATTTCACAATAACTGTTGGCAAATGTAATCGGTCATGAGTATTCATGCATAGAAAAAATATACATACTGTTCACAGTATGCATAATACATAAATAAAACAGCAGTTGTAAGAACAGGAAGGCAGAAAGTTTACATGAACATCCAGAGGAAGTGAAGAAAAGTTATGGCGCACCCTAGTGGATTTAATTGGATATGAAAATGGATAATTCACTCAGAAATGCCATCATTTACTCACCCTCACTTTCCAAACTTGTATAACTTGCTTTCTTCTGTAGAAATCCATACAGGTTTGGAATGACATTATGTTGTGTAAACGATGATAGATTTTTCAATTTTGGGTGTACTATCCCTTTAAGACTTTATGAATTTTTTGTTTCCACGCATAATGGAAATTAATTGTAAAATTACAAAATATATAACAGAAGGAAAGAACCCCCACACTGAAAAGATGCGGTGCATTTTCTCCACTCTTTTCAATGGCGATGTCAGAACAGTCCTGCTAGGTCTCACCTGTAGGATTTCTTGATGTCTTCTGGTGCGGTGTTCTTATCGACTCCCAGGACCAGGTATAGTGATTCTCCTGCTGTGGAGAGTGAACGCTGTCTCTGCTGCTCCGCCATTACTCACACACACTCCCCTCACACCACAAGCACTTCCTCTGTCTGAAGAGAAACGCAGAGAAACATGATATACGTGCTGTATGTAGTCCTGCTTCTGCATCTTTTTGTCTTTTTCGAACAGCAGCATAAGATACAAAAAATAGAGGCAGACACATACTTGCCATCCCAGGGATATGGCACTTTATTATCATTACACACTATTTCTGTTAATCTAAAACCCATTACCCATACCCTTTAGTGCAGCAAAACACAGAGTAACACTTATGACATCAGTGAGAGTCACAGGCTCATCGTTTCCGCAAATGTCCCTGTTCTGAGTCAGTGCATTCATGCCGAGGTCACAGCTGAAAGGAGTCATGTGACTGTAGCAGTTAGAGAGGAAGGGAGAGATGATGGTTCTCTTTTGGGTGTGGCGTTCTTTACCATGTCTGACCCTTGTTTTGGTATACTATCTATATACTACACCTGGTGTGACAGATAGAACTAATGTTCCCCTAAGCATAGTATGTTGAAATAGTACGTCAAAGATGCTAGGTTTTTCAAATATGTATTATCAAAAATGAAAAAGACATAGGGCGGATTAATGTGAACTCACAGGGGTAGAGCTTAAGCAAACTGAATTATTGGAGAGGTCACCAGAGAGACGTCTGTCATCTTCACCAGAAGATCAAGTGATTGATGACGTTTTGATTAAACATAACCAGGTTAAAAAAATGGATGTGATATGTACAAAATATTATATCCTTATATGTACAATATTTAAGATCCATAATCAGCATTTAGAAAACAGATCAGGTATATTTTAATTTCATGCTGACTTTAATGTATAACTTAAACGTTAGGAAAATTCTAATGTATTAAACAAGCTATCAAAATTATAACAGAGAATGTCTTATTACTGACATACTGTATGTACTTTCCCCATCACCAGTATCATTCAATATGACTATAAAATAATACAAATTATGTTTTGTTTTTTGTTGATTATGGTTATGTTTTTTTTTTTTTTGGTGCCATTTCTGTGCATTCAACTCATAAATTCAATCTTTCTGGCAAGACTTAAATCTAACACTACATCAAGCAACAAAAAATACAATGTTGAGCTTTTCAAAATTGCAAGCATAAATCTGATTATGCACATTTTCCCCTCTTTTTAAGTTCATTAAGCTCACTTTATGCAGACGGACAAATACTCTGGCAGAGCCAGTCATTATCTATGTGATTGTATGTCAAGTATGTGTTCAAGTGAAAACACACAGAAAGAGAGAGGGAGACACACAGGGAGGATCAGAAGTTATGACCTTCAGTATGAATCAAAGACAATTAACCCATTAACCCAGAGTAATTCAGGTTAAGACACCTCCACACAAAATGGCTTTCAGGAGAGGAGACGTTTCACTGCCACAAGAGGCCAATAAAATGACCAATAATATGCAAAAAACACACTTTTGACGACTCTTGAGTAAATGAGTGCAAACGTCTCTTTTCTTCCTGTGCCGTGGTGAGAGAGTTTCGCCTCCTTTCGAGGCTAATCGTGCAGCTTGTCAGCGAGTATTAGCAGATTAGTATTAGCGGAGCATCTGAATAAGTGATGGGTTATTTCTGTCCCTTCTCAAACCCTGTGTGCTTCTTCAACCTGGACACTCCCATAATTCCTCCAGGTGTGATACACTTATGGAGCGTGTTTGAGTGAGATGTGTTGGGCTTCTGAATTAATATAATTGACAATCAATCAATTAATCAATTAATCAATCAATCACACCCTGAAGAAAGGACCAGAGTCTAGGGACCTCAATAGGGCTGGGTAAAAAAAAAAAATTATTATTTGATAAATCGTTTTTTTTTGTGGTCGATTCAAAATCGATTCTCAAAGGGCACGAATCAATTCTGTTCTGACTTTTTTCAGCATACATTTTTCATCTTGCATCAATTCTATTGTATATATGTTACAATTATATGCATTTGAAAATTAGAGATGGGTTCTGTTTTAATGTACCCAAGTGTACCTAAAATAAGAGTTTAATTTACAGGTTTGTGGCTCTTAATTTTTTTGTATTACATCTATATTCATTGAGTTAAATCGAGAATAGAGTATCGAAAATCGAATCGATTTGAGAGCTTGTGAATCTAAATCGAATTGATCTGGAACATCTGAATCGATACCCAGCCCTAGACCACAATATCATAAACTGTATCTAGAATCACATGCTGTCAGAGGATGTACTGCATTTGATGAATTGCATTCTGTAAGTACACTTCAGGTAAAAAGTTACACTGTAGGTTGGGATGTGCAAGTCTCTTATGTTGACCAAGGCTGCATTTATTCGATCTAATTTATTCCTGTTATGTCAAAGCTGGATTTTCAGCATCATTACTCCAGTCTTCAGTGTCACATGATCCTTCAGAAATCATTCTAATATTCTGAATTGCTGCTCAAGAAACCTTTATTATTATTATTATTATTATAAGTGTTGGAAAAAAAAAAAAAAAAAAAAAAAAAAAGGTTTTTTTGCTGAAACCCTGATCCATTTTTGTCATGATTCGACAATTGCAAAAAACACCACATTTTTTTAATTAGAAATCTTCTGTAACATTATAAATGTCTTTACGGTCACTTTTGATTAATTTAACGTAACCTTGCTGAATAATTTTACTTTCTTTAAAAAAATAATAAATTCTAGCAACATTTAGGTACTTGAAAGCCTCTTTTGCACCCCCCCCCCACCCCCAGCACACTAGCAACCACATTGCAATGTACTAAAAACTACTCCAAATCACATCAGTGCCAAACAAAAATGTGATTACTAACAGGGTTTTCATTAGTAAGGCTCTGCAATGCAGCCTTATACCGAAACACTACATCCGTCTCTCTTGCTCTCTCACACACTCCCTCCCCCTTCCTGTCTCTGCACCACCATATGGTCTGACTAAATCTTTAGTGGCCATCTCAGTCTCCTCAGCTTAATGAACATCGCTGTCCACGTCTTTCCTGGATTTATTCATCATATCAGCTTCTCTGTCTGGTCCCTCTGTTTGTGTTCTAACATCCTCCCACGTCACTGTTTGCATCCTCTTTTCTCTGTCTATCCGAGCAGGTGAAGTGATGTGGCTTTTTTGTTATGTGATGCAGGTTTTGAAAGGTCTGTTTGTAGAGGGATGGAATAGCAGGAGCGAGCGGGGCATGTTTGATGAGAGTCTGTTCACAATGAACAAATACACACATACACTAATAGTGCTGACGTACTGTCAGCCACATCTTAAAACTTTTATTAAATTAACAGGCATAGAAAGATTACTTGAAATAAAATAAAATTAAGCCTAACTGAAATCTAAAAAAAGATTGTACTTATTTAATTTCAGCTGGCTGCCAAGGCAAGATTTAAAAGGCATAATAAAAATTGTCACCCTATTCTTGTTCTAAACCTGTATGAATTTCTTTCTTCTGTTGAACACAATATAAGATATTTTGAAGAATGTGGGTAACCAGACAGTTGACTGTAGCCATTGACTTCCAGTATTGTTTTCTCCATAACATGAAAGTTAATAGCTACCAACAAATATTGGGTTATCTTTTCAAAATATCTACACACATTTTTCAAAAAAATCTTCGTTTGTGTTCAAAATAGGAAAGAAACTCATGCAGTTTTGGAACAACTTGAGGGTGAGTAAATGAAGACAATTTAAATTTTTACTGAATTATCCCTAAAAAAAATATATACACAAATAAAACTAAATAAACTCAATCATATATAAACTAATAACTCAAAATTAAAATGGAAACAGAAAATATAAAAATAAAATAGTTCAAAATATCATAAAACAAAAAACAAAAAAACCTACAATAGCATGTCACGGAGGTGCACAAAAGATCTCAAAGAACAGGAATAGAAACCAAACAGATGAAGAGATGTAGACATGCAGGCAAACCGCTGTGAGCAGTGACATTTTTATGAAGTCTCATGGTCTTGTGTTGATTACAAATGTATTACCATTTGTATCGTATCAGATTTGAAGAATCTAAGATCCACAAGAAGAATACCATGGTAACTCTCATGGAAATGTGTATTCCATTACAGTCCAGGATCACTCATTAGTGTTCATAATTTCATGTCATTTTTCTGCTTTCTGTCAGTCTTCTACATCCAAATACAGGACTATATAACAGTGAAATTATTTTCTGCTTCATTACATCATCAGGTTTGGCCAATTACTGCAAAATGGTATGTACAAGTTATCTAATCCAAAATATAATTAAAAAAAAACCTACAAATGTGCTAACAAGACAAATACACAGTCTAACAGAAGAGTGTCAGTCAGTGACAAAGATACTGTGAATATAGAAAAAGACCAACATCAGACAACATGCAAAACTGCAAACTAATCACTCAAAATCTCAGAGGGTTGTGACAAAACTAATGGCGCAAAAGGACACAGTGACTATTAAAATAATAACCAAATAACAGCTGTGATATTCAAATATACACTACAGTTCAAAAGGTCAGCAAGGATGCTTTAAACTGAACAAAAGTAACAGTAAAGACATAAGAATAACTGGGTTCATGAAAGATCATGCGACACTGAAACTGGAGTAATAAATTACATTTTAAAATATATTTTCTATATTAATCTTACAAACCCCAAACTTTTGAATGGTAGTGTACATTTTTTGACTGTGATGTTGTGATTAAGCAATGTTAAGCAAAGAGGGGACTTTTACTTCTCATTTCAGAAGTCTATGACACGTTACTGTTCGAACTGTATGAGTGGAAGTCTCTGTAAGACGCTCTGTCGTAGACTGCAGAGCTAGTTAGTCTGTGTTACTGGAATACGGACTAAACTAAAACCTTCACGAATCCTGGCACAATGGTGGGGGAAACAACTTCTAAAAAAAGTGCAGTTAATTAGCTAATGGAGTGCAATGGTGTCTCAGCAGGTCTTCTGAATGAGATGGACCACTCAGTTATGCAGCATATTCAGAAACTAGTGGCAAAATGGATAGCCGACCCACAGTGGCATTAAAAACTGAGATTTGGCAGATGAAATACATGCTAATGACAACAGAACACAGTGGAAGACTGAGCACTTAGGACAAACCAGGATGAAACAAAGATGAAACAAACTCTGAAACACACAGGGAGCGAGACAAGAAACATTAAAGGGTTAGTTCCCCAAAAAACACAAATTCTATCATCATTCACTCACCCCCAAACCCGTATGACTTTCTTTTGTGGAATGTAAAGGATTGGTTCACTTCCAGAATAAAAATGTATTGATGATTTACTAACTCCGTGCCATAGAAGATGTTCATGTCTTTCTTTCTTCAGTTTAGGGTTGTGCCGATAGACGATTGTATCGTGTATCGACGATAGTCAGAGATATCGACATAAGCAGATTTCTCTGTCAATAATAAAGACGATATTAGGCTTATTCTCCTATTATGTATTAGATTATAATAATAATAATAATAACTATTACTTTTATTAGGCTGCTTATTATAATTCGGCTATCAAACTGCCCAGCTATTTCACTTCATCACCGCATTTTACACACACGTGCGCGCGCGCAGGAGGATTAGAGCCTGTAGTCGTTGAAGTGGTCCTCTTTGACTCGTATAACTCATTAAATCCATGAAATGAAAGAGAAATAGAGTTGGTCCCACACATTTAATGGCTGCTACACGGCATCGCGCTCTTCTCAAACATGAGAGATTAACTCTTTCTTGGCGTTACAAATTAATTAAATACAAAATAATAACAAGGCGGCATAGCGAATTTATCATCCATAGTGGTTCTCACGTAGTCCTTCTCTTAAAGACTGATCATTTATAACACACACTATGTGGTGATGATGTAGAAGGACTATGTGAGAACCACTATGGATGAAAGTTCGCTCTGCCGTCTTGTTATTATTTTCATGCACACCGCACTATAATGTGATGCATGCAAAATACATAGTTTAGGCCGTTACAAAGTCTTCATCCACAAACAGATGTATATCATCTGCAGACATAAGGTATTTCATTGCACTTTAACAAGTAATCTGAACGGCCTATATATGTGCAATATTTTAAACGAGTCCTCATTAACTGAGTTTAATGCCACATTATGTTAGAATGCATCTCTTGTTTTTGTGGCGGGGCGTCAGTCTCGTCATAAAGCGCGCGGTCCAGAGCGATGTATGACTGATGCATCAGTTCAATTCAACTTACTCCAAACATATGAACTTACCTGTTTTAAATACTTTATATTTAATGTGTTCATTTATGCCCAATAATAGTGTTAAATTGCTGGACTTTAAATGAAATCTACTAATGATTTTCACCGTTTCGGACTTTACTGAACATTTAGACTGATAACTTGGAGCAGGACTTATTGTCACAGGACGCGTGATATGACAGTTGCGTCCGACTATATATGAACGGTGTTAAATACTGTGTTTTTATATTTAACGTTAGTTTATCAGTATGTTTGAAAGTATATTTTTTCGATTATTGCCGATTCCATAGGCTCTCTCTCGTGCACCTGCGCAGTTTAAAACACCAAATAGTTATACTATGAAAAGAACAAAGAGTCTCTCTCTTGCTCCACCTGGGCACGATAATATTGTGTATCGTCGATCTCACGGGCTGACGATATGATGATTTTAAAAATAACCATATCGCCCAACACTACTTCAGTTGAAAAAAAAATTTGGTTTTTGAGGAAAACATTCCAGGTTTTTTCAACATATAATGGACTTAAATGGGAGCCAACGGGGCTGAAGGTCCAAATTGAAGTTTCAGTGCAGCCTCAAAGGCCTTTACAAGATCTCAGACGGTGAATAGGGGTCTTTTGTAGCAAAATGATAGGGCATTTTCTTAAAAAAAAAAAAATTACATTTATATAATTTTTAACCACAAATGATTATCTTGCAATAGCTCTTTGGAAAGATCACATATGAAGTAGGTGAAAGTACCGACCCAGTTTTTACAAAGCGAATGTGCAAAGTCAGTTAAATGGCTTTTACAAAAAATTAAAAAAAGGTAAACCGTGAAGTTGGAGACAGAGCTAACCGCGTATGATCTTTCCAACGCGACTACATAATGTGTGAGGTTGCGGACACTATTGCAACTGACCAATTGTTTCACTACATAAGACCCCTATTCCTCGGCTGGGATTGTGTAGAGCCCTTTGAGCCTGCATTGAAACTGCAATTTGGACCTTCAGCCTGTTGGCCACCATTGAAGTCCATTATATGGAGAAAAACCTGGAATATTTTCCTCAAAAAAACTTATTAAATTTGGCCTTTAGAAACATGGCCTTTTAGATGACATGGGGGTGAGTAAACTATAAGGAAATTTTTATTCTGGAAGTGAACCAATCTTTTAGAAAATGCTTTGAAGAACCGCACTGGCACATTTCCGAGGAAGGTGAGTAAATTAAGACAGAATTTTCATTCTTGGGTGAACTATCCCTTTAAATGGCTCAACAACTTTTATACTGCAAAATCACTTAATTAAAAATTTACAATCAAGAAATTATGTAGCAGTTGAAGTACATTGAGTTGAACTCTACGAGAAAGAGAAAGTAGTGAGGTGGTTTTTATGGGTCACAATGCTGAACTCGTGACCACACATACCATGCATATTAACCATCAGTGAAATAGCATATAGTACACAGCACTGCCTGTTAAAGCCTTAAACCTAAGAATGGGTTGATATGGGTAGGTAAATCACAAGTCAAAGACTTGATAGCAATACAGAGTAAAGGACCTATCACTTCTCTGTCTGTCGAGATTAAGGGAAGCAAGCAGACCACTGTTTGAGATTGAGCAGCAACCCAAATCTAACAAATAAACGCAAAAACTGATGACACCCTGGTTGGAAGCGTTTCAATACTGATGCAGGCCAAACGATACTTTGTTGACTGACGGGTTGGAGATTTAGAGCCTTTAATCTCCCTGTTCTGCGCTCAGCATCCATATTGGTTTGTTTGTTAAAGGAAGGGTTCAACACATAGAAATTAAATCATAATGTATTTGTTTCAAATCTGTAACACTTCCGAAACACAAACGGAGGGTCAGAATAACAGCCGCTATATTTAACTGTATGGAAAATAAAATGCAATGACGATGAACAGTAACTGAATCTGTTGGTCTTTAACATTTGATTGTGTGTCCCAAGAAAATCAGTCACGCGACATGAGCCTGAGAAAATGATGACACACTTCTCACTAATGGTGGACTATGATTTTAATGCTGCTTCACCCGTCAGCACCGGGCTGCAATAAAACTTCCTCGCTAAAAAATGTACTACAACAGTAGGCTACTAATCCATGAGCAAGGGCAGCATACATGCATGTGAAGCAGGACTGAGACGCATAGATGTTCCTCTGGCTGCGTTCTCATTTCTTACCGTCTATGAGAGAAAGGAAGGTAGACGTGCAGTTCGTCAGTTCTTCTTAATTTATTTCCTATATGTGTAAAGGCCTTCAAACAGGAGTGTGTCAGCCTGCGGTGGTCAGATCCGGCGTCCGAGTCTTATGATCGCGGCCAGCGTCTGCTCTCAATGGGAGTCGTGAGCTGACGTCACGCTCGATCTAGAGAGGAAAATGGGCGGAAACAAATCAAACGGACACATTTCTGAACCTAAAGCGATCTCCTGAAAGGTTGCTGTGTTTTCAGTGTCAGAATTATTGAGGACAATTCATGACATAGTAAGATAATGCCGAGGTAAGTGCTGCTGGTGAAAACATTCCAAAATAAATAAATAAAGTAAAATGAATAAATAGAAGTTACAACGAACGCAAAACTTTACTGATTTCTACAATAATTTATTATATATATTAATTATTATTATTATTTTAAATGTAAGCAATACGCTATTAAAATACATTTGATCGATGGCCAATCCAAACAAGGTATAGCTGTAATCTCGTTTTCCTTAAAAATCGCGAGAGCTTAGTACGGCCTTTCTCCCTGAGCTGCTGGTGAGGAAAGTGTACACAATCAGGTAAAATTTAGATATTTTTGCATAATCGACTGGTTATTTTAAGTGTCGACAACGAATGGTAATATATAAAAGCTTGCAGAATATCCGTGGTCATTAACGTTTGTATGTGTCTGTTGTAACGGACATTTTTAAATCAGTTGTGATCTCCTCTCCAGCGGTACAGGCTTCAATGTTATGATACAGGCCTTTATAATTAGAGCTTCCGGTCATCACAAGCGAAAATGTCGCTTAACCTTGCTTAATTTCCATAACATTGTTACATTATATATTCTCATATTATATTAACTGATTCGTTATCCTTTTTTAGGGCTGGTTGTATTAGTGCCCTACTCTTTCTCTAATTAAAATATTTAAAAAGTAAATATTATGGTATGCGTTTGTGTGTGTGTGTGTGTGTATGTATAAATATATATAATTATTCTATATATATAAAATTATTCTATAATAATTTTTATGTACATTTTTTACTAATGTAGAACACTTCATGATGAGTTATGCTGAAAAGCCAGACGACATAACACGAGAGGAGTGGATGGAAAAGCTAAATAACGTTCACATTCAGCGGGCAGACATGAATCGGCTCATTATGAATTATCTGGTGACGGGTAAGAGATCAACTGACCACTTTTCTTTTTTCTCCTTCCATTGCAGCTTTAATACAAGTGTCAGAAGATCTGTTTCACACTTTGTTTGTTTTTATTTACACAGAGGGTTTTAAAGAGGCAGCTGAGAAGTTCAGGATGGAATCAGGTATTGAACCAAGTGTTGATTTGGACTCTCTGGATGAAAGGATAAAAATTAGGGAAATGGTGCTGAAGGGACAAATTCAAGAGGCCATTGCACTGATCAACAGTCTGCATCCTGAGCTGCTGGACACTAACCGATATCTGTACTTTCATCTTCAGGTAAAGCAGATTAATGACAATTGGCTTAATATGTTTAAGACATTTAGGGCTGTATTTTGACACAGAAGCCACCCTGCAGATGTAGGATTATGTCATTGCATAGTAAATAACAATTTATCAAACACATGAAAAGCATTGCTTTATCATTTAGAACCCAACAAAACAACTAAAAGATTTTATCTGATTTAAAAACTTGTATAAATTTATTCTGTTTTAAGTGCTCTGTTTTTTGGGGCCACTCTAAGTTGTGCACTGTTGGACTTTTATTTAACAAACTGGTTATTGACCTCAATATTAAATGTGTATTGTGAAATATGTTGTACTGTTTCACGTTGACGGTCTGATGTTAAATCACAAGGTAACGATTCCAAAGTTACAAGAAGTCAAATTTAACTGCTTTCCTCCTTTAGCAACAACACCTGATAGAGTTGATTCGCCTGCGGGAAACTGAGGCTGCATTAGAGTTCGCACAGACACAGCTAGCTGAACAGGGAGAGGAAAGCCGAGAGTGTCTGACAGAGATGGAGCGCACCCTCGCACTCCTGGCGTTTGATAATCCAGAAGAGTCGCCCTTCGGTGACCTGCTTAACATGATGCAGAGACAGAAGGTAACATTGGTTTTTCTATCTTATCTTAGATTTTTTATATATTATTATCCAGGGTATAAAATTAGCACCTGCCACCAGCCAGTTGGTACTTTTTATTCGTTGGCATTTTGATCCCATTTTGGTTTGACATTTTAAATAAAAACATTTTTTTTTTATTTGGTGATTCCAGCCCTGCAGGACATCAAAGTTCACTTTCAAGGCTAGTACAGTGTGAGTGCAGAGAAGCGTTTGGTTTACTTAAGCCCCTTTCACACTGCACGTCGGACCCGCAACATTCCCGTAACATTGCCTGGTCGCCTTCTGTGTGAAAGCAACCACGTCCCGGAATTGATTACCGAATTGAACCCGGGTCGGGGACCTAATAACATTGCGGTAATCCACACATACCGCTTAGAATTAAGGCCTTGGTCTCATCAGACCAGAGTCCTTCAGGTGTTTTTTTAGCAAACTCCATGCAGACTTTCATGTCTTGCACTGAGGAGAGGCTTCCGTCGGGCGACTCTGCCATAAAGCGCCGACTGGTGGAGGGCTGCAGTGATGGTTTACTTTCTATAACTTTCTCCCATCTCCTGACTGCATCTCTGGAGCTCAGCCACAGTGATCTTTGGGTTCTTTTTACCTATCTCTTTTTTTTTTTTTTTTTTTTTTTTTTTTAACTTTGGCCAGATCTGTGCCTTGCCACAATTCTGTCTCTGAGCTCTTCAGACAGTTCCTTTGACCTCATGATTCTCATTTGCTCTGACATGCACTGTGAGTTGTAAGGTCTTATACAGACAGGTGTGTGGCTTTCTTAATCAAGTCCAATCAGTTTAAACAAACACAGCTGGACTCAAATGAAGTTGTAGAACCATCTCAAGGATGATCAGAAGAAATGGACAGCACCTGAGTTAAATATATGAGTGTTACAGCAAAGGGTCTGAATACTTAGGACCATGTGATATTTCAGTTTTTCTTTTTAATAAATGTGCGAAAATGTCAACAATTGTGTTTTTCTGTCAATATGGGGTGCTGTGTGTACATTGAGGAAAATAAAATAAAAAAATTTCCCCGACTTTTTCCTCTTTGCTCCCCTTTGAGTATTATCTGCATATATCATTTAGTTTTATCTAAATCATGGTATTTGTAGAGGGTAATGAAGGGCATGATTCTTTCAGTCTGCCAGTAATTGACAGCGTGTGGTCTTTTATAACAGGTGTGGAGCGAGGTAAACCAGGCGGTGCTGGACTATGAAAACAGAGAGTCGACACCGAAACTTGCCAAACTCCTCAAACTGCTACTTTGGGCTCAGAACGAGTTGGACCAGAAGAAAGTCAAGTACCCCAAAATGACAGATCTTAGCAAAGGCACCATCGAGGACCCCAAGTGAAAACGAACCGGCATCTCTATGCTTACATTATGCGGGGAACAAAATGGACGATTTCCCTTTCCTTAACTATTTATATACTCAGTGACTGACACTCAAACATCCTTTTATCAAACTTTTGTTTTGTTTACTTGTTGCTTATCAGAGACTTTGCTTTAAATGGGCTATGGAATTGAGATTAAGATTTAAGGGTGACTCCTAGCCAAAATGGAAACACTTTTTATCACAAATGGACTTCTGTGATTTTTGTTACCACAATGTTTGACTTGCTGAGCTAAATTGATTGCATTTTAGCTCCTTTTTTTTTTTTTGCAGAGGATTATTGTGTTTCTATTTTGTTGGTGAATGTTCAGAAAGTCTACAAATATAGTTGAGGACTGAACCACACTATTTAGATTTACCTTCTATTTGACTGTGTCCACTGATGTGAGGTACCTACGGCACAACAGTGGTGTCATCAAGGACAGTGGATTGATTGTACCAGATAAACAGAGAACGAGTTCCGTGTGCTTTCACAACTTTTATTGGCAGTGCACACTGCACAGGTATACATTTTGTATGCGTGTTAAAGGGCCCCGTTAAAGAAAATCAGCCCTTTTTTGAGTACTAATGTTTATTGCATTATAATGTTATAAAGTCATGTGACATTGTTTTCTACTGTACATTGTCATAGTATTCTTGCTTACATTGACATTTAATTGTGATTTATCAATATTGCAGAGATCAAATTGCAAGCTTCTGAAGTCAGATGCTTTACATTGGTATTAAATATTAATATATATATATATATATATATATATATATATATATTTCTTTTTTTTTTTAATCCCCAAACTCTATTTGATTTTCAAAATTGCTGCTTTTGTTGAATGCTATGGCCAAATACTTATGCTGTGATGCCTAATTAGATGTTGCAGACAGTGTTTTTTTTTTTTTTTTTTTCTATATGGCAAATGAAAGCCCCATCTTGGCTGTATTATGACTGATTATTATAATTGTTTGCGACTGACAGGTAAAGATACAAATCAGAAATTACACTTCAAATTAGCTAAAATAAGAATATGGTATGGCAACTTGGACTTTGCCATATGAAAGTCTTTCTTTGGCAATGCAATATTATCCAGGTAATAAATTATTAACCTAGACTTGACTATTCTTTTCTCGTATATAATGAAGCACAATTCGATTAATGGACAAATTGTTCTTTTGAGTCGGTTCTTTTCAGTGAGTCGAATGAACCGGTTCACAAAGCGAATCTGAAAGAATCGTTCACTATGTATCTTCTATTAATAATGACAGTTGTCTCTATCAGACATGTCTGATTCATAATAAAAATGATGGATAATCTGATCGTAAGAACCATGGTAAGAACAGCTGGAGTGAATAAATTAACTAATAGCTTAGTAGAAATGTTTGATTTGTGTCTGACATTTTATCAACACGCATATGAAAGTTAGTTTAGATAAACAGAAGATAACCAAAAAGTGGAAAACTATTTCAGTCAAGAAATGTAAATGAATTTTAGTGTTGTTTACTGTAAAAGCAGGTCTGGGTTTGTTTTATGAGTTGAACCATGACTGGAGCAATCTGGACTGGTACGCGTATAATAAACACCATTAATAACATAAACCTACCTGAATGTTTAGCTTCTCAAGCCAGACTGCTCACATAATGACGCAATTGACGTAAAATAATAAAATAATCGTTTTTATGAGCCGTTTTTAAGTGAATTGTTCAAAATAATGTGCATCACTGCATCTGTAATAACTTGAACTTCGACACCATTAGTGATGTTGCCTCTAATAAATCTGCCCTTTAAAATATAAGATTCTCAGTTTCACATTCACGCTTTTAGATAGCCGTGCCTGAATTTCTATCGTTATGAGTGGAAGGGGCTGAGTCACGTTACTTCCTGGTTTAAAGAGCCAGTGGTTGGAGGAACTGCGTGGCTGAAAAAAGAAACTGACACGTGGATCATCATCAACACTTCAGGAATCAGGAAAAAGCTGAATTTCCTTCTTCTGCGTAATAGCAGCTGTGAAAGCTCATTTCTGTCAGTCGCCGGAGCGCAATGGATGCGGCAGAGGTCTCATAAAGAGATGCTTCCGCCAAGAAACTGGAATAGAAACATATATTTTTTTCATTGCTTCGGTTTTTTGCCTGTCACGCTCGCACAGACTGGACCGAGAGGATAAACAGAGCGGATAGTCACACACGGATATATTTGGCGTTGAATGGCAATTCTACAAAAACATGGAAAGAACTCTTGTCCAGATTTGGCAGGTATTAAGGAGAACCCCGCAGATAATATCGGACCAGCTGCAGCACAGAAGAAGTGGGCAGAGTCCAGTCAGAACTGGACCAGGTGAGACCACCTCACCAAACTTTCCTCTAAATAATGATTATTAATTCAAAACAAATAAGTACAGTGCTATGATAATAAAGTATAGTAAATAAAGTATATTAATACATTATAAAATAAAAGTATAGTAATATCATGCACAAATTCACTTTATTCTAGGAAACTTTCAGGACATTTTGGCAGCAACTTTTTTTTAAAGGTTGATGAACTAAGTTCATCAGCATTAGTCAATGCATCTGAAGCAAATTAACCTAGATATGTAGCTTCCAGTTAGAAATGTAATTTATGTGCTTTGGCCTGTTATAACGTCTCATAGTTTATTGTAAAAAGATAAAATCAAAATAATCCTTGCTTCATATGGTTGTATCTGTCTGTCTTTCTGTCTGCAGGCCAGTATTGAGGATATGGACACTGGTGCTGTTGCTGGGGTCATGCCTGCTGTACTGTGCCCGTGTGGCCATGCCTATCTGTGCAGCGAACATGGCCGAGCGCTTCAGCTGGTCCAAGAGAGAGACGGGCATGGTGCTGGGCAGCTTCTTCTGGGGCTACTGCTTCACTCAGGTGCTGGGAGGCTACGTCAGTGACCGGTTAGTGAAACAAGAAATGAAATGTCATTATTTGTCTACTATGTTTAAATTATTAGTACTATTGAAATTATAAATTATATAATTATATATATGTATGAGAGAGAGAGAGAGAGAGAGAGAGAGAGAGAGGCTCTTAAATAAGTAATGGAATTACTTCTTAGTAATTTAACTAATTTAATAGATTTTAATAGAAGATATAATTGTAAGTATAGTTGGGCAACAGTTAGTAGGTCGCATAAAATAGTTTTGAATGAAACTGACTTTCTCTTAATTAATAGTGAAACGGCATTCATTTTCACTGATTCACAATTTTAAGGTCTGAAAGGAAGAACGGCTGAACAGTGAATTCATGAATACTCAGATATTGCGTTAATGTGACAGCAGTCTTTGTTTTACAGGTGTGGCTCTATTAAAACCGTCACAGTTGCCATGTGGAAGAAGTGCTTTAAATATTTGTTGAGCAGGTTGTGGCTAACATTTCGTCTGCATTGTCACACTGGTTACATTGCCAAACAGCTAGCAGTGGATGTCTGTCCCAGATTAGATCTAGTTTAGCTTTTCGTAATTTTGTTTAGTTTATATTTAAAAAATAATGACTGCAGGTGTGTTAATAATATGATGCGCATGTGAGCTAAAATACAATAATGTTACAGAACTACAAGTCTAGAGAGCCACAGCCTGCTCAGAATTGGGACTTGACATGATAAAGCAGGTGATACAAATGAAGCTTGCAATGAATCACTTGTCTGCATTGGTCTCATGCTGCAGTTCTAAAGACTGAAGCAGCACTATAAAGTTTTTAGTGTTGCGAGCCCTGCGGTATATCTGGTTTGCTGGTGAAATGCTTAGAAATAAATTCAAATGCAAAAAACTCATGTTTGGATTTGATGTAGTGTTCATAAATGCTTGTTGATTTGTTTAGGGTGGGAGGAGAGAAAGTGATGCTGTTGTCAGCGGCAGCATGGGGAGCAATGACCGCCTTCACGCCAATCTTAGCCCATCTCTGCTCCCAGCCCATCGTCTCCATGACCATCTCCCGCTTCCTCATGGGCCTGCTGCAGGGTGAGGGGTCGCACCATCACAAAACCAGATGAACTTCACACAACTCTGCTTATGTGCTTTCATGCTGCTCTGACTCTTTACTTTATAAGATCTAATGACACTGAATTGCATTAATAGTTTACGCTTTTGGAAAGTTACAAAACAGTATTCGGCTGTTCTCAGTATTTTTCTAAATGAGGCTGTAGTTTGCTGTAGAGCTGTGCAGTTTGGGGAAACTTGTTTGGTAAATCTTTGCTTTCAGATTGTTAGCAAATTGCAAAATGTTCCCTCCTGCAAAGTGTGACCCTTTTTTTATGTGAATTGGTCTTTTGCTGTGGAGTGGAGCATAATTGTTTTGTGGTTGGCAAAGTGTTGAAATCTAACCACTATCATGCTCTGCCTTGCAAGTATGTCTTTTTGCAGACCCCTTGTTTTAGTGAAAGAAGTCTGTAAAAAGACAAAGGACTGCTATAAAATATGCAATTAATTTAAAACTTATGACTTTGATTCCTTTGCCAGCATAGATGGTGGCACAGTTTGATTTTGATACAGAAATATTAAAGTTTGTTCAAAGTAAATAATGGCGGCCAGGCCTCTGCTACTAATCAGAATAAACAGCTTTACATTATTCAGCATTATGAGATGGGTACAAAATGTAATATTACAATACAGTAGTACTTACACATTACAATACACAATCTACAGTGCAGGATCAAATAGAAAGTGAGTAGTTGTAATGTGCGAGGATGCCCAAAATATCATTCATATGTCAATTAGTTATTATATTAAAAATATTTGTTAGATTTATCATATTGACTGTTTTTTGGTCGTTAGCCGTAATATGAGTGTTTGTTTTCTTGCTGTTATCATGTGATGCTCAGGTGTTCACTACCCTTCTCTGGCCAGTCTGTGCTCTCAGAAGGTTGTGGAGAGTGAGAGGGGCTTCCTCATGAGCACCGTAGGAACCGGCTCATACCTGGGGTTAGTGTCTGATCTCTGACTGTGTCTGCTTTCTCTGTTATATTTAGAAACGTAACGGATGTCTTTCAGACTGAAGTAGTGTAACTGTGTGTGTGTGTGTAGGACTCTGGTGATCGGAGGCATAGGCTCTCTGATGCTGGACTTGTATGGCTGGGAGAGTGTGTTCTACATCTCTGGGCTTCTGTCTTTGTTGTGGGCGTACTGCATGTGGAAGTATCTGCTTAAAGGAGAAGGTATGTACAGAATATGAATAGAAGCACAAACATTTGTGTACATTGGGAATCTCTTGGCACCTCACAATTTGATTTAGATTCAGACAATCATGATACAATTCCTAAATTGTAAAAAACATGAAAAACATTATAAACGTCTTTACTCTCATTTTTGATCAATTGAATGTATCCTTACTGAATAAAAGTAATAATTTATTTACAAAGTCTTACTGACCCCCTAACTTTTGATGGTATGGTCCTTTGTAAAAATCGTAGCCATTCTTAAATATGCAAAAATATTTCACAACACGATTTCCCAATCAAAATCAAGGATTCTAGACAACTGTGTAATAAACTAATGTCATATTTTATCGTTTAACCGTGTAAGCCATTTGTGGTAGCTTGGCTAAAATGTGGGTAAATGTATGCATGTGTGTATATATGTGTGTGTTTTTATTAACAAGTACATGAGAAGCAGGGGGTCTTTATTTATACACTCCATGCAGAACAGGGACTATAGCTGTGCTGTTATTCCTTCCTTAGCAGGTGTTTGTTTAAAGACTAATTGTGCTTGTGTTTGTCAGGTCCCATCATCACACTGGAGTCTCTGGGCAGCGCTGGGACCCAGTCCAAACTGACCAGGAGAAACTGGCTGCGTCTCTTCAGACAGCCAGCTGTGTGGTGAGATTAGGACCTGAATACTGCGTGTGTGTGTGTGTGTGTGTGTGTGTGTGTGTGTGAGAGAGAGAGCGCGCATGGATGCTGAACAAAGGGTCTTTACTAAGCTCCCATAAAGGCCTGATTCACATCTGTTCCATGTCTGTCTATATATAGAGCACCCAGAAACAGTAACACAGTTCTCCGTCCTGTCAGCTAAACACGGCGGAGGGTTTCTGACTGCATACATGATGATTTTAGTTTAATGTGTACATTAATGTTTAAGGAAAAGTTGATGATAATTATGCAGTTATTTAAAAATGCTGCTGCACTTTACCATTTTGATTATGCTTGAGAGGGTGTGCTCTAGCAGTAACGGTTATTATTATAGAGTAGAGAATCACTTCCTTGACAAAATCCAACAGTATATTTCCGTTGGCTTTTGGATATTGCAGATATTTATACATTTTGTTCATCATGATAGTATTTACAAATTAACACAACTTGTATGAATTTTGAAGCCTAAATACAATCACCAGAAGTAAAAAGCTGAATGTCAGCTATAAACAAGCTACACTAAGGTCACATGACTTCAACGCTTCCATCACTAAGCTTCTGATGACTCTTTCAGTCTTCATGGGGAAATAAATAAACAACGCTTTCCTTCAAAGTTTGAGTTACAGTAATTGGCAAGAGAACAAGTATACAGTTGTGGCCAAAAATGTCATCCCCCTTTGTAAATATATGATCAAAGAAGGCTGTGAAAATTCAATATAATTGTGTCTAATGAGTATTTGAGAAAAAATATTAAAACAATTATTAAAAAGTATTTATTTCATAATGGTATTCCCCCCCCCGTATTAAATTCTTATTATCCAATGAAAGGATATATTTTTGGCCACGACTGTACTATTAGAGCACTCTCACAGTAAACGCATGTGTAATCAACATTTGTAAAATGACACTGGATCCAGTATCATGCAAATAATGCAAGCATTTCGATTACTGAGACCATTGTAGAAATGTGCTTTTAGCCATAATTGATTTATTCAACAAGCATTTTTCCCAAATTTTTGTATTTGGTTATGTGATCGCAACATGGCGGCACCCATGTGAGATGGCCCGTATCACCTTAATAGATGTAAAATAATACCACTTTTATTAGCCTACTTGTATCACTGGAGTCTTTATCTACATCATCATAAACATATTTGTCTATTTATCAATGAGCATATTTTGGTAACATTCATTTCAAATGCATCCTGAACGCTCCTGTCTGTTTTTCAGCGCCGTCATTATTACACACTTGTGTTGTGCTAGCACCTTCTTCACATTGCTGTCATGGCTGCCAACGTTTTTCAAGGACACCTTCCCTGATGCCAAGGTAAACTGAACTAGGCTCCTTTAAAAACCGTGTGTGAGAAAACTATCCGTGTCATACATGAGTGTGTATACTGAGATTTTTCTCCAGTTATGAATTTCTGAGAAAGAGAGAGAGCTGGTCATGTTAGCATGATGCTGTTGTGATTGAACTCCAGGAGAGGGCTCCACATCACAGTGCATCAGAGAGTGTGTTTGAGTCATATTCGCTAAAGTGTATATCCACCTGCAGTGGACTTGCCTATTGTTCATTGCTTGTTCCTGTGTGCATCTGCCCGTGTGTGTGTTTGATGGTATGTCTGCATGTGTGTTTCCTCAGGGTTGGGTGTTTAACGTGATCCCATGGCTTGTGGCCATCCCTTCTTCCCTGTTTAGTGGCTTTCTTTCAGACCATCTAATCAGTCAGGGTACGAAACCATACATGCTACACAAAAACACTCACCGTTTCTTGTTCGAAGATATACATTTGTTTGTTCTTCATGCTCATGTCTTTTTGGTAATGATCCAGTGACGGCTGCACCCTGTAATCACTGTTCTGTAGTGACTGTGCTCTTTCCCACCAGTGTTACGAGTCTGTTGTAAATGTCAAGTCTACATGATTGTAATTGACATCTAAATCTGTTAAATGTTTCTCAGCTGGCACACTCTTCTTTGTCTTTTAAAGGTTTTGATACTGCATCAGTGAGAAAACTCATGCAGGTATGTTTGAAATGGACACTCTCTTATGCTCTCTAATGCAAGGCTGCATTAATTTGATGAAAATACAGTAAAAAAACAATAGTACCATAAAATATTGCAATTAAAATCGCTGTATTTGAATATATTTCATATATTAAAGCTGAATTTTCAGCATCGTTACATCAGTCTTCAGTGTCACATGATCCTTCAGAAATCATCTAATGTGCTGATTTGCTGCTCAAGAAACATTTCTTATTATTATCAGTGTTGAAAACAGTTGTGCTGCTTAAAATATTTGTAGAAACCTTTATATAATTTCAGGATCTTTTGATAGAAAGTCCAAAACTGCAGCTTTTATTTGAAATGGAAATCTTTTCTAACAATAAATATGTTTACGTTCACATCTATTTAATGTATCCTTCCTGAATAAAAGTATGAATTTCTTTCAAAAACCCTGAATATAATCTGTATTATTGTGTTTGCAGTTCTTCTCTATGGGCGTCTCCAGTGTGTTTACTCTGTTTCTGTGTGGGACCACCACCTTCCCCACAGCTGTGGCTTTCGTGTCCGCTACTATGGGCCTCACCACATTCAGCCACTGGTAATGCCACTCTCTCTTACACATGCGCTGAAAACAATGAATATAGTAATGCATGTTCATTCCTTGATTTCTGTTAATTCAAGCTCTAATTAATTGTTTGTAAAAGTCTCTGCCTAATGCATGAAAGTGAAAGTGAAAATGTAACTGTCTCTCTCTTTAGTGGGGTTTCAGTCAATGTTCAGGATCTGGCTCCATCCTGTGCAGGGGCTTTGTTTGGTTTGTAGCATTCTCTATACTTTAATCCACACTATGATTGCACACTTCAGGATAACTATAGTAGCTTTCACACCAATGGACAAGAACATTGTCTATTCTAAACATATGCATCAGTAGAAAAGGGTTTTGATTGGCTGTCAGTTGTTTTATTGTTCATCAGCTGGAAAACAGAAATGCTCTGAAAGTGATTTCAAATTATTTTATAATTTTTATTCATTTGTATTTTATTTTTATTTTTTCAGTACTTAAACTTACTTTATTTCGGTTAGTTGCCAAGTCAACATTTCAAATTTTCTTTTGGTTTAGGATTCTTCATAATTTATTTTCCGTTAACGTGGATTTTATTTCAAGTACAATTTTAATAGTTTTTTTAATAGTGTTAGACAAGGGTCCTCTTCTTGATTATCATTATATTTACGATTTAAAACTTTTTTTTTACTTTGTAGATATTGTTAGAGTATTCTTTCTTAGTGTGCACATATTTATTGTTATTTTACAATAAGCAATATTTCTGCTATTTAAACAGCACAGAGAATATCACCAATCAGTCTCATTATTATATTTGTCTAATCTAAATCTATAAAATGTTTTTTTTTCTTTTCTTTCAGGAGTGATGAATACCTGTGGAGCATTTACAGGTAAAAACAGTGTAAAGCCACTGATATTTTATAAATGTCAAATTTATATTAATCACTTAAAATGAAAGAAGGACTCTAGCTCAGTTTTTAAGTAGATTGTAAGTGTGCTGTATGTGTTAATGCTGTTGTGTGTGTGTGTGTGTGTGTGTGTGTGTGTGTGTGTTAGGGGTCATCATGGTGTATTTCTCAGGGTATCTGATCGAGGCCACTGGTTCCTGGGCGTCTGTTTTTGGCCTCATCACGGTCCTGAATCTGCTGGGTTTAGGAACATTTTTAAGCTTCGCTGAAGCTCGCAGAGTGGACCTAGATCTAATGAAGGGGCGTTACCACAACATCCACATCTGAGAGCACGGGACGGGGGCAGAGCAGCTGAAAGGATGGGTCTTCTTTGGCTGAAGAGAATCTAGGAAAAGCTGTATGAGATACTTAACAGTTATGGATCTGTTATAGGTCACTAGCAGCCAGTATGAAGTGTGTTAATGAATATTTTGTTAAGGTCCTTGCGTTCATTCATTTCTATTTTATCCTGTAGCACTTGTGTTGGTTTATGGTAGCAGTTTCTTTAATATCATCCTTACTGTGACCAAAACGGACCATTAATCAGATGAAGGCCAAAGGCTAGAGCTTGAGTGTCTGAGTACTGACGATGTTTATGAAATTATTGTATCTTTTCATTTTGGCATGGTATGATCATTTAAAATACCTTGTTTCAGACATCTCAGCTATTTTTCACACTCCGAGTGTGATGAAGATTACAGTTTGTTACCGCAGAATTGGAGTTTGTCCCAGTTTGAAGAGCGTTACTGTCATCAGATGAAACATGTGCTAGGTCATCTTGTCATTGGCTGATCCTTTAAAGCAGTTTTTTTGTCTCCACTGTCTGCTGTTGAGAAGAGTTTCTGATCTTTAAAGGACGTCTTTGTTTCAAACTGCTAGTTTGCTTTTTGTCTTTGATTGATTCAGTCATTAGAGACTTCTCTCGGGTGGTCATTTGCTTGGACCAAAATGTTGCACAATGAAATGAATGTATTATGGTGATGAGCTTTATTGTGTAGAGACAAGATCCTGAATATTATATCTAACTGGGAATTATTAGACCAAAAATATTTCATTTCAATTCATGCAACTTGAATATTTAGCCTGTAAGTGTATAATGTACGATCAAACAAAAACTAAAACATGGTCACAAAAGTGAATCTCCCTTTCCCCAGCTGTCACAGCTTTGAGTAAAATAAAGTGTTACTGTTTAGTTCTTATAAAGAACAGAAGTAAAAGCAAGGACTAGGAAGGCGCTTTAATGGTTCGTGGCAAATTTGCAAAGAAACAGGAAAAAAAGACTTGAATTATTATAGAAAACATTTCTTTGCATGAGACTCAATGATTTTTTTTCCCCAGTACATAAAATGATAAGAAATGTTCTCAAAGGTTATTTGTTATTAAAATGTTATTTTATACATAGATTAGATATCACTGTGTGTAATATATAAAGTACACAATATTTCAGAAATCGTTTATATTTATATCTGATTTAGAAGTTAGATTGAAAATGCTTATATGATCTTTGCTTTATATATATATTGTATGTTTTTTTTTCTGGGTTGTGTGTTCTTGTTTTGACTGATGCAGCTTTATAGAAACGCCATCTCGCATAAATAATGTTCCATTCTATTTAATGCTGTTTAATTTGAAGTGTTATTGTTTTACAATAGACTGTTGTGCATAACTGAATTATGACTGGGGTTTGTTCTATCATCAAAGCTGACAATGACTTGTGTTAGAGAAGCGATGATGAAATTTTGCATATTTATTATGTTCGCGTCATTCTTATTAAACTTATTTGACTCAAGACTAGGAAATACAAAGGCGATCTGTGAACTAAAGCAGTGGCATCCCATCCTGAGTTGAGGTCGAAAGATATGTTTCAAAGAAAACTGAATCAGACCATACTGTGTTCTTATTTTCGAGACAAATGTTACATGAAAGAAATGTAAACAATGTAAATGCAGTATTCTTTATTTGTAAGCATATTTTGCTGAAATATAAAAGTATATTTTATCAAGTGGAATATGTTTTGTGTTTTAATATACACCTCCAATAGAGCGAACCTAGACACTGAAGTTGTATTGTGAACCACAACACCAGGAGACTCTAGAAAATGTGGTTTTGTTTTGTTAAGTTCCTGCCGGTTTATTTATTTATTTTTCCAGATATTTTATTTCAATTTTATTTTTTCACCTTTGTCCCAAACTGGGACAAATGTTTTAAAATTTGAAAACCCATGGTAAAAATTTAGCTTTTCAATTTAGGATAGTCAAAACAAAGTGTGAGTCATTATCAAATCATTTCAATCTTGTCTGAAAAGTTTTTATTATATATTTTTAGGTAATTTATGACTGTCATTTACTTGTGCCATCATTTTCACAATGACTAACTACACTAGTAATAATAATAATAATTATATATATATATATATATAATGTAATGTAATCATTTACCAGGAAGAAAACCGTGTCAGTTAATAAATTAAGATGAAATCTTTGATATGATGAGTGACAAAAATAAATAAAAGGTACAAAAGATAAATAATGTGACACCCATCTCAGCCACATAAGAAAATACCATGCTTTAGTAAATCAAAATTATGACATAAAAAAAATAAGAATTTATAAGGTAAAAGTCATAATTATATTTCTATCAAAATTACAAGATAGTCATGAGTCTTTATTACTTTCTTATTTTAGAGACAACTGTCAGGTGAAAAGAAATGTAAATTAGGTATTCTGTGTTTGTAAGTGCATTTTACTGAAACATATAAGTATATTTTCAAAGTATATGTTCTGTGTTTTAATGTAATTTACCTTCTTCAGATTGATCCATAGCATATTAACGTTGTATTGAGAGCCACACCAGCAGGGGGCAGCAGAGTCCACAAAACAGTGTGGTGAAGCGGGCCTACCTCACTTAAAGGTTTACAGTCCGCTAACTGAGTCTGGCACAAACATTCAAATACTGAAAGAGGCCTTTATGCGTGTAATTGAAAGTGTGTGGGTGGGCATATGTGCGTGTTTAACTGGAGTGTCATGGCTAGCACCTCCCGACTGTTTCTAGCATCATCACACACCTCAGTTTCCAGTCTGGAAACTTCACCAACTGCGTCCAACCTTCAACTCCACACAGTCTTTTTAGTATACTTCAGTTCTGATCATCTACATGTATTAACAGACACTTTCACAGAGCTCATCCGAAATATATGCCTGCAAGTAGCCTGTGCTGGAAAGGCCAGCGCGCTAATGATTCTTGCAGAGCCATATTGCGGCAACTAGTCGTTCACAGTTTTGTCATCATTCCAGAGCTATATCATCATGGATGGACGTGTAGGTCTTCCTCTGCTTCTGTCGCAGAAATATGGGGTGGCACCATATGGCAGGTCGCTGCGTGGCATGCTGGTGAGTTGGCAATATGTGCGTGTGCCAGGCATCCGTCAACCCTCTCACGGGACTCTCTCGGGTTACCATAGAGACAGATGGTGATGGGAAGGGGGGTGAGATCAGCGGCCTGGGGCAAAGTGGGCGACACTGTGTCACACCTGAAGATGAGTGGGACTCCATGCATCTCCATGAGGAACAGAACAGATCACTTTTCATGTTAGATTCATTTGTTTGTTAATAGTATAGTTCTCGGTACAAATAGTGTATTTGTGGATTTGTCCAGACTGTTTGAGTGACATTATCCTGATCTCTTCTTATGTGTGGATGCATGTTTGTTTGTGTGCGATTGCACAGATTACGGTGTTGCATTCTTCTGCCATTTTACAGATGCAATTTTTTTAAGCTTGTCCCAAATTGGGACCGATGTTTTAAAATAAAAATGGGAAAATAAAAAAAGGAACTTTAGATGGCATTTTGACATGAGATATGTGCCAAAAATAAATATTCGAAAAATAAAAGAAAAAAGGTAACTATATGGAAGCCTATTTCAACAACATAAGAAAAAAAAATCATGCTTGGGTAAATCATAATTATGACATAAAATGTTGAAAGTATGACATACTTAGAGATTACAAATTGAATTGATGACACAAAAATAATGAGTTAAAAAGTTATTTTTGACATAAAAAGTAAATATGACAAATGTGGCATAATTATTACAACTATTTATAAAAAAAAATGACTTGCAATTTAGTTTAATGACTTAATTAATTAATAAAAAAAAATTATTATGTTTTTATTGTCACTTTTTATCACAGATATCACAAAACATATATTTGGACATTTCTTCTACAAATGTTATTTCCATTGTGTCATTTCCTCCATAATGCTTTTATACACAATACATCATTTGAGATGTGTTGGAAATGCTAGTAAGTTTCAGAAAAAAAGAATGAAAAAAATGAAAGAATCGTCCAATAGGCTATAAACAGGTTGTCGGTAAAATCGGTTGTCAATCTAATCTTTTAAACATAAATGATTCTAAAATAAAATATTGATATGTCCCATTTCTAATCTTTTTACGTGCTTTGGTTTAGTGAATTTGAACAAAATCAAAACGGAGGTATAAGGGCACTGTTTTCAGGATATTATTGAATTTAACACATCTGGTTGTGGCATGCCATAGTATCACATCTTTTACATATCTTAGGGACCGCGGCAAAGCCCTTAATTAACTCATGCGGGAAGTGACAGAGGAACAGCCCCCTGCACACATTATTGTTTTTCGTCGCAATGAAGGAGTAAAGAGCCTGTCAGAGGAGTGGGAGATGAGTGAAATAGTGCTGTTAATTACTAATTAACTTCAAGCTAATGACAATGTCACTGTGTCGTCGTCTCAACGACTGCACCCCCCCCCCCCCAAACTCAGACCTGCTCTGCATGCTAAATAGTCTAACACATGCACAATTTAGTCTCCATGATAAATATAATTTGGATTATAGATATACATTTTATTGCACAATTTTTTGGGTACAGAATTTCAGTCCCAGAAAAACAATATAGACTACTTTGATGATTAAGTAGAGTATGTAGTGAACAAATTAATATTTTTAGAGGCTGCTGAGCACAAAAAAAGAGAAAGACTTGAAAATATAGTCAATAAATGAATAAATAAACAACAACAAAGATATGACCCAAAGAAAGCTCCAAGCTTCAATTCTCTCTTTCTCATCTGTTAAAGGCTGAGTCCTGTGGCTATAAACCTTCCACTAACTAACTTACCACTCACTTTGTTTTGCGTTCCGTGCGAGTGACTCTAGTGTTGCTGATCTCCAATCACATCATGTGCGTGTCCAGATATGTTGATTTCTGTCAGTTATCTCGGTCAGCTGTTGGCCTCCTGGTCAGCATATGGCCGCCATTACACACGGTCCTGTAGCTCGGAGTCGGCACATTTTAATAGAGCCCTCCGGGACAGTACCCCACACCTGTGCTCATGCAATGCTAAGAAAGTGAAGCACTCATTTAAAATAACAAGAGGTGTTGCAAGAACTCAGAACATTCTCATTGTCTCAGTGAAGCCTGTCCAATATATTCATGAATACCACGTCTGTAGATGCAGTAACATTTGGTAATGCAAAGAGAAAAAAAAAATAGACAATGAAACTCATATTATACTGCTTTACCTACAGACAACAGGAGAACAAGTAGATGTACAGTACAACTGAAGAAGCAGAAAGCTTCTGAAGCTAGAAGACAAACAAGAGTAAACATCAATTTGAAGTATTGCCCAAGGTTGCTTTTTTTGCTTGACAGTTAATATAATTTATTATTGTGAAGACCGTTACTAATACTCAGTGTGATTTCAGTGTCATTTTCATAAAATGACATGGGGTATTGGTATTTAAGTACACTCACACTAGCTGAAGATCTATAAATGCCACTTAAAAAGGGTGTCATACAGCTATAAATCATATAATGGCTTTGGATGAGAGGAGAACTAAATTAAAATCAGCATTCACTGATAATTTATCCTCCAGAGAGATATTGAAGGAATGGTTTACCCAAAATGAAAGTTTGCTGAAAATCTATTCACCCTCAGGCTATTCAAAATGTAGATGACTTTTTTTGTACATCTGGACAGATTTGGAAAGATTTTGCATTATTTCACTTGCACACCAATGGATCCTGTGCAGTGAATGGGTGCCGTCAGAATGAGAATCCACCAACATACTTATTTAGAACTGTTTTCGTTTGTAAATGGCACTTTGTGATTCAAATGATTCTCTGAAAATATTCAACCGAAAACCAGTTGTTTGTTTACAAATTTGAACCATAACACACAGACTGCAACAATTTGACGCATTGCTAAGGCAGGGAGTCATCGTATACTGGCCTCTTCAGAAAATAACCCTTCATCTTTCCTTCCAGACCGAAGGTCTCAGATGATCACACACAACAATGTGTTTAATACTCACTTAATTCTCGCTGTGCTCATTGAGGAGCGCGTTTCATAATTGTTGAAGTGATAGTGTTGTATGTTCTTAAGACCTGGACAAGAAGACTTTCTAACAAAGGATCTTTATTAGCTCAGAGCTTTGGTGGAGCGCTTCAGTCCTCTGACAGCCTCTCCTTTGTTAATCATCAGCTCAATACGCAAGGAAATTTCATTCTCTTGTTTCAAACTGAGCAATCTCTGAAAGTCATTAGCTCAAAACGTGTCCCCACTTATCAGCAAAGCTTTGCAGCACTTTAGTCTGGTAAAGTTAACGGGATGGGCTCAGACAAAAACTAAAGTTGTCATCATTTATTCACCCTCATGTTGTTCCAAGCTCATATTCTTTCTTCAGCGAAATCAGAGTTTCCTCAAGAGATATTTCAGAAGAATTTCCAATTGTCTGCTTTCCATACAATAAAAGCATATATTAACCAGTGCTGTCAAGCTCACCAAAATTGACTTGTGCTTTATTCAAAGTTCTCTGATCTCAATTCAGAATGTTCACTGACGTTTTACCTCTTAAAAATAAGGGTTCTAAAAGGGGGGTTCCAAATCAAAGCCGTAGATTAACCATTATGGGTTCCTTAAAGAACATTTCAATAAGTTTGTTAACCATTTTCCGCTATAAAGAACCTTCTGTGCAATGAAATAGTTCAAGGGATGTCAAAAGTTTGTCATGGAACAATCACTGCAAATAAGAACCTTATATTTTGAGCTGTGAGTCCACGTAATATGAAATAAACACTGTGTGTCTGAATTAAAATACTGACAAATGTAAACATTCAGAAGACTTTTTGTTTTGTTCAACAGAAGAAATATGGTACAGGTGGGTGAATAAATAACAACGTGTGAACTGTTCCTTTATCGTTAAACAGTATTGTTCCGGAAGCAGTTTGTTTTGCATTCAAAATAGGATTTATACACCTTATATCTTGTGCCACAAAAGCACAAGTGCACGGCTCAGTCTCTCTCTGTGCTTCTGTCCATGCCCTGTGTTTGTTCCCCCCTCCACCAGCTCTCTGTCTCTCACCAAAGTTTGGCTGTCAGTCAGATCTACCCTCCGGCTATGTGTACTGATTAAAAACCCCCAGAGATAAGGAGACCTAAATTAGATTTCAATAAGACCATTGAATATTCATAGCAGGAAAACATCTAAAGGTAAATGCTTTTTGATCTCGGCTTACAAATACCACTTGTGTGCATTCCCAGGTCCTTTCACTCCGGCTCCAAGTATCGCTGTGGCACGGTGAGCCGGTCCGGCCGCAGGAGCGCTTCAGTGCGTGCTCCTCCGGGGGATGAGGATGAATACTGATAACAGCCTCCATAAAAGGGGTGGGGCATTAATTATGTTTATACTAAAGGGCACCCACACTAAGCATTCATTAATTAATACAGCGGGAGAAGTTGACTGGGTGAAAAAGATGGAAAAGAAACTGACTAGCACACATACGGAGGACTCCATAAAAAGCGTGAGCTCCAGCCGGGCCATAAAGCATTCTCCAGACAGCTTATTTATGTCGTTTTCTACAACTTCTGGTTTTACGTCTTTAATGAAAATGCCAGCAGAGTGTGTGGTGCGAGCAGCTATTATCCTTGTTTCTAATGATGTTATAGCCATAAACCCAAAGGCTAATTAGAGTTCTTTATTTGTGATATATGCTCTTGTATCTCGTTGTTTTTTATTCATTTACATTTAATCAATGTACTTCTATAGGTTAAACTAGGGTCAAGGACTTCAGATTTGGGTTTTGTCATTCATTTGACCACAGGAGTGCATACAAATACTATGCAATACTGTTCTGTACTAAATAGGAAGCCTATGCATCTGCAAAATATTTCTGTTGAAATTCTGAAGTGTGCATACAATAGAAACTTTATTATGAAACTGCCACATGACAATGCCAAAATAAGTGACCCCACCTGGATAAACAAGCTTAAAATAAGCAATTTCAGATTGTTACATATTGTACCCCATGCACCCCTTTGAAAGGGATTATTTCCAGTTTTTCAGTTATGTTCCTTAAACTTCCTTAAACCAGTTTCTTTTATAAAATCTCACCACAGCATAAATGCACTGAATTCAAATTGTTGAATTTATTGTCCACAAAACTCACTAAGATACATTAAGTCCAGACTTTTTTTCTCCCTGGCTGTCTAAAGATGATAGAAATATACTCTAATACGTGTGCATTGATGGCTAAATTTATTATTTGAGAAATGTCTTATTGCTGCATTAAATGGAGCGTGTAATGGCATTAAGATGCAAAATCAAATTACTCTGGATGTCAAAATAAACAGGTTAAAATAGTTACAGTCAGTTTGTAGGTTCAGCAACTTGATACTTACTTAAAAAAAAGACCATATTTACTTATGATAGATATATCAGTTTTCATATCGACAATCAGCATATAAAAATGATTTCTAAAGGATCATGTGACAATGAAGACTGGAGAAATGATGCTGAAAATTCAGCTTTGCATCAAGGGAAAAAATTACATTTTGAAATATATTCACATTTAAAACAGTTATTTAAAATAGTAATAATATTTCATAATATGATTTTATTTACTGTAATATAGAAATAGAACTGCATATTCTAATATTCTAGTTTCAGACCATACTGCACTTCATAATGTTGCATATTTATTGTGCTTTTTTGAATTTAATATTATGTAAAATTATCTTAACTTTTGACAGGCTATGCAAGTAATGAATTAATATAGAACAGTTAAAAATCTTGGTTGATATTACTTCCAGTTCACAGGAAATGGAAGTTCAAATTGAGTGCATTGCATTGTGGGAAAGAGTGTGCTTCACTTTATGTTAAGATATAAAATATAGATTAGGAATTAAAAACATCATTGGGCATAATATAGGCTGGTCTCCCCCTCCTCCCGCATGTTTGAAGCGAGTGTGTGCTGTGTGTGAAGAGAGGGGACTGGTGTAGTTTGTGCCTGAGGCTGTGCTGTGACAGTCAGCCCAGATCGTTTGGCTAAAAGTCTCAACCAGACATCAGGAAACCAAAATGTCATTCACTGATGGGGCCAGTGGGAATCTCCATAATAATACTCCATCCTTAAATGAAGATTTGACCCTTGACACTGCTCTCGTAGTGTCATATTCACACAGAGGAGAAGTTTCTGGTTCAGCGTCATTATTGTTTTAAATATTTTTGATGTACAGTATGTAACTTCCTTTAACATAATGGACTCTCAGTTTCTGTAAATATAACATGCACATCTGAAGATAATTAATTCAGTCAAAATGATTTGGTTTTGGCATAGTAGTCACTAAAACTGCCACCATATTTTCTCCTTTTTAATGTTCAATCCCTCTTTCTTTTTTACTCTCACTCTTTCTCTTGCACCAGATGATGGTCATTCAGTTGCCAAGCAATCTGGTCTGTCAGAATCACACTTGCTTTTACCCCCAGATTTCTCTTTCTTTACTCGCTCTTTCTCCAGATATCTCTCTCTCTCTTATTTCTTTCTTAAGTCAGGACTGTAATCTCTCATATACCATTAGATGAAGAAAAACAACAACAACCTACAGTTGTGTTATCTATATTGGACAGTGTATTTTTGTCAGGTTTTGCAGACATCAAATGTATTATAGAAATTGGAAATCATACACATTTTAAGCATCATATGATGGTCAAGAGGAAAACGGCTTAATAAAAACACTAAATAATGTCTTAATTAAGATCTTAAAATGCAAGGTTTGTTTGAGGATTAGTTTTAGGTAGAGAATAGAAAATATTCTCATTATCTCCTCATCATTAAAAAGTAGGAGCTGTGATATGAAAACACATATGTGTGTGTGTTTCTATTCATCTGTGTTGTACCTGAAGGAATGGGGGAACTGAGGGAGGGTCACTGGGACCGTCCAGGGTCATAGCCTGGCCTGCAGCGTGCAGAGAGGGCCGTAGGCAGGAAGCATGTATATAATCAAACAGTAATCATACAAATATGTATTTTTATGTACGCATGTCGACTCACATAAGCATGGGAAGCTAAAGCTGGTATGTCAGTTGACGTTTCATGAAAAGAAAAACACAGGAAAACAGACAATTTGTGTGGTTTTGCGCAGATGAGTGCAGGGAGGCAGGTGGTGGTCTGGAGGGCTGGTGCATCGGTGTGTGTGAGTGTGTGTGTTTATCTTTTCAGTCCTCAGGCCCTGTTCAGATATGTGAGGTGTCATGCTAGCTGAGCTCTTGCAGTCTGAGAGGCAGCTGTGAAGGAGACACACACACACACACACACACACACACACACAGGGGATGTTTCTTGCTTACATTCCATCACACATGTTCAAAGAGCCATAGGTGAATTTTTCCTACATTTATTAGGAAAAGAGAACAGAAGTGGCAGAAATTGTGCTTACATAAATGTGTGTGTGTGTGTGTGTGTGTGTGTGTGTGTGTATGTTTATAAATACAATGAGCCAAACAAAACTCTTCCATTTCTAAATTACAATTAATATTGAAATGTTTTTGGGACATATTATTTATAAGTAATAATATTAAATAGGATATTTTTATATAATTGCATATTTTTGTATATTATATATTTTAATATAATATGTAGGACAATATTTTAACAAAATATTTTATTTGTGTTTTACTACACCAGATTAATTCATCTTCCAGGTCACATGGTGCAACTGAATTGAACTGAACTGAATCAACATTGAGCTCACTTGAGCTGATAAAGACAATATTGCCTTCTGTAGAGCTGCTTGTAGCTGAAATGTAGCTCAATTCATAATTAATTACCATTCAAACATTGACAGTTATTAAACTGTTATTAAAAATTTAGCTAGATTGTGTTAAATAATATAATGACAATATTATTTTCTGTAGAGACAAAAAAAATAAAAAACACTAAAATAAGCTGGAAAAAAAAACAATACAAAATATAAAACAGGAAGTGATATCACAAAGAGAACAACATGAAACTCTCACGGCAATTTGGCAATTTTATGATATGGCAAAGTTCACTTTGTAAAAATGTCATGCGGTGCAACACACAACTCTTTATGAAATTTTTAAATTAGTAATTCATCATATTTAATAAATAAATGAATTACCTCAAATTTTTTTTATAATGATAATTGAAAAGCGTGCACTGGCTAGATGTTTTCAAACCATATGAAATTAATGAATGTGAATGTGAGTATCACATTATCACAGTAGAGTATCTAAGAATTTGGATTTTTCCTTGTTTTTATATTGTTTTAAGTTATTGGCATAGATATTAGTAGAGCATTTATCAAAGCATTTATCAAACACGCCCTTGTTCCTCTCAGACATCGGTCAGTTCCACTTAACCGGCTGGTTTAACAGTTCATCAGTTAGTGGGTGTTGTAACACGGAAATGTGAAGTTTTCACGCACCATCGGTCCAATGTTTTGATTGAGCCAGTAATTGAATAAGGAGTGTCCATGCACTTGTGTGATGCTGGGTCTCTCCAGGTGTCTGCGTCATTTCTCACATCAGAAAGCAATCAGTCAAAAATTTGACAGCCCTCAGTATCACTCATTGCCTTTGAAAACACAAAAGAAATCGGCAGGAAAGAAGGAGCGGGAGAGAAAATGATGGAGGAACGGAAAACAGAGAGAGTGCCTCAGCAAACATGTTCACCTCCCAGGCAAACGTAAGCCTCCCGGGCCCGAATCTCCACCGAGGCTGCAGAGTGAAGAAAGAGGGATAGAGAGCTTTTATTCAGAAGCTCCAATACAATCCCACACAGTCTTTTACTCATCTCTCAGAGTCTTTCCATATCCCAAACCCATCTCCAAATGTTTCAGACCAGCCAGATCCTCTCTCCCACACTCGCTCGCTGTCTCGCTCTCCCTCTGGTTTCGTGGTGGGGCCAGATGTCCAGGTTGACACAGCGCTTACGGCGTTTGACTTGATAAAAAACCGGGCTGGCTGTGGGTAAAGGGGGATTAAAACAGGGCCTGAGGCGCTGGTGTTAGATTGAAAACATCCTGGGCTGCTTTGTATGGAGATTTGCATACATCCAGCCCATGCGGGGCTTGTCCATCTGCTAGAGTGCATTGTCCCCGCACAACAAAGTGTGTTTAAATATTTCACATCTCCATTTACCACGAGGGAGAGAGAGGGAGAGAGAGGGTGAGAAGAAAGAGAGAATGATTTGGCATGTCTTTGAATTTGAACAGATCCCAAATGTGCTTCCATCACTGAGTAAACAGCTCTGGCCAGGTTTTGGCAGAGACTGGGCCATTCAGATTTCTCATTTTGAATTCCACTGTGACAGGTGAGAGCAAAGCTGGAAACAAGTAGCAAAAAAAAGAGAGTGAGAAAAAAAAGGGGGTCCTTCATAAAAAGCGCTTGAAAACAAACCCGATCTGGGACCAACAGCAAACTTAATTGAACCCCCTGTGCCTAAGCTCATGATTTTTGGTTAGTCACCTCACATTTATTTCTATAGCACATTTAAAAACAACAAATGGTGACCAAAACACAGCATAATTAAATTAAGACACCCAAATAAAATTCTTTATTATTTATATATATATATATATATATATATATATATATATATATATATATATATATATATATATGAATGTAAATATATTCAAGTTAAATAATACTTTTGATATTTTTCATTCATTCATTCATTTTAGAATAAATAAATAAATGTGATTTTACATACATTTTAGGTTACCTGTCAAAATAAAAATATGATGAGTCCTTTTCCGACATTTTATGCAGTGGAAAGGTTCCATGAATGTCAACGGTTCTTTATGGAACCATCAATATCAATAAAGAACCTTTATTTTTAGGAGGAGTCTGACGCTTAGACACAAGTGTGTTAATGTAATATGCATTTAAGCCATGTAGGCTCTTAAAAACAATTCGTATGGCCTTAAACTGAACCTAAAGTGAACTGGAACCTATGAGACATCTCAAGAGGACAAATCTCTGTTCCTGGTTACACAACAGGAACCAGAACCTGAGGACCTCATTATGTGTTAGCGCCTCATAAATGAGTGTTTGATGCTAATAGCATGTATATAGATGCTTCGGAAGTGGAAATTTAAAATGGCCCAAACACATTAGTCATTAGGAAATAAATAACTGAACTGCAGGCTGCTGACATTTCTGGGTTTTGTGATTCATCCTAGCAGCGCCACTGACGCTTGGCATTTATTTATATCTGGATTTAAAAACACTGCTTTAAAATTCTTCTCCTTTTTTTAAAATGACTTCACTGAAATTATAATTTGATGATGTCATCCTTGTGCCTCAACCCTCTTTGTAATATTAAGTCCATAACTCTGACTACATGTGACATTTAAAGGCGCTATAAAGTTAGATAATTATGGCAATATATCTGTAATAATCTGCAATCTGAGAACTGGAAAGAGTGTGTGTGAGAAAGAGAGAGAGAAAGTGAGAACGAGAACAGGGGGCATGTAAACATTCAGAAAGTGCAGTTTGAAAGCCCCTGCATGCATGCATGTAATCCATCCTTGTCTAAGGTAACAAACAGTGACAGTGTAGCTACAGAATGGTAGTACCATATTGTTCTTTTACATTATACAACTACACTTCATTTATTCCGTATGTCTCTCTAGACATTTACACTTTCTGATGAATATGTGAATGCTTAACCATGCAAAACTCACTGTGATGTTAGAATATTCTGGGTGTGGTTGCTAAGCTGTTTTAAGTGTTATTAGCACAGTGCAAGGTGTTTGTTAACTGACCTAAGTCAAAAGAGCCTCCTCAAGTTATGTGCTCTTGTCAGTGTAAGCAGCCATGCCATATTAGCTTGCTTCTACAAGTCTTTGAGCTCTTCTATTGTGGCTCATGGGACTATTGTGTTTCATGGGACTCAGGTACCAGGTAAAATAATGAGCTTTTACCATGTAAGAAAAGTATGTTTTAAATAACAGGGTGCAGGAGTGTATCAGGGATAAGGCAGTTAAGGTAAAAGTCAACGGCAAAGAAGTGGGCCGAGCCACCTGGCAGCACATCCACGCCGATCTCACACCTCTAACACCACCACGCCAAACACACACATGCATCAGAGATGGACGTGAGGGAAGTGTGGACTGAACGGGGGAGGATTTTGGAACACGGTGCCTGGTCAAGCTGTCTTCTCGCTCACATGTCCAAGAACACTGTTAAATACATCCACAGACGTTTCATCAAACATGAAACAAGGTGTCCAGGCCTGTGATTAGGTGTACGTCCACTCACTGCAGTTTGATGAGTATCGGTGCTGTCGAGGAGAACAGCTGTATCGCTGTCACTATGGGATTTGGAACATTAATGAAATTTGTGCCAAAATGTCAGAAGACAGATTCCGTTTTAGCCACATAACAGAGACACAGCATATCCTCTGTTAATCTGGATTAACTGCAACAATGAAGCATTATTTAAAAGCCATTACACCCCGCTCTTCTGAAATTGAGTGCAAAAGGTACATGGCTCATACAAGAGTACAAGACAACATAATCAGACTAATGGTTCGCATTAGTTATGTGCCAAATGCTTGGCTTTTTACTTTAGATCCCACTAAATAAATATGGCGCACAGATCACAGTAATTAAACCAATCCTTTTAAATCACTGCAGATCCTCTTCTAGGCGCCGTCCTCAGTGGTAAATGTCGCTTAACAGATGAAGTCATCTGGGACAGTGGGCACACTCACTGTGTGGGTGAAAAGTGCTCGTAATTTCCTCGGGACAAGGACGCCTCTTGAAAGTTTTCTGACCCTGACCCACAGGAATCAATGGGTTATGCACGAACACAAATAGATGCAGTATTGTGCAGGAAACACACGGAGCGAGCGGACCACTGCGGCGCTGTCAGCAGGAGGCCAGAGCTGATGGACATTCTGGTTACGCAACTCAGCAGATCACAGCCATTAGAGACAGGTGGCCTACCACGCTGTGTGTAGGTGTGTGTGTGTGTGTGTGTGTGTGTGGGTGTGTTAATGAGACAGAGAGTGGGGGGTGATAGAGACATGGATGGAATGATGGATGGATGGATGGATGCATTACATTATGACCATATGAACATATATGACAACCTAAAGGCTCTGATATACTCACAACAATGTTCTTTTTTCAGTCTTTGCTTGGGAATAAAATAAGTTTGAAATACTTTTGCAGGGGTTTACTGTTAGTGATCATTCAGATGCTGCCTGTGTTCCTGGGAGCAGTGTTCAGATGAATATACAAATATGTGCTTTTTTTTTTTTTTTTTAAACATACAGCAGGGGTTTTTCAACCTCTAAGCTGTCAATCAATTATTACTGGATTACAAAATGATTTTTGTGAAAAAGAAAAGAAAACTGTTCCAAATTCAGCCAAAGCTAAAGTTAAAAAAGGTGAGGTTCAGCTAAATGTTTCATTGTTCCACCCACATTAAAATGAAGTAGGACTGTCAGTCGATTACAATTTTTTATCTAATTAATCACAGGGTGCTGTGATTAATTAATCTAATTAATCGTAAACTTAATTTGACTGTGAAAATAACCTCAAAACATATTTGAAAGCTATTATTGTGTTAAAGGTTTAGACTACAATGGCCTATCATAAAGTATGGAACATAAAATACGATGATTTGAAAAAACATCTCAATATTTTTGTTCACGCAATGTAAGTCACTGATAGCCAAACCAACCTGGTTACCAACAGTTTTCAAAATACCTTCTTTTATGTTACGCAAAAGAAAGTTAGTCATTCAAGTTTGAAATAACATGAGGGTGAGTAAATTATTACAGAATTTATGTATTTATTTATTTTAGGTGAACTATTCTTTTAATTATTTAATTTATCTATTTTTTTGATGAATTAAATGATACGCCAAAAAAAGTAACTAAAACTACTAGCAGGTGGCGGTAAATGTCTTTATGAGTCGATTCGTTCAAATGGCTGATTCATTCAGGAATGAAGTAAATGGCTCACTTTATGAATGGGCCTTTGAATCACTGGTTCACACGATTCGTTCAAAACGCAGATTCATCCAGAAACTGAAAACTGCTGTGTTGCTTATTTAGTTGGCAAAATGGAACAAAAACACAATATTATTTACTATAAAATCACATTTGCACCTTATACAGTCTGCGATTTGCACTTGTGTTCTTTGTGACAAAAAACAGCATTTGCTCTCATTGCTGGTGTGATCGCTTATCACCAGGGATGTAGTGGAGGCTAAACGCACGTAAACGCCGTTTACACACCTCCAAAAAAATTCGGAAATAGCGTTTACCCACCTCAAAAGTGCGTTTATCCACCTCTAAATTGAGTTTATCCACCTCTAAATAGCCTACAGTTCCTATGACATTTTAAATTAAGCTTATGTCGTTTTAGTTTCATATTGTTCATTATTAGTTTCATTGGTTGTTTGTTGTTAAAAATAAAGTCTTTCATATTGCGCTGAAACTTGTCAGTGTTGAGTTGACCAATCGCTTGCGGTGTTGCCAGTAGTAGTGGAAAGTTCAGATCATTTTACTGACTCGGATCTTTGAGTCTCCTTCAGCAAATTGAACTAATCTTTACTCTTCCTGTCTTTATGGGACTGACAGGAAGAATAAAAGACTCGGAACTCACCTGTCGATTCAGAACCCATTTGTTGTGTAATGCGCATGTGCGGTCAACACAAAATGAACGAATCACTCTCTGAGACAACTCGGTAATCCTGGGTCATATTAAAGATTTGTTCAAAATGAACGACACGCAACAGACTGCATCAAGATTAAAAAATGGATATCCGGCAATTAATAATAATAATAGTAATAATAATAACGTTCGTTAATTTGAATAGAAATCATCTCTCATACAGCAGCCATTCATCTCATCTCCGGTTTAGTGTTCGTATACATACAATATCCACGATCCACCAGGACTATAGTCCAATCGTACGCACATTTGAAGAGATAATAATTTATGACATGTTTGTAAAATATTTCGTCATACAGAATAACATTTCTATTCATTTACACTGTTTTATGCGATCTGAAGAACTAAAACAGCTAGCGATTATTCTCCTCTTATTGATTCGCGTCAGCTATGACATCAGTGCAATATCATTAGTTTGTAAAGCTGTCAATCATCTCATGTGAACCACGTGACCAAAAGGATGTCCTTCTGCAATGAAGCTGTCTGTGTCATTGATAAAATATATGAAAGACAAAAGTAAAAAAATATTTTATTCCAGCTTGTTAAATGTGAATATGTTCTAGTGTCTTCTCTCCTCTATGACAGTCTACTGAATATCTTTGAGTTGTGGACAAAAAAATAAAAAATAAAAAACATTTGAGGACCATTCCGGGGATTTTGGGGAAACACTGATCCACATTTTTCTGAGACCAAACAACTAACCGATTAATTGAGAAATTTTCAACAGATTAATCGACTATGAAAATAATCCCAAATCCCTAATCACTATGTACAAGTGCATTGCATTGGAATCCCTGGATATAAGCCTCCCTCTCTATTTCCTCTTTAAAAAAAATTGTTCTCTCTGTTGTCATTTAGTAAACTTTATAGATTTCAACCTTATTATTCCTTCTTGAGTCTCTTTAACAAGAACTTAGATTAATGTATGAATTGAATAGTGATTTTGTGACCTATATGAGGGAATAACCAGTGATACCCTTGGTAGTAATATCAAATGTTAGCCTATAGCGATGTCATCAGGATACACATACACCGGTAGGCAGTGGCCCATATACCGTGACCACGATGTGTTCACCCAGAATTTATAGTTTACCCACCTTTTTTTATCACTACACTTCTGCTTATCACATGATATAAATATAAGACAAAAACTCATACAGTGGCATTTTTGCCCTCAAATATTGAATTTTAGGGCATAACTTTGTTTATGTGGTTCTTGTATGCATCATAAACAGTCAACTATATGAAATGTAAGATGATGTACAGGTCTGGGGGCGGGGCCAGTGAATTAACTGTGTTCAAATATTTTACTTGCATTATTTTTTCATAACTAATTAAGTAAATGCATTAAACTGACAGCCATAAAATAAAGTAAAATTAGATGACTTGTAAATTATTAATATATAAGACTAGCTACATCAATGATTATTTGAATGACTTTACAATGTAAACATCATAACAAAGCATGTAAATACATTAATACTGTATGCATGGTTTCATATTTTTTTAATATTTAAATATTTCAACATTTAACATTTCTCATTAAATTCTCACAAGATCAAATATATATATATAATTAAATATAATATATATAATTATATATATTAATTAAACTCAATAATATATTTAATATGTATTTTAAAGGTGATAGTCGGCTCAACACACCCAGCCAACACTCAGTCTTCTTAATCGGGCTTTTGGCAGATGGTGCACAGATGATCCATACAAAAATCAGACCCAGCACTGATCTGGTCTAGCACCTTGGAGACCTAGACATGAAATAAAGAGCATTCAGTGCCTATTACCAATTATATGCACCATGTACAGTCAGTATCTAAATAGACAACTGAACATTCTGTTACAACTGACTCACAGTGCAAATACAGTTATCCTAGCACCAGTATGTGCACTGCAGGGCTCTAGCAGAAGTTCCTGCATAAGATTTCTTCCATAAGTGTCTTGTTTTCCTTATTTCAGCCTCTATTATTCGTTATCATCAACACCTACACAAATCCATGCCAGTGCCTTTGAGCTTTGACCTTGCTGAGTAATCTTGAGAGAAATGCATGAGAAAAATCATAAATTGCTGTATTTTTATGTCTTGGACGGACCATGAGCCTACTCATTTTTTCCCCCAAAATCACTGTGTATTGCAAATACGTTATACAACATGCATCCCATTACATACATAGTGTATATAGTTTATTTCCCACCTCTTCTTCTCTCTCACATATGTACTGTATACATGGTATGTGAAGGACAGTATGAAATATAAGTGGTAGCTAAACATTTTGCATGGACAGATGTGGATTAGTGTTCATCTTTGCCTCAATGCAGAAGATTAAAGATTATTCACCGATAACAGGGTTTATCTTTCTCTGTAATTCTGATTACAGCAAAAAGTGGAGAGCGAGAGAGAAAGAGAAAGTGAGAGCTAGAGAGAAAGAGATGAGAAGATGTTAAAAGAAGTGCATGTAAGTGGAGGAAGTGACACTTAAAAATAAAAGTGCCACTTAAAACTAGCAAAAGAAAGTTTGTCAAGACAGTAATGATGTTGAGTTGAAAAAGTATGGAAGTTTTAAAAAAGCTGAAAAAGCCTTGAAGTGTGAAGTTTATACAGGTCTTTGACAGACAGAAGGTCTGTGCCACGTTTGGTAGCTTGAAAGCTCTTTTCAGTAGTAGTCTTTAGGATTTTTGAGCCCTTGAAGGACTGAACATGACTTTACACAGACAGAGATTTACCTTTCTCCAACAACATAGAAACTAATGAACTGATTTAAAAGACCTCTGATACAACATATCAGTTCAAAGTGTACATGAAGCAAGCAGTACAGGAGTTTTTTACTTAGCATTCAACATGGAGAATACAACCATGAAATAACCAGTGGCATCTTGGGACTTTTCCAGGCAATAGCATATTGGTCTGTCCACATTTAAAGTGAAAATGGTCCAGTAACAGAAAATCAGAACATAATTGATGTTTAATATACAGTTATGTGGAGCAGTTTTTTAGCCAATGATATTTCAAGGTGAGTGTGGCTATACCAAAGATGAATGGAATGCAGTTTGTTGGGGTCTCAGCTGGTTCAGTCAAAACACATATTTACACACTTGAACTTTATTATTATTTATTTATTATTTTGTTCCCACAAAAAATGATCACAACTGTTTTAACATTGATTAGATAATAAGAAATGTTTCTTGAGCAGCAAATCAGTATATCAGAATGATTTCTGAATGATCATGTGACACTGGAGTAATGATGCTGAAAATACAGATTTGCATTCAGAAATGTAAACAAAATTGAAATAGAAAATAGAAAATAGTTATTTTAATAGTAATAATATTTCAAAATATTACTGTACTTTTTTTTTAAACAACTAATGCAGCATTGCTGTATTATAATGTCTAATATAAAAAAAGTACCAAGATTGGCTGTTAACAACTAAAGAAAGATAATGTATTTAACTTGTTTTATGACATGACAAAGTGAGATAATGTGTGTATATCCACTTAACCATATTATTTGGGTACAAATTTGTACAAAAACCCAAAACCTGACAAAATCGCCAAAAACCTCCATTTGGAGACGTCCTAATTTGTAAAACTGGTACAAACATAAAGTCAACATACTTTTTTTTTTTAAATTGTAAAAATGCAGTAAGTTTTCTGTGAGGGGTAGGGGTGGGATTAGGTTAAAAGGTGTATAAGTATCTATATATAAACACAATATAAGTCTATGTAATGTCCCCATTTAAATAGTTAAGTAAACGTGTGTGTGTTTTTGTGTGTGTGTGTGTGTGTGTGTGTGTGTGTGTGTGTGTGTGTGTGTGTGTGTGTGTGTGGAAGGGGTACGTGTATAGTGGTTGAGGGGGGTGCTGGTGGTAGAAGAGCTTGGCTGCATTTGTGGTCGATAACGAACGTTTAATGCAAGTCTGGAAAACTGAATACGGTCACCATCTGCTCTATACCCGACTGTGTTCTGAGAATGAATCAACAGCCAAGCATACTTACTGAAGACAGAGAGAGATGGAAAGACAGCGAATGTGTGTGTGTGTGTGTGCATGTGTGAGGAAAAGAGAAAAAGAATGAGGAAAAGAGAGAGAGCAACACACACACAGAGAGAGAGAGATTTGCTGAGAGGCGAGCGATCCATCACGTATGTTTAGAGAAAGAACAGACACAGATGAAGGTGAGCACAAGTAGGACAGTCAGACATCTCACACTCAGAGGTGTCACAACAAAACACACACACACAGCCCTGGGGTAGAAAACACAACACATGTGACTCACAGATGTAACGTAAGGTAACCACGCAGATCAAGATAAAGTGTGTGAATTCTTGCAATGAAAAATACCTTGACTGGAATTGAAAAAAAAACCCACATATTTTCTTTAAATTTTAAAAAAGACAGTTCTATTTCAGTCTAAAATATGCATGTTTTTATTTGATTTTGTGAGTACTAATTTATTTATTTATATCACAAATGTTGTCTTCATTTTTATGGGACAGAAGAGTGCAGTCAGGGAAGTTAGGGTGAGAGAGGAGAAATGAGATTGGGACACCATTCACTTTCATTGTATGGAAAAGAGCAGCTTGAACATGCTGCCAAATAGCTCCTATTGTGTTCTTCTGAAGAAAGTAAGTCACAAATGTTTGGAATGAAATAAATGAGAAAATGATGTGAAGACAGACAGAAAACACAGAATATGATGTTAAACGGTTTCCAGTAAAATAATGACAGCTGTGCTTTCCAGAACTTTACCATAGAAATACAATACCAACATTTTGTTTTATGCTTTAACTTATATGTTTAACTTAAATTTACAGTAAAACAAAAACATATATATTTTCAGTAACTGATAATGTTATTATACCAACCTACTGATGTAATACATTTTGTTTTGTACTCGTATATACTGACAGCCACCATAAAAACACAGGAAATAATAAGAAAGCCAATCACAAGCCAAGGTTAATGCTAATGTGTAGAAGGTGCATACAGCCAGGCACACAAATATAACACACCATTATAGTAACAACACGACACTAAAATAATGCTATAAACATTAATTTAACAACATAAAGTAAGTCACATAAAGCCCTAATGCACATAACTAATAACAAAAAAAACAACAACAAATAAGAAACATAATTATTTAAATGAAAACCCATTAAATGTGTAGTGTCACACAGAATCAGTGAAATTTCAATTTACAGTTTTTCACTTGTTCTTTTACCATTAAAAGCACACATCAACAGTAAAAACACAGTTATGCTGGTACACTGCTCAGACACACTTCACCACCAGCAGGTTGTGATTAAATTC